>NC_135830.1:8419571-8737264 GCF_964213995.1 Mustelus asterias
ATTTTGCAGATAACCATCGTAGCATATTTAGATACAAGGTTGTTATGGGCAATGACAAGGATGACCCAGAAGTCATATTTCTATGAAGACTGATTTTAATGAGATCAGATATGATTTGGCCAGATTTGACTGTGAGCAGACATTTTTACATTAAATTGTCACAGAACAGTCGGACGCATTAAAGAAGGAAATAGGGAGATGACAGGGTCAAAATTCTCCAATCAAGAAAAAGCTTGGGGCCAACAAATCCACTGAACATTGGATATCGAGGGATATACAACATTGAATAAAGAGGGAAAGGGTAGCTAATGGCAGCCAACGAGGGCTCAAAACAGCAGAATCCCTAGAGTTATATAGAATGGGCAAGAGGGACCTTCAAAAGGGAAAATCGGAGACCAGGAAAGGACTCCGCAAAGAACCTGATAGGTCAAATAAAGGAAAATGGCAATTTCCTCTGCATACAGATTAAGATTATAAATATAACTCGGAAAGAGTCGGGCTCACTAAGGACCATCATGGTAGCTTTTTTATGTAGAGCTGGGTGACTGTAGAGCAGGGTTCTACATGAAAACTTTGTGCTGGTGTCCACTTCTGTGACAGACGATGTTGGTTTCTAAATCAGATTGGACTGCGATTCAACTGAAGGCCTTAACAAAGCGGGTAGGTCGTTCTAAGTGTTCTGACGGCATTAAAATGAGAAAAAATTATCTCCAGGACTGATGGAATGTATGTCAGGCTGTTGAGTGAGGCCAGCGAGGACAAAGTAGGTGCGCTAGCATTAATTTTCAAATCGTCTTTGGGCAGAGGAGAGATGCTGGTGTACTTGCCCAATGCTAGGCTTCCCCGTGTGGACAAAGGTTTACACTGTCGATAAAGTTGGAAGGAGCGTTGCGAATTGTTCCCTTGGGACAACTCTAATGGCCAATTTTGATTACCCATTGTTGCATCTAAGATCCAAACATTTTATTTACCTTATGGCTGTACACGGCCACGTTAATATAGAGAAGCGCCTTTAGAAAATTAACGACTGCACTGTTACAATAAAGTTTTGATTCGCCGGCATTTAAAACAACAAATCTACATGAGGAATCCACAGTGGCACGTCATTCCCGATCCATTTAACATCTTTAGAAGATTCGCGACACTCACTGAGGCGTTAATTTGTCCACAACTCGACAAATATAGAAGGCAGATGAAGTCCACAGCGTGGAACTGGGAAAATTCTTCAGTCACGATGAAGCTTAAATTCACGGGCTGTCATTTTTCACTTGATTTTCTCCTTCACCATTGGACTCCTAATATTATTTTAGAGCATGTGTATTAGGCAATCACCTGAAATTAAGTAATGGTAAAAGCGTAGCTTATCGACCAGTTGCAAATCCCTAATATCAGCTTCCCTCGACGTTTACAGTGGTTGGATTCGGCGCCGTGGCCTCGGTTTTGATTCGCAGCACGGAGTGAATATCTTTTTATTTAATTATTCATTAAATGAAACAACACCGACAGCGTCTACGAGGGAGAAACAAGGTTAATCTTCCAGCTGGATGAATTCGTATCAGAGCTGGAAGATTCTGAAATGTAACAAGAATAATCTCAGAAGAAGAATCACAGGGCAGACACACAGCTGTCACTGATCATTCCAAGGAACTGGCACCTATCAAACAGTGTCCATTTAAAGTCACATCTTTTAACTCTCTGCACTCCAGCTCGGACATATCCATCTCTCTCAAATATCATGTAGCTGAAAATGAGATATGTCTACTGATTGTTCTACACTTGTTGCAGCCTTGTAGCCAGCGATTGGCTCCATAATTCAGTGGGCAGAACATTGGCCTCGTAAAACAGGGGTCGCGAGTTGAATTCTCGGTGGAGATTGTTTTTTAACTTCAATTAATGATTGCAAGTTACACATCGTTATTTCAACCATGCAAAAGATGCAAAGTGACTGCAACAGAGCTGGCTCGATGGGCTGCATGACCTATTCCTGCTCCTATTTCTTGTGTTAATGTGTCTGACAAAGCCAGTAATTCATGTTCTAATGAAAACAGAAAATGCTCGAACGGAGTTGTGCAGGGCTTTTGTTTCTGTTGGGAGTGGAGGGTGCCCTGAACGCACTGCCAGAGGAGTTGGTGGAAGCAGGCACATTAGCAACATTTGGAGGCATCAGGATTGGTACATGAATAAGGAGGGAATAGAGGGAGAAGGACCGAGTAAGGACGGAAGTTATTTTTGTTCAGTTAGGGCGTCATGATCAGCATGGGATTGGAGGGCGAAGGACCTATTTCCGTGCTGTTCTTGTCTTTGTCTTTTTTTCTCAGTAGGCCTGCCCAGCAGCAAATGTGAAGCGAAAAACAGATTTAAAGTTCCGAATCCAATACGATTATTTTTCAAACCAGTAACTCGTTATGAGTAACGCCAATGAGCACAACATTGAGATGGAGAATTGTACCCAGGCAGCTGAATGAATTAATCCCACCCACATGAGCTCTTCTGTAGTAAACGTGTTTAGCGATGTAGTAAGGTACCGAAATGCTGGAGGTTTGCGATTCGCGAGGGCTAATGAACCTGTCCCTGATTCTACTTATATCCCGACATAGTTCTGTTTTGCATCCTTCAGCAACAAGAAAATATCGTCCCAACTTTGCCAGTCCTGCTGCTTTTTCCCACACAAATGGATTCATAAACAGGCATTTTAAATCAACTGAAATATAAAAGGAAGTGAATTAGATCGACCATCCAACCTATTAGAAATATTCAGGTGGTCGTTTCTTTGTGGAAAAAGTTTCTTCCGTATTTGCTGTATTCAACTGCCCTTTTCCCACTTTAGCAGTAGGGGGCAACGAGTAAACCACAACAGTGTGGGGGCAAAATAGTCAAGCGACTTGTTTTGAAATACAAGCTGTAGCTCTGGATCAGGTTTTGTAGAAATGAAAATGTGATCGGAATATCAGAAAACTTCCTGACACTCTGATTTATGATGTGATGTGATTGGTCAGTCGTCTCAGTCTCGGTGGCGCAAATGGCTAGTGCTTTCAGCTGTGAATTTGTATTCTCCCTACATCAGTATTCATTGTCACAGTTCGATGTACTTCCATAACAACAATAAAGATCTGATCAATTTTCCCTGCTCTGCTGTCATCCGGTGTTGCAAACAATCAAATTTAATGAATATTTTTCTCAACATTTGATATTTGATGACATCTAGGTTTCAAATATACTATTGAACGTAACGATTGACCTGGAAACCTTAACTCGTGGCAGATCTTGGGTTACAGGTTCCTTTTCCAGTCCACGATCCTAATTCTCGGACAGGCCAGCATTCTGTCCATCCTCGACTGAAATGTGTCCAATGGTGGAGAATCTAGAATCCTCGAGACTACAGAATACCAAAAATTCACAATCATTTTGAGTTTCGTAATTTATCCTCAACTCAGCCCTTATCCTGTGACCGTGAAACGTGGGTCATTTCCCAGACCAGAAGAAACAGTCTCACTGCGTCCATCCTATTAACCCATTCAGCATTGTGTAGGCTTCACTGAGATCGTTTTCCATTCTTCTAAACTCAACAGAATTTCAAGTCTTAAAATAGGGTTAAAAACTGCTTAAAATATATTGCAAAATCCAAATGCTGAAATATATTCCAGACTCTGACATTAGCTTTGTTATATGTAAACAAATATGTTAGTGCAATTGGTTATCATGACAAAGTTGAACAATATTTTAAAAATCATTTATTTCACGTTCTGTGCTAGACTTCTTTGTTAAACAATTTTTAAAAACAAGAATGGCTACTGCCTCTATGCGCTGCAGCTGGACCAAACATTAAAAGTGCAATAACTAAGGGCAAAAACTCACCTAACGACAGCACAAATGCCGGAGGTTTTGGCGCAATTGCAACTTAGCGCTTCAGAACCGGCAGATTTTAGAACCTCGACAGGAGGTTTAAAATTGGCTATAAGCAAATGACTGCGGATGCTGGAATCTGAAACCAAAAAAGAAAATGCTGGAAAATCTCAGCAGGTCTGGCAACATCTGTAAGGAGAGAAAAGAGCTGACGTTTCGAGTCTAGATGACCGTTTTTCAAAGCTTTGTGAAAGGGTCATCTGGAATCGAAACATGAGCTCTCTTTTCCCTCCTCACAGATGCTGCCAGACCTGCTGAGATTTTCCTGCGTTTTCTGTTCTGGTTTAAAATTGGCGATCGCTCTTTCAGCGCACTTCTGTGATGTCCCATGCGCATGTCCGGCGTTTGCGAAACGTACCCCGGCAATTCGGACCGGAAGTTACACCCAATGCCTATTGGATCCCTAATTCTGATGCTTACTGATCTGGGTCCCCATCTCATCTTCTGATTCCTCCGCAGAATCCTCATCAAATTTTCCGAAGGATCAATTTGTATACTGTTCTGATAAAAAAACCTGCCTTCGGACGTTACAATTTCTGCAGGGAGCGAAACAGGGCCATCCGCTGATACCCAAGTGGAGCCATATTGCAGAGAATCACTTGTATGTATGAGGCAAAATAGTACAGTTCTGTTCCTGATTCACACTGACCAACATAATGTTAATTGCGTGAGACACATTGGCTGCAATACCGTGACATACCAAGAGAGGTAGGCAAAAAAAAATCCAGACATAAATGGTTATTGCTGGTTCATTCGTTCCTGAATACATTTTAAATGAAATTTATAAATATTCAACCTTGAAATTTAATATTTAATATTTCGACCTTGAAACAGGCTGTCCTATCGCCAGAATATGATGATGTTAAGTGTTTATTTTTGTGCAGGTTAGCAATCTCTGTAAGCACATGTTGCACTGTCACATACAATTATCAACCAAAACATTTGCTCCAATAATGAGAGAATCAGCTGATCACTGTTTATTTATGCAGCCACGGGATTTTGATGAACGGGACAGAATTCAGGGCAAAAACTAAGGTATGACACGGCGAATTTCTTGACATTAGGGCGAACCAAATGTTTTACAACCAAACACGCATTTTTGATGTATTGCTAATATGCCGCCAATTTCCGTTTAACAAACCCAACAAATTGCCTTGAGGAGTGAATATGCATTTGGCGTTGATGGAAGAGTGAATATTAGACAATACAGTAAAATAGATGTGAAGCCATTCTTCACAAGGGCGACACAATGAGTTTTCATTCAGTGACTCTTTTTACGGTGCCTTCCAGAAGAAAAAGAAATCCAACAGCGCAGCACTCTCGATATCTGCACGGAAAAGACAGTCTTAATTGGGGTCTCTGCGTTCTGCCTCGAATTTTAATCCACACTCCTCTAGTCCAGGAATCACATTGCTCTCAAGTGATTGCACACCCAAAACAATACAGAAGATCCTGATCAGATCTGCTCCACAATAAATTCAGTCGTGCATGTTTGGAGTTTTCCAGGACAAAGCAGTTACGGCCAGGCCAATCCACGCTATATGTAATTGTGTCGGTTGTCCCTCCGCAAACTCAATGCCGTGCTGTACTCGGCATGTACATAGTCAATAAAACTGCGGTGCCCTAACCATTTTAACAACAAGAGTAACAATGCTAAAATGGGTGTTTCCAAGCTTCATAAAACCAGGAGGAACAGGATCAGTCCAAGCAGAATGTCACGGCACAGAACTGAATATACTATTTTGATTTCATTTGAGTAGTTTATTGTTGTTTCCATATATTTTCCAGTTATTTTATTTCTTGGGCGCTATACAGTCAGTGAATACCTTACACAGAGAAGGAAAGGAGAGGTTGCTGAATGTAATGATATGGTCACAGCTAGGATTTAGAGAAACGTCAGCTTAATATAAGGTAGATCCATAAAAACGTCTGATGGCAGCAGGGAAGGAACTGTGCTTGGGTTGGTTGGTGCATGACCTCAGACTTTTGTATCTGTTTCCAGACGGAAGACGGTGGAAGACAGAATTCGGACTCAGCATACACGGATGGACAAACAGTGTTCCAACCTAATATCATCAAAACTATTAGAGGCCTTCTCAAATGCCTTCATTGTATCCATCGAATGGAAATGTTTTGGCGGAAGAAAGGATTCATTTAAAAAACAATTGGACCAAACAATCTACGATCTGATTCACTGATGTCCATTCAGGAAGGAAATCTGCTGTCTTTACCCTGTCTGGCCTACATGTGACTCCAGAGCCACAGCCATGTGGTTGACTCTCAACTGCCCTCAGGCAAGTTGGGATGGGCAATAAATGCTGGCCAGCCAGTAACATCCATGTCCCACAATAAATTAAAAAAGCTGTACATTTCTAAATTCTGAAACTAATTGTAAAATTTTGAGATCTGTTTGCAGTCACTTTTCATAATGTACTTTGTATAGTGTTGTATGGAATAATATTTTCTCACATTAATATTATATTATAAGATAGTATTAATATTATATAATAATATAAAAATGAGCATTCAAATGTAAATGTAACTGAAACGAAAGGTGAAGCACAAGACGTGGAATAAAGTACACACTAAAAAACTGGGCTTATGCAGACTACAAAAAGGCTTCACCACACATACCGAAATGTTGCACACCCTTGACACGTGTATTGAATGTAACTGGCATTTACCTTTCTCCAATGAATGTACATTCTGAAAGGAATGTTTCATTGCAAGGCCACCTGCACCAGTCCAAAATAAATTTCAACACGCTCAGTGGTGCCTGTCTCCCCGGATATAAGTACATTGCACTGAATCAGTAAGTACCAGACGCAGCCATGCTGAATAAGACATTTTTCGCAAAAATATGGGCATGCACAGACTGTTCTAAAGAGGACTAAAATAGACCATCTCCAGATTGTATGAGACTCTGTTTGAATGGACCATTCTTTGAATGTAACTGAACAGATTAGAATCTGTAAACACCGAATGCATCAATGCTAATCCCATGATTTTAAACATCGCGAACAGGATCTTTCACATGAATGCAGCATTGCCGACCTGCTTGAAATGTAAGATATGGACGTTTTCACAATGAATTAGGGCTGTGCGCATTGAATAGATCTGTCATGACCTGGGAATATTCACATTCAAATAAATGATGATGATCTGGTGTTTTAAAATCGAAGGTAAGAATAATGAACGGGACCTGTCCCGATCAAAGAGATGGACAGTTGTGGTGAAGTTTGTTTAGGGTCTCAGGCAGGTAGTGAACAAAGTTGCATGTGAGGCTTGATCACACAGGATGAGTTATCATTAGGAACAAGATCTTGGCCGCCTGTTCCTTTCAGAAGTAGATAACTGATCAGTTATATTTTGCACTGAGGTATATTTCCGTTGCAATGTTGTTTTGGATGCCGATTTCGCTGTCAAGTTTGCTATCCATTCATAATTTCCCTCGATTTTTAAGTTTACTGAGGCATTCTATAGGAGATTTAATGTTGTCGGTCTGCAGTGACAAGTAGGCCAGACTAGCTCTGGATGGCTTATTTCCTTCACTAAAGTGAAATGTCCAGTGCACCAGGTAGGATGTTGCAACAATAGATGATAGTTTTATGGCCAGCCATAACTGAATATAGCTTTCACTTCAAAATTCCATTAACTGAATTAAAATTTCACCACTTTCCAGTGGTAGTAGAACACATCTATCGAGGAGGATATCCTCAGAATTAGTAGTTCATCAATATAACCCCTACGGCACCGCATTGCCTCAAATACTAAGGTTTCAGACACGAGGATCCGGCAGGCTTCATTCTCATTTTCATGACTCAATCGTCTACTTTAATTTTCATTACATTTTTAGAGATGTCAACGCGATTCTACAATGGACTTTGAAACTTTCAAATAGAAACAAGTCCGCTACTTCCATGGAATCGATCTTCCCTTCCATCTGAGCATCAAATACAAGTCTGACGGCAGCTGCACTAAACCCCTGATTAAATTTAGTCCAATAAAGTTTTAAAAATCCAAACCAATTAATGATGCCCCTGGAGGCTGACATCACATATAAATCTGACAACGAGTGACTGGAATAAACAAAGCTTTGCGAGGTTCTGTTAGAAATGCACGGAATACCACAAGGATTGCTGTTTGCCATTTACTATCCCGTCCTTGCCGCTATCGGGGTTCCAGGTTACGTATTTTAGCCTGGCGTTATTCTGGGGGAATGTATTGATTAGCCTGGGTCACTGCTCTTCTATACGATGTATCCCTTTCGTTATATTTTCATACCTTCCTCTGCCGTTTTTTTAAGGTGGATGTCTGGTTCTGTTCTGTCATTGAACTGCTATTTTGTGTGCGTTATCAGACTGTTTGCATGGTGTAATTGTAGTTATATTGTGTTAGATACACTGCAAGAATGTTTGAACTGTAACCGTGTTATCACAGTGTGACTTTTTTTTCCAGTGTCTTAGCGGTATTGTGAGTGAATTACCATAAGGATGACAGGCAGTGTATACAGCCAGCCTACTTATTTATTCATAGAATCATAGAAACCCTACAGTGCAGAAGGAGGCCATTCGGCCCATCGAGTCTGCACCGACCACAATCCCACCCAGGCCCTACCCCCACATATTTTACCCGCTAATTCCTCTAACCTACGTATCCCAGGACTCTAAGGGGCAATTTTTTTAACCTGGCCAATCAACCTAACCCGCACATCTTTGGACTGTGGGAGGAAACCGGAGCACCCGGAGGAAACCCACGCAGACACGAGGAGAATGTGCAAACTCCACACAGACAGTGACCCGAGCCGGGAATCGAACCCGGGACCCTGGCGCTGTGAAGCAGCAGTGCTAACCACTGTGCTACCGTGCCGCCCCTCTATTCTCTCTATTGGAACAATTACCTTGGCGAGAATAGTACATTGTCATCAAGGTTCATGCAGTTATATTATGTTAGTGTCAATGTTACTGTCATGTAATCGTCACATTATCATTCCAGTATACATGAAATGTCAATATGTTACTCACATCCAAGCTCCAGGGGAATAACCAAACTATGATTTCGGTGTGAAAGTACATCCATTGTGATTTGAAAACATTCTGTTGACAAATAGTCGCACTGTGAAAACGGGGTAATTTTAACTTACTGTGTTGTTAATGTGCCATGTGTGAATTATCGGAAGCTTACCCTTGTCATGTGAGTTAACTGTCACACTGTTCTCCCAATATGAAAATGCGTTAGACAGTTACGGTGACAGCATTTTCCACAAATTATTGATTGTGTACTGATTATTGAAACACTAAATCATGCCAAAAGAATATCATGAATTTATTTATTGAAATGACGTTGCTGGCATTGTAGTCTACATTAGAATATTGCAATGCTTTACTGCTCCTTAATGAAAACATTTATTGTCACTGCAGAGGTAAATGACCGTCCTGTTAATCGTAATCCGTTAATCCCATACTTTAGATTCTCCAGCCATTGTAAACGCCTGTCAGTTTACTTCCTGTCAATGTCCTGAATTCAGAACACTGGATGTTTCAATGAGATCAAACCTTATTCATCTAAACTCCGGAAAATATCGACAAAATGTAGTCAGCTACTCATCATGGACGATACTCTCATAAAAGGAACACGAATAGTGACCCTTAACTGTTCTGCCACAAATTCAAGTATTTCCGTCCTTAAATTGGGGACATAATGGAAAGATGCAGTTATGGTCACGCCAAATTCTGCGCAACTGTAGAAAGACATCTGTAATCCATCTGCTGCACAATCCTTACAAGAAAGACCAATTTTACATTGTTACATTGCTGATTTATTAAACGCTACCAATCCTCAGACTTTCTACATTTATTTACAACATTTGAAGCCTCTTCTTGTGACATAATGTATTCCTTTAGTGAAATAGCAAGATTCGGGTGAATATTTCTCGCTGAGCTTTTCATTTTCAATGGCATTCATTCTTGTTGATTTTTTTGATTGTTTCTTGATTGTTTCCAACTGTTATTTCTGGCACTATGCTTTAATCTAATTATCCAACACAAGTTATCCAGTTTTTCCCTGATAACAATGTTATCGGCTTCATCTAGGTAGATTTATTTTCTGAGTAGTTCAATCACATGGCTACCGCTGGAGAAGCATTTACTATGATGCTACGAATCAGTCCTGCCACATTACACAATATCAGATGTCTGCATCATCAAGTTGTTTCTACAACATAGAAATATAGAAACGTAACATAGAAAGTAGAAGCAGGAGTAGGCCAATTTGCCCGGCGAGCCTGCTCCACCATTCATTTTGATTATGGCTGATCATCAGAATCGACATCGTGATCCCACCTTCTTGCCGTATCCCCAGATCCCTTTAGCCCCAAGAGCAATACATAATTTCTTCCTGAACTCGCACGATGTTTTGGCCTCAACTGCTTACTATTGTAGTGAATTCAACACATTCACCATTCTCCTGGTGAAGAAATTTATCCTCACCTCAGTCCTTAACCTCACACTATGACCCCTAGTTCTGGACTCCCCCACCTTGGAGAACATTCTATCTGAATCTACCCTGCCTAATTCTGTTTGAAATTTGTAAGTCTCCATGGGATCCCCTTCCTCTCGTCTCAACTTAAATGAAGTCAATCCTAACTGATTTAATCTCTCATCAAACCTGCCATCCCAGGAATCAGCCTGGTGAAACTCCTCTTCCATAACAAGGATATCCTTCTTCTGATAAGGGCACCGAGACTGCACATAGTATTCCAGCTGTTGCCTCACCACCGCCGTGTAAAATTTCAGGAAAACACCCCAATCCCTGTGTTGAAATCCTCTCGCAATGAAGACAATCACACCATTTGTTCTCTTTACTGCCTGCTGATACTCTTTGTTCTTAGCTCTGATGAAGTGTCATCTGGAGTCGAAACGTTGACTCTCTTCTCTCCCCGCAGATGCTGTCAGTCCTGTTTTCGTTTCAGATCCCAGCAGCCGCACTATTTCGCTTTTGCTTTCAGCATTTCTGTTTAGTCTTTCTCAATCTCTATGTCTTTCTTTGTTACAGCTAACTTAGTTGTGATTGCGATCTTGTCAAGAGGAAGATGTGGTCTCTCCAGATGCATCACTTGCTATCTTGTTTCTATGGCGGCGACTGATCTACTGCTCCTTGTCAGCATGGTGATATTGAACAGGATTGCTGGTATCTATTTCCCATTCAGTTTTCTTTCCATCACGCCAGTGTGCAGCTTTCGTTGTGCCCTAAATTATGCTGGAATAGACAGTTCCGCCTGGTTAACGGTGGCTTTCACCTTTGATCGATTTGTAGCCATTTGTTGCCAGAAGCTGAAAATCAAATACTGCACTGTAAAAACCTCTGCACGGGTCATAACAATCGTGTCCATACTGAGTTGTTTCAAAAATTCTTTCTTATATTTTATATATGAACCTTTGGACGTAATTAACAATGTACCCTGGTTCTGCGGCATAAAATCAATATTTTATACCGCACCTGAATGGGTTGCATTTGACTGGATTCAGAGTATTTTAACCCCTTGGCTCCCATTCATTCTAATTCTCCTGCTCAATGCTTTGACTGTCAGATACATTATAGCGGCCAGTAGGGCTCGTAAGAGACTACGGACCGGGAACAATGGAGACAACCAGAGTGATCCAGAGCTGGAAAACAGGCGAAAATCTATTGTTTTACTCTTTGCCATTTCAGGCAGTTTCATCATCTTATATTTAATATTCTTTATAACCATCCTTTACGTCCGAATAGCGAACGTGACTTATTTCTCAGGTTCTGATGTCAGCCAGTCTACATTTCTTCTGGAGGAATACGGATATATGCTTCAGCTTTTGAGTTGCTGCATCAACCCTTTCATTTACGCAGGGCCCCAGAGCAAATTCAGGGAGGAGTTAAAGAACGGGGTGAAATATCCACTGGTTTTAATTGTTAAATTATGTAAGAGATGAAAAGACTAAAATCAAACATGATTTTAACATTCTCGTCCACCTGACCTGATTTGTGTCTTGTCTCAACTTCAATGAGTTCAATGAAGTCAATCCTAACTGATTTAATCTCTCGTCATGTGGCAAACCTGCCATCCCAGGAATCAGCCTGGTGAAACTCCTCTTCTCTAACAAGGATATCCTTCGTCTGATAAGGACACCAAAATTGCACATAATATTCCAGCTATTGCCTCACCATCGCCATGTAAGATTCCAGTAAAACACCCCAATTCCTATTGTGAAATCCTCTCGCAATGAAGACCATCATAACATTTGTTCTCTTTACTGCCTGCTGATACTCTTTGTTCTCAGCTCTGATGAAGGGTAATCTGGACTCGAAACGTTGGCTCTATTCTCTCCCCGCACTTCCCATGTACATGTTCATTCACTCTGTAATCATGACCAACTCTGTGAATTTATGAATGTCTAACAATGCCGTGCCCATTCCATATCGTTGTCCATTTTCAGTTATTTTCACGTTCAATTGATCGTGATGACTTTGGTCTGGTGCTTTCCTATCAGTCTCGTTTTGCCTGAACATTTTTCATTCATGTGAGGGGCTTAGAGCCTGACCTCTGTCCTGACAGTGGATGACACATTTAAATATTTATTAATTCCACTTAGATCCTTCTTAGTAACAGTTTGAACATTAGGTGCATTCCAGACCTGAAACATTCACTCTGTGAAAACGTGTGCATAATCATGTTGAATTTCGGAACAGTTCTCTGTGTGAAGGTGCAGAACAATTAACAGAACTTTACCAAAAATGAAAATTATACCAGGATAATACTATATACACCATTGACTGTACACTCCGGCACTTCGTCTTATTGCATCTTCAGAGTATCATTAGACTCCTGTCCGATAACCAAGCATTCAGAAAGAGGCTGATAGATTAGGCAAGGGACACTCCAGTGGTGGAGAATGTTGGAACCATTGGGCCAAAGTCAAATACCAACACCCCCGCCCCCCCCCACCACACCCCCCCCCCACTCCCAAGCTAAGCTGCATGTATCACATTTCATGTGTCCAATTGCACACACAGTTTCCCAAAAGTCTGTGGTTTAAAGATAATATTTAATTTGAATGATCAGCATCAATTTTAAAGAGATCCTCTCTGTCGCCAGGTCTTATCCCTAATGGATAGAGAGCTCAATTAAATATTGATTTCACCAGATGACTTCTGAATTTCCCACTTTGAGGTCCTCCAGCTCCCCTATTAGGAAAAACTTGCCGATTTTTACCTCAGCTAGTCCAATTAGATTTTATAAAATGGACACTATACCACCTTCCCTTCTGCGAGGAGAACATATGCGATTTGTATTATAATCCTTCAGATGCCAGTCAATCTATCCCCTTAACTATGTGCTGTATTTTCTTCTGTCTTCCATTAGCAGGTGCAATGTTCTGTAATATAAAGAATGAAAACGCCAATTTCAGTTCCATTGCGAAGTAACTCATAATGTGGCATGATTATGTATTTTTATCGTCTCAATGTTGATCTTCGATTGCATCCCAACGTCAGATGTCCATATTTATTGTTACGATATATTGTCAATCAGAAACAATTGATGCCTGATTTTCATGGAAAATATCTTTTCTGTGCTTCCTACGAATTCTTTCAAATTTATTGACTTCATGTGTCGCGATGTGCGCTTCACTACATTTAATAGATTCTATCCCTGGTCTGTCTGATTTACTAGTTTTTTTGTCACGTTCGTTTTTATGCTTTCAATTTTGCGATCTATCACTTTCGATAGGTTTTCTTGTTTTACTTACAATTGTAATTTCTCAATCTTCCCCCAGAAAGAAACTAGTTGCTGATCATTAATTGAGCATTCATTTTATTCTCTATAAGACTAGATATTTTTGAAACATGTGGCAAGCAAATAATAATTCCTCCTTCCATCGGCACGTATTTTTGATGTTAATTAAATCACCTTTATTCGTCTAAGAGTGGTGTCAGCATACGTAGATATGCAGCTCTCCATTTCTGCACCATACGGCATGACTTTTGGTATTGAATGCATTTAATTCATTTCCATTGTCTCCGGATGTTACGTGATTCATTTAGTTCATTGTCATTGTTGCACTGGCAATCGATTATTTAAATTAACTGCAGACTTCCAGCTATCTAACGGCATGTCATGCATTCGTTCTTGAACGCTATAGTTGCTGTTCAAAGCACAAGGTCATTAATGGCACCAGTCAGTTATATGACTGACTGTAAATGATCGTCTGCTACACATGCATACATGACTTAAATGCACAAAGTGCTCCTACTGAACTCAACTTAACACATTTATGCACAACCGAGGTGATAATGAGAAGCGAGGACAAGTATTCAAGTCAGGATGAAGAGGATTACGAAGAAATAGAGTATTGAAATGAACAAGAAGTATATTGTAACACCGAAGTTACTGATGGGGATTGTCTGTAAGACTTTGGTCAGATAAAAACACAAGAAGCAACAGCAGAACTGCAGGAATACGAAACATGTATGTGGTGTGAGTATTTGTCATTGGAACAAACCAGGTTGACATGACATGAAAAGGTGGAAGGAAAATATCAAGTAAAATAACTTAAAGCACAGATGCAATAAGTATAGAAATGAAACTTGAAGTGATCAGAGATCTGATCCAGGCGAGTTTCATCTGTGTATTTTATACTCATCGAGCAAAGCGATAGAAGAGGCAGTGCTGCATATATTTAATAATTCGGCATGAACAAGTGTAGTGCGGAGAAGATATTGTTTGCACACGTTATGTCTCTATGTAAAAACACAGCACATGCAAGATAGTCAGAGTCGATGGATCAGTTTATCATTCTCAGGGGAGAAACTAGCGAAATCATTCATCAATGAGAAAATGTGGCAAGATAGAAAACAAAGATATGTTGTTTTTAATAAACAACGCGAGTATCGAAATGGAAAGTGCTTTTTGAGCGAGTTCATTGATATTTTGTAGCCTTTACATGCGTTAAAGTAAATGGTAATATAGGTGTATTTTATCAACATTTGCAAAATGCCTTCTAACAAGTGTCACATAATACACCGACAAAAGCTTTCAGAACATGGATTACAGGGGGCATCCAGGAGAACAGATATCTGGTCTGCTGCAAAGCAGAAAGTCAATACCATGTGCAAACCTAATAATTTGGGAAGGGGGTCCAACATGGATTTCTGATGGGGAAACGACTCCGTGCACTTTTAAATTTCGAAATTGATGATTCTCCCCAGACACAACTTGCTATGTTTAAAGCGACATCGAGGGCTCGGTAGCACAGTGGTTAGCACTGCTGCTTCACAGCTCCGGGGTCCCGGGTTCGATTCCCGGTTCGGGTCACTGTCTGTGTGGAGTTTGCACATTCTCCTCGTGTCTGCGTGGGTTTCCTCCGGGTGCTCCGGTTTCCTCCCACAGTCCAAAGATGTGCGGGTTAGGTTGATTGGCCCGGTTAAAAATTGCCCCTTAGAGTCCTGGGATGTGTAGGTTAGAGGGATTAGCGGGTAAATATGTGGGGGTAGGGCCTGGGTGGGATTGTGGTCGGTGCAGACTCGATGGGCCGAATGGCCTCCTTCTGCACTGTAGGGTTTCTATGATTCTAGTGCAAGATAATCATTTTTGAACAAGGTATGTGCCGAAATTTACATTATTTTACGTGATGTGGGTTTCGCTGAGCAGGACAGAATTTATTGTCTATGCCGAATTGCCATTTTTGATTGTGGCAGTGAGCCGTTTCCTTGAATGTTTGCAGACCATGTGTTATAGTTTCACACACAGTTGAGGAATTAGAGACCAATAAGAGGATATAAAGCAGAATAAATTACAGGATGTTCACGCAGCAACAATAGATTAAGAGCAATATTGTTCTGATATAGGATGCTCTGTGATGTCGACAGTAACCTGCAGGCGATGAAGGTCCCATGCATCTGTTACTCTTGTCCTTCAAAAATATAGAAGGCACAAAATTGAATGGTGCTGTCCATGGTGACCTTTAAGTTGCTGCAATGGAAATTGCAGATGCTGCACCCTGCTGCCACTGTGAATACAAGGTGGGGGCACTGAATGCTGATGTATATAGATGGATTACTTTTCCTGTTGATGTCAAACTTGTTGTGTGTTGTTGGAAATACACCCCTCATCGGATTGTGCTTGTTCATTTAACAGAGGAGAAGTACCAATCCTTCAATACCATTGTGCCATGATTGATCCGCTGTACAAACCCAGCTTTCTGCCGTCCTTTCAAACACAAGGTGCTCCTTGCTAATTGAACGGTTTAAGAAATAGTTTATCTATCATGTTTTTCCATGCATATGAAGCCCCCTCATCTTTTCTTTTTCTTCATAGTGTATTACGTTATTGGCTGTGTGGAGAACAATCTTAGCTATTGTATATTTACTTCAAGTTGAGACAAACCACACTCAACACCTATTGTCGCAAGGGAGTGGTCAGCATACTATCCCAGACTGGTTTTCCAGAGCACAAAGTATGCTTTACATCCTCTTATTGGTCTCTAATTCCTCAACTGAATGATGATTTGCACTCAGCCGAATTCTCGCTCTCCCTACTGCGGTCTGACTAAAGAGCTTTGTGCTGATAAGAATAATTAGCTTCCCCCCAACCCGATTGTCCTCACCTATTGCGACGAGCAAAAGCCACAAGCACGTCCAAACTCGGATGAACGAATTGGGCTAGTGTAGTCTCTATGATTCTCGGACACTGTGAAAATATTTAGCGCCGTTTGAACATAGAATCACACAGTGAAGGACAAAGCCATTCGGTCCATCAAGCATGCACCAACAACAATCCCACTCAAGCCCTAACCCTATAATCCCTCCTATTTACCCTGCCAATGCCCCTGACACTAAGTGTCAATTTAGCATGGCCAATCAACGTAATCAGCACATCTTTGGACTGTGGGAGGAAACCGGAGCTTTGAAGGAATCCTACGCAGCCACGAGTAGAATGTGGAAACTCCACACAGACAGTGACCCAGCCCGTAATCGAATACAGTGCCTGGTGCTGTAAGGCAGCAGTGTTAACCACTCTACCACAGTGATTGGCATTTGGTAGCATTTAGACAATACTACCAAAACGTGATTTATCCTCAAAATAATATACTCATTGATATATATCTTAATGTAGCTGAGATGAAGCCGACGATAACGATCGTAACTTGTTTGGTTAGATGCCCGTGGCTAATGCCAAGATGGTGCAATGTCACTTCCTCACAGAGGGAAGGCTTGGAGGGAGTGGGCAGGGGTTGATGAGTTATCATTCGATATAAGTAAGCAATGAAACAATGGGTTACAGCCGATTTGGGACTGCTGTCTCAAGCACATCTTTTCTCACAGAGAATGCATGCCCTGGGGGATTAAAAGAAATATTTTCTCTTTCCTATACTATTCTACGTGTGTTCGGTGTCCTGGGCAGGATATTGAAGCAATTTGGTGGTCGAAGCAAATTGTGGTCTGTACTTAATGTCTGAATCTTCATCAAGTTTGCTATATTTCACAGAGCTTTTTCCACGCCACCCTCAGTTCAATCAGCTATGATCATTAGGCACTGAGGTAGGGTCCTAAAATAATGAAACTGATGCAGTTTTTCAAAAGAAAGCTGTCGGGGTGAGTTGGGGAACTTTAAACGGTCGATGAAAAGGCACGAGAAGCCAGAAAAAGATTCTCATCGCAGAGAAGGGAACGAGGTGAAGATTTCTGAGCAGTTTTGGTGGCAACAAGTTTATGTCACGTGCGATTTTTTGCAACTGAAAGAAATGTAAAATGTTTGTTTTGTTTGATTTGTTATGATCCAAGTTGATAGCAAAACTGGATGGCCAGATCCCAGAAAGGAACCATTGATCAAAATATCATAAGTTTTACCCTTTTTGTCCATAAAACGTGGAGGAGCAGTATCACAGTACAAATAATTATTTTTAACAGGGAAACTATATTAATCGTGAGAAGTTGGATTGATGGACAATATTAATGTATTCCCCCCTTAGTTTACGAATGCACGCAGGTTTCATGAGTCAGACGGTTTGCACTGTTCATCTGAAGTTACAATTTTCTCACCACCACAAAGTCCCTTCGAATTACAGAGATCTACTATTGTCAAATACACACTCTCCGCTCTGGGAGCAAGTTAAAGCTTGAGTTTTGCTCCTCTGAATACCCACAATTGAATGTCACATGAGAACTTTCAAGCTTCTGCCCAAAAAACCCGCTTCAAAATATTTTCTCATCAGAATGTCTTCCCTGAGCTCTTTGCTTTTCGATATCCAGACAAGGTTATCCAAATGACAGTTTTGAACAAAGCTTCCACTCCACTTATAACAGGGAATCCAATGCATGATTTTGCACCAATCAGAATTATTTTTCTTGACTACAAAACAAACTTTCCACAATTGTTTTGGCAGGAAGCGCATCTAAATGGCTAACCAAATTTGGCATCTGGAGCTGAGGGTGGATTCACTGCAGAGTATCCGTGATCATGAACAAGTCATGGATAACACGTTCAGTGAAGTGTTCACAGCGCAGGTGAAGATTGAAAGACATGCGTGCCCAATAGGCAGACTAAAGGAAAGCAAGTAGCGCCGAAGTCCCCTCAAGCTAGCCCTCTTTCTAACAGATACAACTTTTTGGATCCGTTTGGGGAAATGGCTGCGTAGGGGCAACCGGTGGCAGCCAATGTCATAGCACCAAGGATGCGTCTTCTCCACAGCAGGCGAGAGGAAGAAGTAGGACAGTTCTATAGCTGTAGTGAATTCAATTGTAAGGGTGGAAGACAAGCTGCATTGCCGCTACATCAGAGGCTTCTGGATGGTGTGCTTCCTCTCAGGTGCAGAGGTAGAGTTGTCACTGGAGGGCTGCAGGGTATTCTGAAGCTGGAGGCCAAATAATCAGATATCATGGCACATAAAGGTAGCAGCGATAACAGTAGAAAAAGTGATAAGGTCCAGCAAGCAGAATTTTTGGATCTACGGTAGCAATTCCTGGATTAATTCCGGTGCCACATGCGAGTGAGTTTAGAAATAAAAAGTTTTGTCCAACACATGGCTATAGAGTTGGCGCAGAAGCGAGGATTTTAGATATCTGGGACATTGGGATGTCTTCTGGGGACGGCGCAACTTGAACAAGGCTGAAGGAGCTGAAACCAAATGGGACCGATGTCTTTGCAGGGTGGTTTGCTCATGCACTGGCTCATGCTGTTGGGGAGAGTTTGAATTAACTTGGTAGGGGAGTGGAATCGCAAGAGAAGATTCAGCAGGGGGTAATGCAACCACTAAATTAGGGGAAGAAGCGAGTGTGTCAAGAAGGTATCGAGGTTCTAGGCCCGTTACGGCAGAAGGGAGTTTGGCAAGATTGTATTGTATTTATTTTATTTCAAGGAATCTGACGAACACGAACGAAGCAGATGAATTGAGGCACATATTGAATCATGGGGGTGTGATGTCAATGATGTCACCGCGACATGACTGAGAGAGGGACAGGATAGGAAGATCAACATTTCAGGATATATGATGGTCAGGCAGGACAGGGAAGAAGGTGAATGTGGAGGGGGATGAGGGAATCGATTGCAGCTGTACGGAGAGATGACATATTACAAGGCTCAAGAAGCCATCATAGAGGATGATACGATGGCCCAGTGATTAGCATTGCTGCCTCATAGCTCCAGGGAATCAGGTTAAATTCCGACCTCAGGTGACTGTCTGTGTGGCGATATCATGTCCTCCTGTGTTTGTTTCGGCTTACTCCCAATGTTCCAGTTTCCTCACAGAGTCCAACGTTGTGCAGATTGATCATGCTATCGTGTCCCTCAGTGTCCAAAGATGTGTAGTTTAGTTGGATTACCCATGATAAAAATGCGATGTTATGGGGATTTGCTGCAGGGGAGGGCTTGGGTAGCAAGCCCCTTCCAAGAGTCGGTGCAGAATTGATGGACGGATGACTTCCTTCTGCACTGTAGGGATTCTATGATTCTATCAGTCTGTGAAAAGTACAAGCCCAAATTTGGAGGCAAATGTCCGAGAAGTGTGAAAGAAATATCGTCCGAATAGTGGGGGATTTCAGCTTCCCCAACGTTAACGGGGAGAGTTATGGTGTTAAAAGTTGAGAGGGAGCAGAACTCTCCTTAAAATGCTTCCCGGGGAAGCATTAAGCCAGAAGATCCTGTAATTAGTTGCAGGTAAGGACCCCAGGCATATGATTGAAATATTAGTGGAGGAGCATTTGGCAGACAGCGATCATAACTCAGATATATTCAAGATTGGTTTGGGAAAGGACACGTATTGGCCGGAAATCAAAGTGATTTTAATCAGATCAGATACGGGTTGGCCAGTATAGAATCGGAGCAGACACTTTTATGTACATCTGCGGCGGTAGAGCGTTCAAAATGGAAACAGGGAGATTGTAGGACTAAAGAGTAAACCGATGGGAAATTTTAATCGCGTGGACCCTGCATACGGAGGAATATACCACACTGAATTATGAGTAAAACGGAGGCTTGTGGTAGGCATCGAGGGTACAAAGCAATAGAAGACCCGACGGAGAATAGAATGTGCAAGACAAAACTTAAATGAAGAGTGAAAATGCGTCATGAAATGATACTGATAGGTAAAAAAGAACGTCCCAAGGACGTTCAGATTTTTTTTTAAATGAGTACTTTTGTAGTTGACGGAGATGCACAAAATCATGAGGGGCCTGGGAAGAGTAGATCAGGAGATACTGGTCCCATGCGTAAAACTATCAAGAACGAGAGGGCACAGACTAAAATGATGTTCAAAATAAGGAAATCAGAGGTGAGTTATTTTTCAGGCACATTAATGTTTTTGGTCTGGAATGCAGGGCCTGAAAGTGTCGTGGAGGCAGTTTCAATCGAAGCATCCGATCATGATTATTTGAAACAGTGTCAGTGGTGCGGAGAAAAGGCAGGAGAATGGCAATAAGTTATGAACTGGTTTGGGGAGCCGGTGCAAACACGATGGGCCCAGTACTCTCCTCTCGTAACAGTACACTGATACTATGATCTCCTTGAATTGGGAAGATTGACCTTCAAGCACAACAATCATCTTACTTTGTGCTAAGTGTGGCCCAAACGAGCGGAGAGTTTTCCCCTGATTCACATTGACTTCAGTTTTGACAGCACTTCTTGATTCCACACTCGATCAAATGCTGCCTGGTTATGAAGACACTTTCACCTCAACTTTGAATTTCAGCTTTATTGTCCATCTTTGAACTAAGGGTAAAACGAGCTGAGTGAACCTGGCTGAATCCAAACTGGCGGCCACTGAGCTGGTTATTGCTGAGCAATTACACGTTGGTAGCGCTGTTGAAGAGATCTTGCATCACTGCAATGATGTTTGAGGATAGACAAATGGGCCCATAATTGACTGGATTGGATTTATCTTCTTTATTGTGTGCAGGGAATACTTGGGAACATGGTGACCATGAAGGACTAAACACCAATGTGAAAATAGGTATTTTTTCCAATCAAAATGGGGGCAACCGAATCGGTAGCTATCCTCTCGTCTGAGCGAACACCATGGTTCCTGAGAAAGATGGAGAATGTGGTGAATTCCTTCCGGCACATAGGGCATTTGAATAGCCCACTCCCGCTCTGAACCCTCAAGTAGATCATCAGAGCACAAATCTACAAGAACCTACTCCTAAATTGGATTAAGGTGTGTAAAACATCCATCACTGCAGTACACTCTGGCCAAAATGATACTTCCCCCGCAGGCACAGAACAGGAAGTCTTAATTCACCAGAAATGTTCCACACCCAGAAGCACGCCACACCACTCCCAAAACACTGCATTGCTTTTAAAGGCTATCTCTCCTCTTAAAAGGTTGTACACTCTCACTCGATAATGGTGAAATGTGACAGACAAATAGATAGATAGAGAGGTAGAGAGAGAGCGAGAGATAGAGAGAAAGATTAATAGATAGATGGTTAGAGAGATGGACGGATGGACGGATGGACGGATGAATGGATGGACGGATGGACAGATGGACGGACGGACGGACGGACGGACGGACGGACGGACGGACGGACGGATGGATGGATGGATGGATGGATGGATGGATGGATTGATGGATGATGGATGGATGGATGGATGGATGGATGGATGGATGGATGGATGGATGGATGGATGGATGGATGGATGGATGGATGGATGGATGGATAGATGAATGGATGGATGGATGGATGGATGGATGGATGGATGGATGGATGAATGGACAGATGGATGGATGAATGGATGGACAGACCAACGGATAGACGGATGGATGGATGGGGAGAGAGAGAATTACGGATGGAGGAATGAGCGGACGGAAAGGAACATTTCATTGACTGAGAATGAATGACATTCACATTAGTTCATCCTATGCGTAAAATAGAAAACAAAATAACAACTCGTTTTAGTGGATATTTCACCAAATTCATTAACTCGGCTCTGATTTTACTCTGAGTCCCAGTATAAATCAATGGGTTAATGCAGGAACACAAAAACAGAAGCATATATCCATTTTCCTCAAGATTAAATGTAACACTGAAACCAGAACCTGAGAAATAAGTAACTTTTACAATTCGGACATAGATGATTGTTATTAAAAATAACAAGTATAACAGGATGAAATTTCCCGAAATGGTGAAGAGTAGAACAATGGACTTTTTCCGCTTGTCCACCTCTGGGTCACTCTGTTTCTTTCTATTGCCCTGGGCCTGGAGTCTCCTGCGGGCTTTATTGGCCACCAGAATGTGTCTTACTGTAAGAGCATTCAGCAGCAAAATCAAAATGCATGGAAGGATAGGAGTTACAATGCAACGCATCCAGTCATAAGCAGCCCAGAAAGGGGATGTGTAAAATACTAACTTTATGTTGCAGAGCCAGGGTACGTTGTCAATTATGTATATGGGCTCATAAATAAAATACAGAAAGACATTTTTTACACAGGTCAGTGTGGACACGATTCCAATGACCCACGTCGCCACATTTTCATTACAATACTTAAGTTTGAGTTTCTGGCAACAAATAGCCACAAATCTATCAAACGTGAAAGCGACGGTTAACCAGACAGAACTGTCCATGGCGGCAGAATTTAGGGCTGTACGGAAGCTGCAAACTGGTGTGACGGACAAGAAACTGGATGGAAAAAACATTCCAGCAATCCGGTTTAATATTACAGCAGATATTATGAGCAGGAGATCAGCCACCGCCATGGACACCAGGTAATATGTGATACATCTGGAGAGACCACAACTCCTTCTCACGAGGATCATGATCACTGCGGTGTTAGCTGCAATAGAGGGAAAGAGATTGTGAGAATAAGTGCATGAGAAAGCATGAAAAGTGAAAAGTTCATTGCAACAAAACAAAGCATGATATTGCATTCTGTGTGATACATATATATATGCAAAATTTGCACCTGATCACAGGGACAATTTTTTCTGCTTACAAATAATATTTAATTAATAATGAGGAATGTTAACGAAAGTGACTGTATTTTTAATGAGAACTGACAGAGGAATAATGCCAAATGTAAAGCACATCAAAACCAGCACTGAATAATTAAATGCACAATACAATGCCATGTAAACA
The DNA here is from genome assembly GCF_964213995.1 of Mustelus asterias. Classification (NCBI taxonomy): domain Eukaryota; kingdom Metazoa; phylum Chordata; class Chondrichthyes; order Carcharhiniformes; family Triakidae; genus Mustelus; species Mustelus asterias. Next base: position 8,443,072 of record NC_135830.1, read on the forward strand.
AGTAATTAAAAAATATTGGAGAAGGTAAATTGGATAATAGCCAATAATAAGTGTGGAAGCTAATACGGTTACGGATTATATTTCATTGGGTATTAAATATGTCTTCATGAATGACTGCAAAATTATTTACTTTTGGAAACGTTTGCAGTGAATTTTCTCGAATAAATCCTCAAACAAAGGCAAATACAAAGACAATTATTAACAGTTGTCTGAACTTGCAGGAGACTTAGGAAGCAGTGCCAAGACTGAATTGTATCCCAGATAATCATCTGAAATAATCGGTGATATATAAAACAATATTCTAAATGCGAGTGATTTGACCAGTTATGTTGCTTGACTCATTACAGAGAATAGAACAATATGAAACGATGCTGCGTTCTGGGACAGAATGGAATCCAGCAGTCAGCAGCAGTAAATGTGAAATAGGATTCCTGGAATGAGCCAATGAGTGTTTGGCACTGGAAGCAGGCACAGGTTGTTGTCAGTTGGGGATAAATAACAAACATTCATCAAATGATAACTGTTCGCATTATGTAAGCTCTCTACACATCCGTGCCTAATAAATCTCTTGGATGCATTCAGTACATTAGTTCTGGTGTTCTTCGATGGTTCAGTGTTTTCAATTAATACATCATCTGTGGGGTTGTTTCACTAATTTCAACTTCAGCAGCACAATAGATTCATGTTATTACTGTGACAGCAGTTTAATATATCAGTATAATCAACTGCTCAAATAACACACAAAGACTCAGTTTGTGCTGTGATCGCATAAAACCATGGATTAGAATCCCGACAGTTCAGTAAGAGGCCATCCAACCAATGGACTCTTTACATACTTCGGTCAGAACATCCTACCCAAGCCCTTTTCTCCGCCCTGTCCCTGTACTCCCGCGCATTTACTATTGCTAATCCAACGAACCTACACATCCCTGGGCATTAAGGTGCTTCTTTACACAGCAAATCTACATAACTTGCACAGTTTTGGATTCCGGGATGTAACTCGAGGAAACCCACACACACAGACGAAGAATGTGCAACTCCCCTCAGACAACAACCCAAATTTGGAATTGCGCCCCTGTTCCTTGTGCTATGAGGCAGCAGTGCCAACCACAGTGCCCCTCTGCTGCTCAATTTGAGAATTCGCCCAGAGGAATATTGTCAACGCCAACACAACTATCATAACAACGCACAACTTTATAAATAACAAAATTGAATTGTTTTAACGATTACAACAGAACGGTTAATCAATCAGAATGAATACCAGAATAAAACTTCCACTGTCAGATGTTACTAGTGAATGGGCCAGGCTATGTTACCAACTGATGAAATGGTACCTGTCACATCACGATTGTATAAGGTTAACACAGTGAAATCCTGTATTTAACGTGAAGAAACTACGGTGGTAAAGACGTGAAATTTTACCGTTAAGTTTGTCGAATTTGTAGAATGAACATCGAAAAATTATGTCAGGGAATTGAATAAATTATAATGCCAAATAAGGAATTGTCTGCTGAAGTAGGAACGGGACACTTTCGGGAAATATGTAAAAGACAACAGAACTTGGACGGGGAAATATATATCCCTTTCAATCAGAGGAGGAACTTGGTGCTGTCGAGATAAGGTGGTGATAAATTGGGAGAATTGATGCAACCAAACAATATGTTATGGCAGCTACTAAATAACTGTTATATTTTACCTGAAACTCCGATAGCTGCTATGACTGGATAATAAATGGCAAACACCAGACCTCTTGGTATTCCGTGCATTTCTTTCAGAAGCGCTGATCGCGGCCTGCACTACATTGAAACATTGTCATATTTATATCAGATGTCAGGCTCTAGGGATATAATTAGATTTCTTGATCTTTCGCATTAATTAAATTTACGAGAACAAACAGATTATTGCAACAACAGCAAGGTGGCACAGTGGTCAGCATTGTTGCCTCATAGCGCCAGGGACTCGGGTCCAATTTCGGCCTTGGGTCACTGTCTGCGTGGAGTTTGCACATTTTAAACCTAACCCTAACCTTATCATTAAAACTAACCCCAACCCTATCTAAATAACTAGCCCTAAACCTAACATTAACCCTAACCCTCGGTGAAATAGAGCCAGTAAAAAAAACAAGAATATGGGACCTTAAAAAAGGGGAAAGGAAAGAATCCAGAACAAAACAAAGAAAATATCCCACCACTTAAGAAGCAAACAGCCTCGTAGACATATACTAATCTCTCCCTAACCTACAGACAAAAAGATTCATTGCATCCCCCAGAACCCAACACGACCTAGATGATCTGAAGCACCCGCCACGCCACCCCCCCCCCCATAACACTACACGTACCCAAAAACAGCAAAAAGACCGCCGCCCCATAAATAACACCACTCTATCCAAGCCCAGCACCACTACCGAAGACGTCCCACCAACCCTCTTCCTGGTCCACCTCGACCCTTCTACTTCCCCCCTCTCGAATCAGTAAGAAAAACCACGAAGAAGCTTCTCTCCCTTACCTCCCACGCTCCTGACCAGAACATATACAAGGACAAAAGGCAGCGACAACTGAAGACTTATCCACTGCCAGACACTGCCAAAACCTCCAAAAAGAGACCAAGAGCCCACCATCGGCACAAAATATCACAGGGAAAAAAAGGAGTCTCCCTCCCCCACAAACACCAGGAATGGAACGCAAAGACTGGCCCAGGGATCAAAAGATTGAAAGGGGTTACCACACAGGGCATAAAGGGGACAACAGAGATTCGAAAGCAGATCCAAAAAACCAAACACCCGCCCACCCAAGCTAAAAAAATCCTTACCCCGCCCTACCCCCAGAACCATAGATTGAGGGAACACAAAACTGAGAACACAGCACACCGTTTCCCTCTCAGTCAATGATTGGAAGGGGGCGAATTCCAAACCCACAAAGAACCAATGAGTTGCAACAACTTCCTGTCACTCGAGGACAAGAAGGGGCGATATTTAAGCCCATATACGGGACAGGTAGAGAGGGGAAACTTCCTTTACCCGCAGAGGTAGCAAACAACACGGGCTGAACACAGAACACTCACTCACCCCAAAACAGTTGGACGAAACAACTTCCGAAAATTGCAACGAAAAGCACACAAAGGACAGGGCAGTGAGAACAACTCTCCCTTCTCTTGATGAAGCGTAAGGAAGCAGCGAAACCGGTCGGGATGAAAGCTAAATAAGCAAGATTAAATCCCAGTTGGGACTGGAGAGGAAAGGTAAGAATGGCCAGACGTTATTCACAGCCAGCCTTGGAAGTGGGACGAACGGGAGTTTAATGAACTTCAGCTTAATCTGGTCTCGATCCCTGCAGCCCGAGGGTGAGTGAACCTTCTACATCCACACAAAATTAAGGACTCGTGGACGGTGTCCTGGACACTGTCTAGGATTGATATAGGTTCACTTTAATCAATGGGGGTAATCCAAAACACATAGGGAATTATTAGAGGGTTTCGAAATAATACACTTGGAGAAGTGTAAACCACGAAACCAAAATATAAATCTGTATTTTTTCAAGCAAGGTATAAAATGGAGGACACACTGGCCACATGGCGACTCTGTACAATCCACGGGGATGTCTCGGGAAAATGCAACTCATTAAGTATTCGATCACCGGAAACAATAGGAGAAACGTGGACACAGGATGACTCATCCAACTAAGAAAAGGGCACTCCCTTAAACATGCGGATGTCTATATTCCCGGAAACATCTTGAATAATGGAAAGAACCCAGGACACCGAGTAACACACTGTCATTGACAAAAGATACTCTCCTAAGAAGGGCAACAACTAACCCACTGGATCACTTTAAAATAATAAAATACATGTGAAATCATTAATTTATGGGCCGGACGGTGGCACAGCGGTAGGCACTGCTGCCTCGCAGCGCTAAAGAACGGGCTAAATTGACTTGGAACACTGTGCGGTGTTCGCACGTTCTCTCCGTGTCTGCGTGGGTTTCCTCCAGGTGCTCCGGTTTCCTCCCACACTCCAAAGATATGTATTTTATTTGGATTGTCCGTGATAAATTCTCCCTTTCACAATAACTTAATTGCATCGTTAATGTGAGCCTATAGGGACACTAATTAAGAAATAAATAACCCAAATAAGTCATTTTTGTACTGCTAAAAGTTCTTGCCTCATGCCAAACCCATTAACCATCCAAATAAACGAGGATGTCCCGAGACTCCCTCGCTCCGCCAACCAATGCCTCCAAACCAATCCGACACACACTACCGGAATCTACACAACAACATCCTGCACACCACAATATGAAATACTCACAAATAATAGGTCACTCCATCCCAACAGGTGCGGGAGCCCGTTCACCCCGCCTACCCTTGCAGACACACACAGGAGGCGAAAGTGTCAAGACATGGGAAGACAAAAAGCCATCCTTCAAACCACAACATAACCCGCAAAAGAAATAAAACTAACAAGAGTAATCATATTTATATTAAAAAAAGGAAAAGGTCTAGGAGACAAGAAGACAACAAGCCAAAATATAATGGCAATGCATCACAGAGGGTATCAAGGGTTGGACGTGGGCTGAAAGCAAAGTGTCAGAAAACAAAGAAAAGGCGACTCCAAAAACCAAACCAATGCGTTCCTTCAATCCGTAGGAACCACTATTCTCATCGTCCTAATACTTGTTTAAATTGTGAACGATAACTCAGTGGATGACACTGGTAGGGGGAACCCCCTGCCCTCTGTGGCTTTTCTGGCACGGTGGCACATTAATTAGCACTGCTGGCTCACAGTGCATTGCTCCAAAATTCATTTCTTGTCACTGTCTATGTGGAGTTTACACATTCCCCCTGTGTGTGCGTGTGTGGAAAGAAACCGAGCACCCAGTGCACAATGCAAAGTGTGCGGGTTAGGTTGATTGACCATGTTGCATTGCCAGTAATGGCACGGAACAAACAGGGCAAATATGTGGAGTTACGGGGATAGGGCCTGTGTGAGATTGTTGTTGGTGCAGGCTCCATGAGCTGAACCTTCTGTATTGCAAGACTTTTTATGTTTCTGCCACTGAACTCTTGGTGTGATTTTGTTGGAGTTTGGTGAAATTTTCTCAGTGAACCACTTTCTGAGGATTTTGATTAAAATGCCCTTCAGTAAAAACAATCAGCGGCTTTAGCAAAGCAAAACAAGATTCCACCGAGATCTAAACTTGAACCGCTGGATTCAGAGTCCAGAGTGCTCTCTGGCTGTAGAGAATGCAAATCTCTACAGCCAGCCAGGTCTTAAAAGGTACAGATAGTGTGGTTGGAGGGAACATGAAACACAGGTTAAAGAGATGTGTATTGTCTCCAGACAGAACAGCTGGTGAGATTATGCAAGACCAGGGGCAAGCTGTGGGGGTTACTGATAATGTGACATAAATCCAACATCCCGTTTTGGCGGAACTTGGCTATCAGTTTCTGCTCAGCGACTCTGCGCTGTCGTGTGTCGTGAAGGCCGCCTTGGAGAACGCTTACCTAAAGATCCAAGGCTCAATGCCCGTGACTTCTGTGTCTGTGCACTGTTGGAGAACAGAGACCACTCCATCTGACGAAGGAGCAGCAAGCTCCGAAAGCTTATGGTATTTGCTACCAAATAAACCTGTTGGACTTTAACCTGGTGTTGTCAGACTTCTTACTGTGCTTACCCCAGTCCAACGCCGGCATCTCCACATCATTACAAAAGAAGCTAGCTGCAAATGATCACTCAAAGCACGTGATCCCTTTCATTCAATGTGGCAGCAACAGCAGGTGGGTCAAATGCTTTGAGCGACCATTTGCAGCCGCTTGCAATGTTCGAGGTTCTCTGGTCCAATGGTGAGTGCGCTGAATCCAAGCAACCATGTTTAAATTCACGCGGTTCTTTGCTTTTCTTTGCCATTGCTGAGGATTGATTCGTTGATGGACATTTCGTTTAATTTTCTCACAAAGTAGGTGGGCGGCGGACAATTTGTCAGCCAGTTCAGCTGCTATTACAATGCACGTTGCTGAGCCTCTGGCAATAGATGCCTGCACCATCAGTGTTTTTCCCCATCTTTTCGCTCCTCTTTAACGCCTCTGTTGAAAAAAAGGGGCAGTTGGTGTCATACAACAACAACCATTGGACTGAAGTGATCAAGTGTGTGAGTTTCTGTGTGTGTGTGCGCGCGCATTTTGGGAGAAAGGCCTCGTGTCTTAGATTGGAGTTGTGGTTCCATAGTGTAACGGTTTGCACTCCGGATACTCGCCATCCGAACTCTTCTTTAAATTGGGACAAGAGAGTGAATTAGTGAATGACACCTGTAGGTGGACCCCCTGCCCGCTGTGCTTCCCCACTTCTAAGCGCTTTGTATTCTTGAGCAACCATCCTTTGGGGCTGATGCAATGACGACAGGGGCGTCATTCGTTGCATCGTCTGCAAAGTGATTGTGGTGGAATTTTCCGAGATTACCTCAGTGTTTAGATTTCCATTTTCTGAGAATTTTAAATAAAAGTCCCTTCAGCAAAATCATTATCGGCTTTGGTAAAGGAAGGAAAGGTTCCACCGAGATTCAAGCTCGGATCACTGGATTCAGAGTACAGAGTGCTCACCAATACACCACAGAACCAGGCACACGGCTACTACCTCCAAATGAGGACACACAAATAGTTTGACCACTTTCATTCAATTACCCGTTTTTTTCACCTGTCGTGCGACATTCCGGGACCGCTGGACATGCACACCAGTGTCCCTCTGAGATTCCCAGGGTCCTGCGTTTATCATGCATTCCCTTGCCTTGTTTGTCCTGCCCCAGCACATCACCTCACACTGATCCGGATCAAATTCTATTTGCAACAGATCAGCCTATCTGACCAGCTCATCCATATCTTCCTGTGATCGAAGATTACCTCCGCCCTATCTAACACCTCGCAAATGTTTGTATCATCTGCGAATTTATTGCTCAAGCCTCAAACATTCAAATCGAAATCACCCGTACAAACCACAGATGCAAGAACACTGATCCCTTCGGGCCCTCAGGAGACATACTCTTCCACTCTGAAAACCTGTTATCTACCATCACCGTATGCTCCATAAGAGTTCACAAGATATCGGAGCAGAATTAGGCCATTCGGCTCATCGAATCCGCTCCGCCATTCAATCATGAATGACATGCTCCTCATCCGCATTTTCCCCCCTTCTCCCCATTACCCTTCAACCAATTAGAAATCTGTCTCACTCTCCTTAAATTTATTCACTGTCCCAGCTTCAACCGGACTTGGGATAGCGAATTCATAGATTCAAAACCCTTTGGGAGAAGTAGTTTCTCCTCAACTCTGTTTAAATTTGCTCCCCCTCATCCTAAGTCCATGACATCTCGTCTTAGAATGCTCCACCAGCCGAAGTATTCGCTCCACATCTACTCTATCCATGCCTTTTATCATCTTGTATACCTCAATTTGATCTCCTCTCATTATTCTCAATTCCAGAGAGTATAGGCCTAAACTGTTCAATCTCTCTTCATACGACAAACACTTCATCTCTGGAATCAATCTTGTGAACCTCCTCTGAACTGCCTCCAATGCCACGACATCTTTCCTCAAATAAGCGGAACCAAACTGCGTACAATACTTCATGTGCGGCCTCACCAATACCTTGTATAGTTGCAGCACTACTTCCTTAGTCTTTATATTCAATTCCTTTAGCTATAACTGCCAACATTCCTTTCGCTTTATTTATCTGCTGTCTGCATGGCAGATTCCTGTGACTCATGAACGAAGACACCCAGATCCTTCTGCACCGGAGTACCCCAAAGTCTCTCCCCATTTGGATAGTAAGTCGTCTTCCCATTTTTACGACCAAAATGCATGATCTCACACTTACTCACCTTAAACTCCATCTGCCACATTTTCGCCCACTCTCCTAACGTACCTATATTCATTAGTAAATTTCTTATTTCCTCCTTGCAACTTACTGTCCCGCCTATTTTTGCGTCATCTGCAAATTTGGCGATGTTGCCTTCTATCCCTGTATCCATTTCGAGTTTATTCAGGAGGAACTTCTCATTCAGGATGTGAATGTTCCGACGAGAGAGGGGGAGAAACTTGATCTCCTCTTGGGACATAAGGAAGAGCAGGTGACAGAAGGAGAGTGAGGGATCACTTTGGGACGAGTGACCATAATTCCATTAGTTTTAAGATAGCTATGGAGAACGATAGGTCTGGCCCAAAAGTTAAAATTCTAAATTGGGGCAAGGCCAATATTAATGTTATCAGACATAAACTTTCAAAAGTTAATTGGGGAATTTGTTGGCAGGCAAAGTGGCGTCTGGTAAGTGGGAGGCTTTCAACAGTCTGTTAACCAGGTATCAGGACGAGCACATTCATCTTAGCGTGAAGTTCAAGGCTGGTAGAAGGAGGGAACGCCGGATAACTGGGGATATTGAGGCCGTGGTCAAGAAAAAGAATGAGATATATGTCATACACCGGCAGCTGGGATCAAATGGATCCTTGAAGAATATAGGAGTAGAGATAAGAGGATTCAGGAGAGCAAAAAGAGGACACGAGAATGCTTTGGCAGATTAGGCAAAGCAGAATGCAAAGAGTTTCTACAAATGTATGAAGGGTAAAAGAGTAACTAGGGGAGAGAGTAGGACCTATTAAGAACAAACAAGGTAATTTATGTGCGGATCCACAAGAGAAGGGTGAAATGATAAATGAATATTTCTTCTCGGTATTTAGTGTTGTAAAAGGCAAAAGATGTTAGGGAACTTAGGGAAATAAATGGTGATGTCTTGAGGCGCGTAACAGAGAAGGAGGTGCTGGATGTCTTAAAGCGCATCAAGCTAGATACATCCCAGGGACCTGATGAAGTGTATAACAGGACGTTGTGGGGGGCGAAAGAGGAAATTGACTTTCCCCTTGCAGAGATATTTGAATCATGGACAGCCACAATGAGGTGCCTGAAGACTGGAGGGTGGCAAATGTTGTGTATTTGATTAAAATGGGCTGCACGGAAAAGCCTGGAAACTACAGGCAGATGAGCCTCATATCTCTAGTGGGTAAGTTTTTAGAAGGCATTCTGAGAGACAGGATCGATAGGCATTTAGAAAGGCAAGGACTGATTAGGGAGAGTCAGCAAGGCATTATGAGTGGAACATCATTTCTCACAAATTTAATGCATTTTTTTGAAGGGGTAACCAAGAAGGTACATGAGGAAGTGCAGTTGTTGTTGACTACCTGGACTTTAGCAAGGCCTTCGACAAAGTATCGCATGATAGGTTGTTTCATAAGGTTCATTCTCAAGGTATCCAGGGTGAGTTGCCAAATAGGTACAAAATTGGCTTGATGACAGAACACAAAGGGTGGTTGTCGAGGGTTGTTTTTCAAACCAGAAGGCCTGTGACCAGTGGTTTGTCTGAGGGATCGGTGTTGGGTCCACTGTTTTTTGTCATTTATATTGATGATTTGAATGAAAATTTAGGAGGCATAGTTTGTAACTTTGCAGATGACATCTAGATAGATGGCACAGTGGACTGTAAAGAAGGTTATCAAGGACTGCAACGGGATCTTGACCAATTGTGCCAGTGGCCTGACGAATGGCAGATGGAGTTTACATCAGATAAATGTGAGGTGATAAATTTTGGTAGATCGAACCACGGCATGACTTACTCAGTTAATGGTAGGGCATTGGGGAGAGTTATAGAACAAAGAGATCTAGGGAACATCTCATTGAAAGCGAAGTCACAGGTGGACAGATTGGTGAAGTGGGTATTCGGTATGCTTGGTTTCATTGGTCGGAACATTGAGTACAGGAGTTGGGATGTCTCCTTGAAGTTGTACAAGACACATAAGGCCACACTTGGAATACTGAGTACAGTTCCGGTCACCCTTTCATACAAAGGATATTATTGAACGAGAAACAGTGCAGAAAAGATTTACGAGGATGCTACAGGGACTTCATCGTTTGAGTTACAATGAGGGGCTGGATAGACTGGCACTTTTCTCTCTGGAGCGTAGGAGGCTTAGGGGTGATCTTCCCGAGGTCTATAAAATAATGAAGTGCATAGATCAGCTAGATAGTCAGTGTATTTTTCCAAAGGTAGCGGAGTCTAAAACTAGAGGGCATAGATTTAAGGTGAGAGGGGAGAGATACCAAGGGGGTCCAGATGAGCATTTTTTCACACAGAGGATGGTGAGTGTCTGGAACAAGCTGCCAGAGGTAGTAGTAGAGAAAGGTACAAATTTGCCTTTGAAAAAGCGTTTAGACGTTTACATGGAAAAGATGGCTATTGAGGGCTATGACCCAAACGCGGGCAATTGGGACGAGCTTAATCATTAAAAAAAGGGCGGCATGGATATGTTGGGCTGAAGGGTCTGTTTCCACATTTTAAACCTGTATGATTCTGTGAATCTATGACTGTTAAATATGCTATGAAATGGCCCAGCAAAATATTCAGTTGAAGGGGAAAGAGGGATGGCCAACAAAAACTGGCCTTGGCAATGAAATATATATTGCATTAGCAAAATTTTATGAAATGATTTACTCTCATTTTGTTTCATTTCATGTCAAACAGGGTGACGTATCCTGGTGTCTTAGTATTTAAAACTTCAGCACTTTAACTACTTAAACAGGTAAGGTTCAGTCAGAGAAAACCCTGCTATTTGTGATATATATAAATGATTTGGAAGAAGGGGTAACTGGTGTTATCAGCAAGTTTGCGGATGACACGAAGTTGGCTGGACTTGCGGATAGCGATGAACATTGTCTGACAATACAGCAGGATATAGATAGGCTGGAAAATTGGGCGGAGAAATGGCAGATGGAATTTAATCCAGGTAAATGCGAAGTGATGCATTTTGGAAGAACTAATGTAGGGGGGAGTTATACAATAAATGGCAGAGCCATCAAGAGTACAGAAACACAGAGGGACCTAGGTGTGCAAGTCCACAAATCCTTGAAGGTAGCAGCACAGGTGGAGAAGGTGGTGAATAAGGCATATGGTATGCTTGCCTTTATAGGACAAGGTATAGGGTATAAAAGCTGGAGTCTGATGTTGCGTCTGTATAGAACGCTGGTTAGGCCACATTTGGAGTACTGCGTCCAGTTCTGGTCGCCGCACTACCAGAAGAACATGGAGGCTTGAAAGAGGGTGCAGAGTAGGTTTACCAGGATGTTGCCTGGTATGGAGGGTCTTAGCTAAGAGGAGAGAGTGGGTAAACTGGGCTTGTTCTCCTGGAAAGATGGAGAATGAGGGGAGACCTAATAGAGGTATACAAAATTATGAAGGGTATAGATAGGGTGAACAGTGGGAAGCTTTTTCCCAGGTCGGAGGTGACGATCACGAGGGGTCACAGGCTCAAGGTGAGAGGGACGAGGTATAACTCAGATGTTAGAGGAACGTTTTTTACACAGAGAGTGGTGGGGGCCTGGAATGCGCTGCCAAGTAGGGAGGTGGAGGCAGACACGCTGACATCGTTTAAGACTTACCTGGATGGTCACATGAGCATGCTGGGAATGAAGGGATACAAACGAATGGTCTACTTGGACCAATGAGCGGCACAGGCTTGGAGGGCCGAAGGGCCTGTTTCCTGTGCTGTACTGTTCTTTGTTCTTTGATCTACTGTGACCCAAAAACAACATACTGCAGTTGCTGCAACTCCCACGTCATAGCAGAAAATGTTCAAAATACAAAACAGGCCAAACAGCATCTATGGAAAGGGAAACGGAATGATTGTTTCAGGTCGCTGACCTTCTCTCCAAACTGGAAGAATTTAGAGATTTAACGATTTACCAACAAATACAAAGTCAAGGAAAGTAGTAAGGGCGAGGACGAATGAACAAACTGTCTCGTGATAGGATGTAAGGCTATAGTGATGGCATGACAATGGGGAAGATTAATGTTTACACTGACGCAATCTCCCAGATCTGGATGCAAATCTCACTCTAAATGAGAAGAAATTATGCACGAAACTCCTCGCCTTCCAGTGAAGATGAGGCAGATCTGGGTCATAAACCATTAACTTTAAGATTAACAGTGGGATGGAGAAAGACTCAATTTGAGCGGTGACAGCACCAGAGGAATGGAAAACTGTCGTTCACCCAGGAAAAGGGCAAAGTTTAAACACAGCTGCGCCCAAAGTGTGGCTCGAATCCATGACCCTGGAATTAAGAGTTTCATGCTTGAACAACTGAGCTAGCGGGGCACATTGAGACGCTGATGTTCCAGATTCGAAAAAAAATATGTGTTTCTTTTTCCATTCAGATTGTTCTGATTACAAAGTTTACAATGAATCGACCTGCAGAATCCTGAAAGTTACAATGCATTCCACTCAATAATCATTAACATCATTGTCATCTTTCACGTCTTAGATTCATGTCCTTCCAAACATTGCAAACTCCTCTTACATCTGTCGGGCGGCATGGACAAGTTGGGCCGAAGGGCCTGTTTCGATGCTGTAAACCTCTATGACTCTATGTCACCTTAATATTCTTGTTCGAAATACTCCAGTCAGCGCGTGAAGCCACACAGCATGTACACTGTCAAACTGTCTCCCAGTTTCAGACTTTTCATTGTGATCACATCTCATTCTAAACTACAGAGGGAACATATTCATCCAACTGGATCTCTCCGCCCAGGAGAACAGCCTCATCATAGAAATCAATCCAGAGGACCTTGGTTACACACATACAGCGAGAGAATAGAAGGAGCAAAGAGAAAATAATGATCGATGCACAGACAGAGACTGAAAGAAACTGATACGGTAATAGAGTGACAAAAAGAGACAGAGCAGACATCAACAATCCATGAATAGTCCTGTAGAATTCCTGCAGTGCAGAAGGACGCCATTCGGTCCATCGAGTCTGCATCGACCAAAGTCCCGCATAGACACTATCCCCATAACCCCATGCTCTAAGGGGAAATGTAGCATGGCCAATGCACCTAACCAGCAAATCTTGTGACTGTGGAAGGAAACTAGATCACCCAGAAATAACACACGCAGTCATGGGGAGAATTTGCCAACTCCAAACAGACAGTTACCCTCGCGGGGAATCGAATGCAGGTCCCTGAAGCAGCAGTGATAACCACTCTGCCACCGTGATACCCCAATACATATCACTTACGAGATGAAGGCGCAGCGCTCTGAAAAATTGTGATAGCAAAAAAAACCCTATTGGACTTTAACTTGGTGTTCTGAGACCTCTAATGTGCCCACACCTGTTCAACGTCACATCTCCACATCATGGCGATACACACGTCATCTTTCTGAACCCACAGGCATGGGTTTCTCTGAATTGGCGAATCGAGATAAAGTGAATATCCACAAGCATCTTTTGAAGATGTCTTGATTTATTTGTGAGCATGTTATGTTGATAGAATCCCTGCAGCGTGTGCTCGGATTCTCAAACCAAACCCCATATAAACCAATCCTGCCATGTGCACGGGAAATAAGTTAACAAACCCAACGGTTCGTTCACAAACCCTATCGCAAACAATAGCTAAATGAGGACTTGTTCGGGACCTCTTGCGACTTTGTAGATCTTAATACCCAAAGCCAGAATGGTACCCCCAGGTACCCCCAGAACTACGAGCCACCGCGAGGAAAGCAGTTTCGGCATTACATTCCCATTGCCATCAAAATCTGATCAGACATCTCAGTGAAAGTGAAAGTGCTGAAAAAAACGCAGGAAGTCAGGACTCTTGTGTGCACAGGGAAAGAAAGTTCAATTTTTCCAACTCCGTGACGTTTAGTTTCAACAAGAAATGGTTAGAAATGTACAAAGTTTTAAACAACTGATATCCAGGAGGGACGAAACATAACAACAGTTGATGAGGTGGAAGTCAGGAGAGATTAAATGGGAGAAGCAAAAACAATCACAAAGTGTTTACACCACAGATTAAGGCTGTCCAAAGTTCTTCACAGGACTCAAGGGCGAAAGGGGAACCTGTGGATGTGCTGTACATAGATTGCACACCTGTCACATTGATGTGGTTGTGGGTTTTGAAAATTGACAAGTACACTTAATAACATAGGAACAAAGGTCAGAAGTAGGCAAATACAGCTCTTCGAGCCTGCTCCGGCATTCAATCAGTTCATGGGTGATATCTCCCTGGTCACAAATCCAGGTCCCCACCTGTTCTCTTTCTTGAAAACGTTTAAAGATTCAGAATCTACCATGCTATGGGGCAGCAAATTCCACAAATCCACGACTGTCAGCAATACGTGGTTACTCAACATCTCAGTTTTACGTCCACCGCCTCTCAACCTATATATGTGACGCTAGCTCTGACAAAATGACATCTCGACTCGAAATACTGGCTCTATCCTTTCCCCACAGAGGCTGCCAGACCAGCTGAGATTTTCCAGCTTTTTCTGGGGGGTTTTTCAGACTCCAGCACCCACAGTATCTTGCTTTAATATACATGTGACCTCTTCTTCTCGATTGCCCGAAAAGAAGAAACATTTGATCTGCGTTTATTCTATCAATTCTTTTAGAATTTTATATCCCTCAATCACTTCAGCATCTTGTGGGGCGATTTCACTCACTGTCGATTTCTTGTCCCAGCCAACTGAATTGGTGTCTTCGCTGGCTGAAGGAAGCACCGATGTTCCATACAAACAGGACACTTTGAAGGAGAAACTTGTCTCTCGTGAAAACGATCAGGGATGAAAATAATAAGCAAAGGGATATAGTTCGAAAACCTCAGTTCACCGGTTACCCTGGTAGTCCACTGGTTTGTGTTCAGCACTCTCCCAGTGATATTTGGTTTCAACTCTCACTCAAGAAGAAAATATTCATTGCTTTCAGCAAACGATTAAAAATAAGTTGATTTACTCTTTGATCGAAAGCAGATCTACTAGAATCAGCCGAGTGAGGATTGTAAGTTTACATCAGAGCCGCAAATGTCACATGTGCAACAGTTCAAGAACAAACACAGAAAGAGAAGGGCAGTGATGGTCTGCAAAGCACGAGCAATAGAGATGGTGATGCAAGGGAAAATCTGGATTATGATTGGCCAGATTTTTACCGATTACACTGTCAGCGAAATATGACATTTTCCCCTCATTCTGCATTGAAAAACATTTGGAAAGGTGTCTGTCCAGTTCCGAACCGTCGGAAGCGAAAGTGTTAACTGCAGTGGATTGATTGTTGTGTGTTTTCATTGGCTGAACACATCACTGTGTTGAAGCAGAATGTGCCATTTTGCAGGAAAAACTTCTTTGTGGTGAAAGTATGAAAATAAAAATAACAAAGGTAGCGTGGATAAAGCAAATTCTAAAACACACTGTAAACTGCTGCTCTGGGGGTGAGAGATTGACATTTTCACTGATGTTTTTATTGCAGGTCAGTAAATGAAGATTTATTCCTCGCATCCAAACCGTGAAAACAGATGTCAGTTATTGCCTGGTGGAACATGTCAAACACAATCTCGCCTCGTGTCCGGAAGTGAAGACGCTGAGCAAGTTTTCTTGTCATTTCTGTCAGGAGTTTGGGAAACAGACGAGGCTAAGGACAGTCTAAATGGTGCCGGGCCTTTATTGCAGCTCATTGTGTTTCTGACTGGAGATGATTTCTGTTTGTTGAGCAGTTCAGGATGAGTTGACTCAGTGAAGGTGCAGGCTCCTGACGGCCTTTCCCAACTCAGTTGCATCCAATGTATTTCAGTAACAATATCAGTCAATTGCAGGATTAGCATGATTATTTTTCTGCCCCCGTAGCCGAACGGTCTAAGGCGCTGGATTAAGGCTTCAGTTTCTGAGTTTGAGTCTGAATCCCACCGCTGCCAGAGTCAATTTAAGTTTTGGTCCTTTCGGCAGAATTCTAACAGCTCGGATATGTTTCCTCCCTGCTGGATTTCACTTGTTTTAAACTTCCTACATTTCTAACCATTCCCAGTGTTAATGAAAATTCTTGGAGGTGAAAGATGAGTTTTGTTTCCTGTGCATACTCTGTATTACTTCCTGAGATTTTTCCAGCATTATCACCGTTCAGTGCAGGTGTATGATCCGCTTTGGATGGCAGTGAAAATATATTTAGTTGACTTGCATTTATCATGATTGCTATTTCGCCTAGGGGTATGATTCTCGCTTTGGGTGATAAAATCCGCAAGCCTGCGTGAGGTCCCAGTTCAAATTCTGGGTCAGCCCTGATTAAGCTGTCGTTTCGCATTGGACAAGAGGAGGATTTTGTTAGTTTATTTCCCGTGCACATGGCAGGATTGGTTTACATGGGGTATGATTTGAGAACCTGAGCAGACAATGCAGGGATTCTGTCAGCACAACACACTCACAAAGAATCAAGACATTTTCAAAAGGTGACTATGCTTTCGGACATTCACTTTAATCCTTATTCACCAACTCAGAGGACCGCATTCTTCTGGTTTCAGACAGCTGTTTTGTGTTTATTCGACTCTGCCGCACTCTCTGTCCCTCTCCGTCTTTTTTGTTGCTGTATACCTGTCTCAGGCTCTTTCACTCTCTGTCTCTCTTTCAGATCATCAATCACTGTTCCCCCTTTTTCTCTGTATTTCCTTTATCCTTTCGTTGTCTGTGTTCAATCAAGGTTCACTGGATTGATTTCTGTGATGATGCGGTTGTCCTGGGAGGTGAGATTCAGTGGCATGAGTCTGTTTGTTCTGTAGATTAGAATAATGAGAGGTGATCGGATTGGAAAGTCTGAAAATGGCGAGACAGTTTGACTTCGGACAGATTGAAACGCTCTTTCCCCAAGGGGTTGGAATATTCAGATCAAAAAATATTAAGGTGAAAAATATAAGAGTGTTTGTGCAATGTTTGAAAAGAGGTGAAGCTAAGAAGTGGAAGATGTAAATGAAGTTATTGATGATTGAGAGGAATGCATTGTAACCTCAGGGATTCCGTAGATTGAATAATTATAAAATGTGTAATCAGAACAAGCTGAGGCACCAGATGGAAACGCTTTATTTGCCTCCACACATTTTTGGATATGGAGTGCTGGGGCCCACATGTGCCCGGCGAGCTCAGTCGGTAGAGCATGAGACTCTTAATCTCACGGTCGAGCCCCACGTCGGGTGTTCTTATTTTAAAACTTGCCCCATTCCTGGGTAAACGCCAGCTCTCCATGCCTCCGGCAGTGCCACCGCTCAAACTGAGTCTTTCTCCATCCCGCTTTGTTGATCTCACAGTTACTGCTTTCTGAGTTAAAGTTATCTTTGCTTCCCTGGAAGTCGAAGTGTTTAGTGCTTAATTCAGCGAGAAGGTTTCTTCTCATTTTGCTCGAATTTGGAACCCAGACTTGGGAGATTGTGTCAATGGAAACAATCCCCATTGTCATCTAATCACTCCAGCCTTACGTCCTATCACAAGGACGTTTGACTTTTCGTCCTTTCGCTCTCTATTTCCCTTTATTTTGTAGTTGTTAGTAAAACATTAAATCTCGATATTCTCCAAGTTGGATAAAAGGTCAGCGACCCTACACATTCACTCTGTTCCTCTCTCAATAGACGCTGTTTGACCTGCTGAGTGTTGCCAACATGGTCTATTTTGAGTTGCGATTTGCAACAACTCCAGTAACAATTTTTGGTTCAATGTGGATCAGTTTTCTTCGACTGAACCTTACCTGCTCAAATAGTTGAGGGGTTGAGGTTTTGAATAGTAAGGTACAAGCACGTGTCACCCTGATTGACATAAAATGAAACAAAATGAGGATTATTCATTTCAAAAGATGTTACTAAGTCAATATATATTTTGAAGAGGGTCAACCTACGGGTGACATTCAGTCACTCATCTGTTCCAATTTAAACAGAAAGTGGGACGGCGAGAGTCCAGAGTGGTAAGTGTTACCCCATGGAACTGACAGCACTCTGACCTAAGACACTAAGCCTTTCTCCCAAAATACACACACACACACACATCCAGACTTGCTCAAAAAGAGAGGTTCCAACGAAATGTGAACTCGGGTAGCTGGATTCACAGTCCAGAGTGCTCACCATTACACCACGGAACACAGCGGGCGACAGCAGTCTGAAAATGGTCGTTCAATACCTGTACCAATTTGAACAGCAGGCAGAACTATCAGCCCCATTCCACAAGCCCGTCAATTACCCACTGCAATTCATATTCACATTTCCCTTACCTTTTCCTCCTGTCAAAATGTGTACTCTACCTTCAACTGCAATACATTTCACTGTCGTTCACCACATTATGTGGAGATGCCGGCGTTGGACTGGGGTGAACACAGTAAGACATTTCCACTCCATCTGACGAAGGATCAGCCCTCCGAAAGCTAATGGTATTTGCTGCCAAATAAACCTGTTGGACTTTAACCTGGTGTTGTTAAAACTCTTACTGTGCTCACCACATTCACAGAGCAATGTTAGCATCGAACTAATGGAAACCTTATTGTGGTAAAAATGCTGAACAACATCAGCTTATCATAGCTCTGCCTTCGTCACACCAGTGTGAAAATGTGAACAATTTCATATCTGGACAGAAAGGAAGGATAGTGTGGCTGTGGATAATTGGGCGCTGTGTACATTCTTGTAATCAGTATCTGGGAGAATCGGGCAAATGAGATCCTGGTGGCCTCGTGGTTAGGGGTTCGGCGCTTTCAGGGTTACAGACTGCCATCGATATTTTAAGATATATTAAGATTTAATATTTTTTACAAACAAACCAGCAATACTTCCTGGTCCAAAGCAGCTCTGCCAGAATCAGTGGTGTGAGATTTGCAGTTTTGTTTCCGAATTGGAAATGTCACGTGGACAACAGGTCAAGAATAAACACAGATAGTGAAGGACATTGATCGGACGCAAAGTGCTGATGATGGAAATGGTGATACAAGGCAAATCTGGGTGGTAATTGTCAGATTGAACCGTTTGCACTGACAGAAATATCATTCATTTCTGGACAAAAACTCGGGCTAAGTGACAAGAAAACTTCTCACTGAATTCACCAGTAAACTATTTGTCTTCGACTAATTGCAGGGCAGTTTTCATTTAGAAAGCAGTAACAGTGAGATTAACAAAGCGGGATGGAGAAAGATTCAGTTTGAGCGGTGACATTGCCAGAGGAATGGGGAGCTGGAGTTCACCCAGGAAAGCAGCAAAAGTTCAAAAATAATGAGAAGCAGCCAATGTTGCCCTGGTCCATCATTCTTTGTGTCAGTTAATCCATCCTCTGACGCTTTCTATCACAGACCTTCTATTTAATATCTTTACTGAGTGTTTCCCGTCTTAAATCCCGCAAAAACTCAACAGCTCAATTAATGTTTCGTGAGAAACGAGAATAATTCTGAAATCTGAATCATTTTGAAATAAAACTATTTGGAAATATTTCTCCCTGGTCGTGAAGCGGGAACTTTCGCGTGTGAGTCAAACATGACAACCACTGCACGACGAGATGCGAATATGTGCACGGTGTCAAAATCAAAACGTTTCTTTCCTGTCAGTGCGTCAAAGAAATATCAGCATTCCTTATTTTACAGAAAACATTTGAGGCCGAGGTCATAGCAAAGGTAAGGTGGCTGTAATATCGAGATTCGGATAATGTTGACCAACGAACGGAAATGATACAGATTTCCTTCACCCTTAATGAGAAAGCTTAATGAGCGTTTTTGCTGGGGAACGTTTTTTACTGGGGAAAGGGAAGAAATTAGAAATTGGAGACCTATTTCACTATTGAATGTGGATTACAAGATTCTGGCCAAGGTCATCGCCAACCGGGTCAAGTCTGCTCTGGGGTCAGTGATCCATCCTGATCAAACCTGTGCTGTACCCGGCAGGAAGATCTCTGATAGCCTCGCGCTACTCAAGGATACGATCGCCTATGTGCAGGACAGGCAGGTGGACACCTGCCTCATCAGTCTAGACCAGGAGAAGGCGTTTGACAGAATATCACACAGCTACATGATGGATGTGCTCTCCAAAATGGGCTTTGGGGAGGGAATCTGCAATTGGATCCAACTGCTCTACACAGACATCAGTAGCGCAGTTTCAATCAATGGGGTGGGAATCAGATATGTTTCAAATCAGAGTCAGGCAGGGCTGCCCTCTCTCCTCCGTCCTTTTTGTGTGTTGCATCGAACCCTTTGCCGAGGCCCTCAGAAGCGACCCAGGCATCAAAGGGGTTACAATCCCAGGCAGCGGAGGGACGCAAGTCAAAGCCTCCCTCTACATGGATGACGTGGCTGTCTTCTGCTCGGACCCCTTGTCTGTTCGCAGGCTTCTTCGAGTCTGTGAGCAGTTCGAGCTGGACTCGGGGGCCAAAGTCAACCAGGGTAAGAGTGAGGCCATGTTCTTTGGGAACTGGCCTGACACATCCTTTGTCCCCTTCACCATTAGGGTAGACTACCTCAAGGTGCTAGGGATATGGTTCGGAGCGGCAGCGGCATGCGCCAAAAACTGGGAGGAGCGCATCGCCAAAGCGAGACAAATATTGGGATTGTGGGAGCTACGCTCCCTCTCCATCACTGCGAAGAAACTTGTGATCCGATGCGAGGTCCTGTCCGTGTTGTTGTACGTGGCGCAGGTGTGGCCTCTCCCCAATCCTGCGCAGCAGCAATGACCCGGGCCATCTTCAAGTTCATCTGGAGATCAAAGATGGATCGCGTCCGGAGGGAGGCGATGCACAAATCTCCAGAGAACGGAGGGAAAAACGTTCCCAACGCCGCCCTCATCCTGATGGCCACCTTTGTGTGCGGCTGCATCAAGCTGTGTGTAGATCCTCGGTACAGTAACAGCAATTGCCACTATTTTTTGATGTTCGACCTCGCCCATGTGTTGTGGAGGATGGGTCTGGCCACATTGCCGTGGAACTCTCCAAGTAGTTGGACTGTACCGCAGCACCTGTCCTTCGTGGAGAAATTCTTCCGGAAACACACCTTTGACCACATGGCTATCAAGCAGTTTCGGTAGGGGAACATGTGGCAAATAGTGACCACAACTCTGTTAACTTTAGGATAGTAATGGACAAGGATGAGTGCTGTCCTACGGGCAGGGTGCTAAATTGGGGGAAGGCTGACTATAGCCGAATTAGGCAGGAATTGGTGGATGTTGATTGGGAGAGGATGTTCGAGGGTAAGTCCGCGTCTGGCATGTGGGAGTCTTTTAAGGAACTATTGATAAGGCTGCAGGATAGGCATGTGCCTGTAAAAAGGAAAGATAGGAAAGGTAGGATTCGAGAGCCGTGGATAACCAGGGAAATTGAGGATCTGATTAAAATGAAAAGGGAGGCGTACGTTAAGTCCAGGCAACTGAAAACAGCTGGAGCTCTGGAGGAATACAGAGAGAGTAGGAAAGAACTCAAACGGGGAGTTAGAAGGGCAAAAGGAGGTCACGAGATGTTCTTGGCAGGCAGGATTAAGGAGAATCCTAAGGCATTCTATTCATACGTTAGGAACAAAAGAGTTGTCAGGGAGAAAATCGGACCTCTCAGGGACAAAGGAGGGGAATTATGCTTAGAACCCAAGGGAATAGGGGAGATCCTAAATGAATACTTTGCATCGGTATTCACGAAGGAGAGGGGCGTGTTAACCGGGAGTGTCTCGGAGGGAGGTGTTGACCCGTTAGAGAAAATCTCCATTACAAGGGAGGAAGTGTTAGGTTTTTTAGGGAACATTAAAACTGACAAAGCCCCAGGGCCTGATGGCATCTATCCTCGACTGCTCAGGGAGACGAGAGATGAAATTGCTGGGCCTCTGACGGAAATCTTTGTCGCTTCTTTGGACACGGGTGAGGTCCCTGAGGATTGGAGGATAGCGAATGTGGTCCCGTTGTTTAAGAAGGGTAGCAGGGATAACCCAGGAAATTATAGGCCGGTGAGCTTGACGTCCGTGGTAGGGAAGTTGTTGGAGAGGATTCTTAGAGACAGGATGTATGTGCATTTAGAACGGAACAATCTCATTAGTGACAGACAGCATGGTTTTGTAAGAGGGAGGTCGTGCCTTACAAATTTGGTGGAGTTTTTTGAGGAAGTGACAAAAACGGTTGATGAAGGAAGGGCCGTGGATGTCGTCTATATGGATTTCAGTAAGGCATTTGACAAAGTCCAACATGGCAGGTTGGTTAAGAAGGTTAAGGCTCATGGGATACAAGGAGAAGTGGCTAGATGGGTGGAGAACTGGCTTGGCCATAGGAGACAGAGGGTAGTGGTCGAAGGGTCTTTTTCTGGCTGGAGGTCTGTGACCAGTGGTGTTCCGCAGGGCTCTGTACTGGGACCTCTGCTATTTGTGATATATATAAATGATTTGGAAGAAGGTGTAACTGGTGTAATCAGCAAGTTTGCGGATGACACGAAGATGGCTGGAATTGCAGATAGCGAAGAGCATTGTCGGGCAATACAGCAGGATATAAATAGGCTGGAAAATTGGGCGGAGAGGTGGCAGATTGAATTTAATCCGGATAAATGCGAAGTGATGCATTTTGGAAGAAATAATGTAGGGAGGAGTTATACAATAAATGGCAGAGTCATCAGGAGTATAGAAACACAGAGGGACCTAGGTGTGCAAGTCCACAAATCCTTGAAGGTGGCAACACAGGTGGAGAAGGTGGTGAAGAAGGCATATGGTATGCTTGCCTTTATAGGACGGGGTATAGAGTATAAAAGCTGGAGTCTGATGATTGAGCTATATAGAACTCTGGTTAGGCCACATTTGGAGTACTGCGCCTAGTTCTGGTCGCCGCACTACCAGAAGGACGTGGAGGCGTTAGAGAGAGTGCAGAGAAGGTTTACCAGGATGTTGCCTGGTATGGAGGGTCTTAGCTATGAGGAGAGATTGGGTAGACTGGGGTTGTTCTCCTTGGAAAGACGGAGAATGATGGGAGATCTAATAGAGGTGTACAAGATTATGAAGGGTATCGATAGGGTGAACAGTGGGAAGCTTTTTCCCAGGTCGGAGGTGACGATCACGAGGGGTCACGGGCTCAATCTGAGAGGGGCGAAGTATAACTCATATATCAGAGGGACGTTTTTTACCCAGAGGGTGGTGGGGGCCTGGAATGCGCTGCCAAGGAGGGTGGTGGAGGCAGGCACGCTGACATCGTTTAAGACTTACCTGGATAGTCACATGAGCAGCCTGGGAATGGAGGGATACAAACGATTGATCTAGTTGGACCAAGGAGCGGCACAGGCTTGGAGGGCCGAAGGGCCTGTTTCCTGTGCTGTACTGTTCTTTGTTCTTTGGTCAGCACGTAATGTCCTTGAGGCCCTGAGAGAAAAGGAGACGGCAGATCCTGTCGGATGGTTCCCTGAGCGGACTGTCAATGTCATGTGGTAGAATGCCTCATCACCAGAACTCACAAACAAGCACCAAGACCTGGCTTGGCTGGTGGTGAGTCGGGCACTCCCCGTCAGATCCTTTATGCACGCCCGAGGTCTCAACCTCACCGCACGCTGCCCTCGAAGCGGCTGCGGGGCTGATGAGACGGTAGCACACCTCCTTGTGGAATGTGCCTTTGCAAAGAAGGTCTGGAACGAGATGCAGTGGTATTTGTCGCGTTTCATCCCGAGTATCTCGGTGACACAGGACTCTGTGCTCTACGGGCTGTTTCCGGGGACGCACACCGAGACAAATATCAACTGCTGCTGGAGGGTCATCAACTCGGTGAAGGACGTGCTTTGGTGCGCCCGAAACGTGCTGATCTTCCAGCTGAAAGAATTGTCTTCGACCGAGTGTTGCAGACTGGCACATTCCAAGGTCCAAGACTACGTGCTCAGGGACGCGCTCAAGCTTGGGGCAGCCGCCGCCAAGGCACAATGGGGAAAGGCCACCGTGTAAAGCGTCTCAACCGAGGCAGACCGAGGGCCGGGTAACTGCAGAATACCCTCGGCCTGCGTAACTGTGTGCCAACCTGAAAAATAACGGCACACAGTAAACTCTGACGTATGTATATAGTTTTTAAGAAATGAAATGTACCGAAGTGTAATGTTTTGTAAATAAGCACTGTATTGTACTGTAAAAATGATTCTTTTTTGCACTGTTTATGACTTTTGGATCTGTAATTTTGCAATGTTTTATTGGAGAGGTTTTTTTTGTGAATGAAGTTTATTTTTGAAATAAAAAAAATGATCGTTTTTGCTTGGTTTTGAACTAGGGACTTATGACGTGTGAGGTGAACCTGATAACCACTGCACTACAGAAACAGCTGACCTAGCCGATAGCAAATCGGCCTGTCTGCAATGTTCAACTGCACTGTGGTGCTGCACGTTCAAATGGTTAGACTGAGAGACGCCCTCTCCTCCGCCCCCCACCCCCCTCCCCATGTTTCAGGAAGATAGCCGTTACTTTCAATCTGATTGCTCAACTTATCTTGAACTTCAAACCTGAGAAGCGTTCGTCTGGCAAATATCTGAGGGAGCAATTATTTCTGCTCATTCATTAATGCATCATTCTCATCTTCCTTCGAATAATCTCAAACAATTGTACTCAGTAATAAAAGCAATTTACCGCGGATGCTGGAATCTGAAACTAAAAGAGAAAATGCTGGAAAATCTCACAAGGTCTGGCAGCATCTGTAAGGAGAAAAAAGAGCTGACGTTTCGAGTCCAGATGACATTCGTCAAAGCTCATTTTACAATTGTACTCAGTATGTGTTTCATTATCCAATATTTAATATCAGTACATTATTTAACACATAGATCTTCTTTATGATTTGAATATCTCTGAAATTGAATATCATGAATTGCAAACATAACTGACCAACAGAAGGAAGCGAGTCACCGGGCAATGCAGATCGCAATTTTGTCCTTGAACATAGTCTGCTGTTAAACAAAATCAACTACATTTAAATGGAAGAGATTGAAAAGATATCTGTTAGTTGCACTTGAGCCTTTTAATTATGGGTGTGAAACATTCAGGCGCATAAATTACGGCCGTCCATCGGAAAGTCCAATAGATCCGCACTGAGTCTCGATTTCCTCATCTGGCTGAGTGATATTTCCTATTTCTTTGTTGTGAAGAACGATTTTTTAAAAAAAATGTTGTAGGAAATGTGCGACATTTCCTCTAACCCGCTTACACTATCACTTGTGTCTGTCTTTTTGAGCACACACTTCAATTAGACATGTTTCAGATGGTGATTAACTATCTGCACATATAAACCCATGAAATTCATTTGTGGACTGAATGAGATGCTGATGTGTGCACGCTGTCAAAATCGAAAATTTACGCGTCAAAACAATCAGCATTTCTTATTTTACAGAAAACATTTGAGGCCGAGCTCAGAGCAAAGATAATATGGCTGTAACATCGAGATTTGGATGATGTTCAGCAACGATCTGAAATCACACAGATTTCCCTCACCCGACATGGGAAAGCTGATGAATGTTCTGCCCGGTTCTGAAGCGGTGATCTTTCATGTGTTAGGCGAATGTGATAAACACTGCACTACAGAAACAAGAGAATGCACCGCACTGCCAATTGGCCTGACTACAATGTTGAACTACATTGTGTTGCTGCAGGTTCTCATGGTCAAATTGAGGGTCCATGTCACTTAATGGAAGAACAAATCCGTTCCTTTCAATCTGATTTCTCAACTTATCTTGAACTTCAAAATTAAAAAGCGTTCGTCTGGCAAATGTCTCAGGCGGAAATGGCTTCTGTTCATTCATTAATACGTCATTCTCATCTTCCGTCAAATAATTTCCAACAGTTATATCAAATATTTGTATTTATTCAACATTTAATTTCAATACGTTTATTTAACACAGGTGTCCTCATTCTGAATTGAATATCTCTGAAATATACAACATTGTCTTGCAAACATGACTGACCCACAAAGTAAATAGAGTCACTGGGCAATACACATATCATGGTACTTATTTGAGATTTACCACATTCACCCTTTAAAGAAAGTAAAATACACTTGAATCGTCTTAATTCTGAGTGTGAAGTATTCTGGCGCCTAAATCTCGTTCATATACCGGAAGTCCAGGAGGTCCGCATTGAATCTCGGTTTCCACATCTGTCTGAGTGGTTTGAACTGTTTCTTTACTGTGAAGAGCAATTTCAAGAAGGTGCTTATGTGAAATGTGCGCCTTTTCCTGCAGTTCAGTTACAATTTCAATTGTGTCTGTCTTTATGATCACACAATACTATTCGACATGTTTCAGATGGTGATTAACTGTTTTAGTCTGCACCAAAAACCCATTAAATTCATTTGTGGGCTGCACGAGTTGCGAACATGTGTACAAACAATGGAGTTCTTTATTCCCTGCGTCCTAAAAATACAGCATTTCTGATTTTCCTAAACGCATTTGACGCCGAGGTCAAAGCCAATATAACGTGACCCTGACATCGGATTGCATGAGACTGAGCAATGAACTGACATCATGCAGACTTCGATCACACTTAATGAGAACGATCCAACAGTATTGCTGCCCGGTTTCGAACTGGAGACATTTCGCGTGTGAGGCGAATGCGACAAACCACGACATCACAGGAACAGCTGACACTGTTCCCTTACAGTATCACTTCTACCTGTCTTTTTGAGCACACACCACTTTTAGACATGTTGCAGATGGTGATAAACTATGTTAGTCTGCACCTATTAACCCATTAAATTCTGTTGTAGACTGAACGAAATGCTAATGTCCGCATGTTGTCAAAATAGAAACATTTATTTCCTGTCAGTGCGTCAAAATATTCAGCATTTATTTTACAGAAAGCATTTGAGTCCGAGGTCAAGATAATATCAATCGAGATTCGGATAATGTTCAGCAACAAACTGAAATCATTCAGATTTCTCTCACCCGACATGAAAAACCTTAATGTATTCTTCTGCCCGGTTTCGGACCAGGGTCCATTACAAGCACTACACTGCAGAAATAAATGACAGCATATCGTCCCCAATCGGTCTAACTACAATACTCAATTCCACTGTGTTGCTGCAGGTTCGCACGGTTAGATTGAGAACCCATGCCACTTAATACAAGAACACGTTCGTTACTTTCAACCTGATGTGTCAACTTATCTTGTAATTCCAAATTAAAAAGCGTTCCTCCAGCAAATGCCTCAGGGAACTCAATGAGTTAAAGCTGAATTGTTTTAGTTCAGAGTTCAGAAGATGTTGAGTAATATCCCGCCCCAATGGTGATAGGTTCATTCTTATCCAGCAGAAGGCACCCAATCAGATCACAGTTCCTCTTTCCTACATTTCATCCAATCAGCTCCGAATGTCTTCATTCTCCAATTCATGACGTCAGAGAAAGGAGCAGGAACCATTTGAATCTGTTCTCAGAACAATGAACTGTGCAGAAGAACATCAGAGAACAGGGAAGACGAATGGCAATGGACCATTTGCTCCTTCATTGGGGCCTGTTGCGCGATTCAGTATAATCATTGTTGATCTCCCTCACAGTAAGAAGTCTCACAACACTAGGTTAAATCCCAGCCGGTTTACACGGCAGCACGAGCTTTCGGAGTACTGCTCCTTCATCAGGTGAGTGGACAGTTGGGTTTAGAAAGAGAGCATATGTAGATGCAGACTCAATTGCAAGATAATGGTTAGAATGCGAATCTTAACAGGGAATCAAGTCTTTAAAGATGCAGACAATGCGAGTGGAGAAGGGGATAATGATAGGTTAAAGCAGTGTGAATTATCTCAAGCCAGGCCAGTTAGTCGGATTTTGCAAGCCCAGGTCAAATGGTGGGGGTTACATGTCGTGTGACATAAACCCAAGATCCCGGTTGAGGGCATTCTCATGTGTATGGAATTTGGCTATCAGTTTCTACTTGGCGATTCTGTGTTGTCCTGTGTCTTGAAGGCCGCCTTCGAGAACGCTTACCCGAAGATCGGAGGTTGAATGCCCTTGACTGCTTAAGTGTTCCCCGACAGGAAGGGTACACTCCTGACCGGTGATTGTCGAGCGGTGTCCATTCATCCGGTGTTATAGCGTCTGCATGGTCTCGCCGATGTAGCATGCTTCGGGGCATCCTTTCCGAGAGCGTAATGGGCAGACAACGTTGGCCGAGTTGCATGAGTACGAAACGTATACTTGGTGGATGCTGTTCTCACGTATGATGATGGCATCCGTGTAGATCATCCAACACATCTTATAGAGGTTGCAGTGGCAGGGTTGTGCGGTGTCCTGGTCGCTCTTCTCTTCAAGGCTGGGTAGTTTTCTGCGAACAATGGTCTGTTTGAGGTTGCCCTGTTGTTTGAAGGCAAGTAGTGGGGGTGTGGGGATGGCCTTCGCGAGATATTCGTCTTCATCGATGACATGTTGAAGGCTCCGGAGGAGATGTCACAGCTTTTACACTCCGAAGAAGATGTATTGGCTTCTCCACTCTGGGGACTTCCTGGGGGATGAAGTAGGATCGTGTCCGGTATTTGACTTCTGAGGAGGTCGGTGTGGTTATTTGCTCTGGAGCGTCGGAACCGTCAATCGATGAGTCAAGCGGAATATCCTATTCTTACAAGGGTGTCTGTCAAAAACGACACCGCACACAGTCCTGCGTTCAACCTGAGCTGTTGGACTTCAACTGCAAGTACAAACTCTGGGATTTAACACTGGGATTTAAACTCACGCCTCCCGAGAGACTGGAGCCTAAATCCAGCGCCTTAGACCGCTCGGTCACGCTACCACGCGGATATCCGTCAGAATGACGTCGTTTCATTGTATTGATACTGAAATATGTCAAAATCCGTGGAGTTGGGATGGGCCATGAGGAAATCGTGACCGAATCAGATG
Organism: Mustelus asterias; assembly: GCF_964213995.1. NCBI lineage: Eukaryota > Metazoa > Chordata > Chondrichthyes > Carcharhiniformes > Triakidae > Mustelus > Mustelus asterias. The sequence continues at coordinate 8,471,718 of NC_135830.1, forward strand.
ATCCTGAAATGTGCAGCAAACAAAAATCATCTCCAGTCAGAAACACAATGAGCTGCAGTGAAGGGCCGGCTTCATTTAAACTGTCGTTAACCTCGTCTGGCTCCCAGAAAGGACAACATGGCTTCCTGGTGAATTTGCTCAGAATCGTCACTTCAGAAATGACAGGACACAAGGCGAGACTGAGATTTGTGTTTTCTACCGGGAAATAACTGATATTTGTTTTCACGGATTGGAAGAGAGAAATAAATCTTCATTTCCTGACCTGCAATCAAAAGAGTTGCGGAAGTGTAAATCTCTAACCGCCAGAGCAGCAGATTACAGCGTGTTTTACAATTTGCTTTGTCCAAAATCCTTTTAGTTTAATTTCCACGCCAGACCACTTGCACCACAAACTTCCCCTGTAAAATGGCACCTTCTGTTTCATAGAACATAGAACAGTACAGCACAGAACAGGCTCTTCGGCCCACGATGTTGTGCCGAGCTTTATCTGAAACCAAGATCAAGCTATCCCACTCCCTATCATCCTGGTGTGCTCCATGTGCCTATCCAATAACCGCTTAAATGTTCCTAAAGTGTCTGACTCCACTATCACTGCAGGCAGTCCATTCCACAACCCAACCACTCTCTGTGTAAAGAACCTACCTCTGATATCCTTCCTATATCTCTTAGAGTCCTGGGATGCCTAGGTTAGAGGGATTAGTGGGTAAATATGTGGGGGTAGGGCATGGGTGGGATTGTGGTCGGTGCAGACCCGATGGGCCGAATGGCCTCCTCCTGCACTGTAGGATTTCTATGATTCTATCTATGATTCTATATCTCCCACCACGAACCCTATAGTTATGCCCCCTTGTAATAGCTCCATGCACCCGAGGAAATAATCTTTGAACGTTCACTCTATCTATCCCCTTCATCATGCCCTAGCTCCCTCAACCTTTCCTCATAAGACCTACCCACCAAACCAGGCAGCATCCTGGTAAATCTCCTCTGCACTCTTTCCAGCGCTTCCACATCCTTCTTATAGTGAGGTGACCAGAACTGCACACAATATTCCACATGTGGTCTCACCAAGGTCCTGTACAGTTGCAGCATAACCCCACGGCTCTTAAACTCCAACCCCCTGTTAATAAAAGCTAACACACTACAGGCCTTCTTCACAGCTCTATCCACTTGAGTGGCAACCTTTAGAGATTTGTGGATATGGACCCCAAGATCTCTCTGTTCCTCCACAGTCTTCAGAACCCTTCCTTTGACCCTGTAATCCACATTTAAATTAGTCCTACCAAAATGAATCACCTCACATTTATCAGGGTTAAACTCCATTTGCCATTTTTCAGCCCAGCTTTGCATCTTATCTGTGTCTCTTTGCAGCCTGCAACAGCCCTCCACCTCATCCACTACTCCACCAATCTTGGTGTCATCAGCAAATTTACTGATCCACCCTTCAGCCCCCTCCTCCAAGTCATTAATAAAAATCACAAAGAGCAGAGGACCAAGCACTGATTCCTGTGGCACTCCGCTAGCAACCTGCCTCCAATCCTAAAATTTTCCATCCACCACCACCCTCTGTCTTCGATCAGACAGCCAGTTACCTATCCAATCGGCCAACTTTCCCTCTATCCCACACCTCCTCACTTTCATCATAAGCCGACCATGGGGGACCTTATCAAACGCCTTACTAAAATCCATGTATATGACATCAACTGCCCTACCTTCATCAACGCAATTCGTTACCTCCTCAAAAAATTCTATCATATTTGTGAGGCACTACTTGCCCTTCACGAATCCGTGCTGACTATCCCGGATTAATCTGCATCTTTCTAAATGGTCGTAAATCCCATCCCTAAGGACCTTTTCCATCCATTTACCAACCACCGAAGTAAGACTAACTGGTCTATAATTACCAGGGTCATTTCTATTCCCTTTCTTAAACAGAGGAACAACATTCGCCATTCTCCAGTCCTCTGGCACTATCCCCGTGGACAGCGAGGACCCAAAGATCAAAGCCAAAGGCTCTTCAATCTCATCCCTTGCCTCCCAAAGAATCCTAGGATACATTTCATCAGGCCCAGGGGACTTATCGAAATTCAGTTTATTCAAAACTGCCAGGACACCCTCCCTCCGAACATCTATTTCCTCCAGCCTATTAGCCTGTAGCACCTTCTCTTCTACAAAACCAGTGATGTGTTCAGCCAATTGCAGCAATAATTCCACGACAGTTATCGCGTTCACCTCCCACGGCATGAAACTGGGCAGATTTTTTTCCAAATCCTTTTCATTGCAAAGTGAAGGAAAAGTTACATTATTCATTCATTTGCAAATTTTAACTCGTCCGATTAGTTTTCCCTGTATTTTCTGACTGTAAAGTCAGGCGTCAATACTTAAAAAAGGCAGAACGTAAGGTTCGTCACAGACAACAAGGGAGGATGCATTATCTGGCACAAGGAATGATGGACAAGGCAATACTGTGCTGTTGATGGCGGAACCCGAGTGTTCGAATGGTGCAAAGTCATCGTTTGCACGGCCATGGGCTCGATGGCAGGTGACAAGTGTAGAATTAAGCAGAGTATTTTTTTTAATGAGTAAACTGGCTATTGTGTGACGGACAAGGAGGAAGACAATGGATAAAATGTTGATGATCAACTAGTTGGAAAAGTCACTGTTAGCTTCCCTGCTGGCCCAGTAGTCAGGATTTGGCACTTTCATCACTAAGGCCTGGATTTAATTCCCAGCCAGAGTCTTTTGTATTGCTGTGTGAACCGACACCATGAAAGGAAATTCCACATTGAATGAAATCAGATCTGGCAGCGTCTGTGGAGCGAGAAACACAGTTAATCTTCCAGCTGGATCTTTCATCAGAGCTGGAAAGTCAGAAATGTAAGAGATGGAAACAAATGCTTGGCTATGATGCCATAATATTGTGATAGGCTTGAGGGGCTAAATGTTCTATCCAAAATCCCAATTCTCTTCTAGCGCGGTGCCGATACCACTCCAAACAATAATTGACGCATGGCTTCCAATGGTGGTGTGGTGGAACGATTTTAGGCGCTGGATTTAAGTTTCAATATCTGAGTTCAAGCTTCACCACTGCCAAAAAGGGCAGCTCGTTTGTCTGTTCAGTGAGTGGCTTTTTGTTCGGAAGCAAAACGAGAGGGATGAAAGGTGCAGGGTGACCTCCGAGGGTCCAAAGTTCACTTTTGTTGCTGTAACTATTCAATCGTTTCATATGAGTAACACTAACACATTAACATCGGTTGCAGTGGTGGTCAAGTGGCTAAGAACATAAGAACGAGGAGCAGGAGTAGGCCGTCTGGCCCCTCGAGCCTGCTCCGCCATTCAATAAGATCATGGCTGAACTTTTTGTGGACTCAGCCCCACTTACCCGCCCGCTCACCATAAGCCTTAATTCCTTTACTGTTCAAAAATTTATCTATCCTTGCCTTAAAAAGGATAGATAAAGGCGGTGGATTTGAATGTTTTCTCACGAAGATTTGAACCTCACCCACTGCGCTGATCAGCATTCATTCCTTTAGGTTACCCCATAGTTAATTACATGTTCAATGGAATCAATGCCTTCTGAATATTCCCGTCTGTTTTTCCTGCTTCACTTCCGTGTTTCTTCATTTCTGTTCATCAGCGAGGATTCACCAAAGCCCCAGCCAGAAATGGAACAAAACTGAACCCAATTGGTGACATCCTTGATTCATCGGTATTTGTGTCTCATCAGGCCTCTGTCACTCTCGGTGTATGTGTGTGTTACTCTGCGTGCATCAATGTGATTCAGTTCCCCGAGTCGATGTACACAATTTACCTTCACAAAGTGCATTCACTTATTCATATATCTTAATGGTAAACGGTACAGAAAATAACAACGTGTTTGAAAGTTGCAGGATTGACTCATTCAGGCTTTTTTGAGTGGATATTGTTGATTGACTCAGTGCCCGTGCATTACACAACAGGGGATGATTGAAATTTTCACTGATCAACATTTAAACAGACAGTGGATTCACTCGGTGTGATGGTGGGTCACAGTTCGATACTGGGACCCACCAGTATCCCACCCACTTAATCCCAGGGACCAATCTGGTGAACATTCTCTGTATCGTTTCCCACGCAATATGCATTCGCAGCATAATTTTTTGTCAGTTACTCTGAGCCCAATATTTTTAATAGGTTGAAAATATACAGCAACACGATCCAATGTATCTCCTTTAATTTGAAATGAATATTCATAGATCGATGTATATGCGAAGTTACTGAATAACAGCAAGAATAGTAAAGTTTGGATAATATTTCCCTGTTGCAGAAGGGCACAAATTTTATCTGTGTGGAGAATATAAGTAGAAATAAGAATCGAGGGTTCTATCTGGCTCGGGGTGCTCGCAAACCAACACCCTTTCAGATGGCAGCTAACTTTCCCGAACAAGTTTACTGCAGAAATACTGCAGGAGTTTAAATTCAGGGCTTTCGCTGCCTTTATTCAATTCAATTCCTGCCTTGATGTTGTGCTATTTGTTGTAACTCACCCTCAGTTACTGGTTTCAAATGTGTCATATTGGACTTGGTACCTCAACTCTGCGTCTAGCTTCACATTTGCTGCAAAAACTGCTGAGAACATCCAGCACTTTCTGCTTTGATTATAACATGAATTACACGCTTTAACATACACATTAAACAATAAATAGGAGCAGGAGTAGACCACTCTGCCCATCTAGACTGTTTCGCCATTCAATGCCATCATCCCTGATCGTGGGGTGTAACTTAGTTTTTCCACTAGCTCCCCATATCCCTGGATTCCCCCAGAGACCAGAAACCTGTAATGTGCTCGCTTATGGAGCATCCATGTGGAGAATTCCAAAGATTCACAACTTTTTGAGTGAAGTAATTTCTCCTTTTCTCAACCCTCCATGATCAGCCCCTTATCCTGAGACGGTGCCGCCGTGGGTAAAGTTGCCAGAACAGCAGAAAAAAATCTCCAAGCCTCCACCCTACACCTATTGTTTAGGTTTAATGAGATCGCCTGTCATTCTTCTGGACTCCAGAAAATTTCAGCACAATTTACACAGCCTCTCATCCCAGGACAACTCCTTAATCCCAGGGACCAACCTGGTGAATATTCTCTGTATCGTTTCCCACGCAGCAAATCTTAATTTAAATGTGGATATCATAACTGCACAGAATATTCAACATGTGGTCTCAACTAAACGCTGTACATCCGCAGCAACAGCTCATTATACTTGTACTCCAGTCTACATCAATCAAGACCAAAACGTAACTTCCCTTCCTAGTTCTTTACTGCACATAGATACGAGCTTGTCCGAACAAACGCATTTTGTTTTGAATATCAACATCTTTTTCACTTTTTCAAATATGTCCTGATCCTCCTGTTTTTGCGAATAAGAGAATATCTAATCATCAAAAATGCACACGATCTGTGATTTTGCTCACTCGTCAAAGCTGCGTGACGTCGCTCCCCAGCGCCGACGCTACAACAGCTCTTAGCTAAATTGTACCCAAAGTCTCGAGCGAGAGCTGAACTCGCGAACCTCTGCTTACAAGGCCAGAGTTCTGACCACTGATGTATGGAACCAGCAGCCGTGCGAAAATTGCAGTAAGTGTAGCATTATCAGTGGATTGAGGAACAGGATGGGTTTTCAGGTCGGAGATGATTGATGGATGTGGAATTGTCTGAGATGGAGAGCAGGAAGTTAAAAGATGCAACTTAAAAGTGGCACAATTTGGCATGTGTGTCGTGTGTGTTTCGTGTGATTCTTCTTCAGAGTGAATTGTTTTTATATTTCTGACTTTTCCAGTTCTGATACAAGTTCATTCAGCCGGAAGATTAATCTTGTTTCTCCGTTCACTGGCGCTGTGAAGCGTGTTTTCATTAAATGAATAATTAAACAAGAAGTTATTCACTCCGTGCCTGGGAGTCGAACGCGGCGCCACTGCACTGAATCCTGATCACTGCGCCCTCAGAGAAGCTAATGAGAGAGTTGTAATGAGTTGATCATCTTTGTGCTTATTGTTTCATTCCAAATATTTTTCACGAAAGACATGGTCACCGTGAGGAATGGTGGGAAGAGCAAATGACAGGATTTGAACTTCAGTTAGAAAAATCCAGTCCACCCCTGGGCCGGGAATACAGTCTCAATGTTTGCAATCCTGTTGTTTATATCATCAGAGAGTCAGTCATTCAGCCTGTGTTCCCGTGTCTGTTCGCAACAGGAGAAATCCCTTCCACGAAAGCTCTTTTACCCCAACAACTGTTCACATTGGTACTGTCTCTCTTCGTTGTTCCTGCCAAGAATAACCAACCACGCACTCCTACGTTCAATATGAGCTGTTACAGCTCAGCTGCAAGGACCACAAACGGTGGGACTCGAACCACGTCTCCAAAGAGACTGGAGCCTTAATCCAGCACCTTAGACCGCTCGGCCACACTACCACATTCAAGCATATCGCAATCATGTTATTGACTGATAATGTTACTGAAATTCATGAGCAGCACTGGAGCTGGGAAAGGCCGTCAAGAGCTTGAGCCTGCTCCTTCACTGAATCAGGTAACCCTGAACTGACGAACAAACAGAAATCATCTCACGTCAGAAACACAGAGCTGCAGTAAAGGGCCGGGACCATTTAAGGCCATCTCTTCCCAATGTCCTACCAGAAATGACAAGAAAACCTCCTGTTGACTTTGCTTAGGGTCTTCACTTCAGGACACGAGGCCATATTATGTTTTATATGTTCAAACAGACAATAACTGACATTTGGTTTCACGGTTTGGATGAGAGCAATAAATCTTCATTTCCAGACATGTAATCTAAACAGTAGCAAAAGAGTCAAACTCTAACTTCCATACGAGCAGCTTACAGCGTGTTGTAAAATTTACTTTATCCATGCTGTTTTTGTTATCTTAATTTTCACGCCAGGCAACTTGCACCACAAATTTCTCCTGCAAAATGGCACATTCTTCTTCAACACTAGTGACGTGTTCTGCTAATGACAGCATATAATAAACACTGCACTACAGTTATCACTTGCGCTTCTGAAAGTTCGAAACCGGACAGAAATATTTCCAAATAATTTTCATGGCAGAGTGAGGGAAAAGTTTTAAAATTCACTGGCAGTGTAAAATGTAAAATCTATCCCATTACCATCCAGATTTCAGCTTGCTTCGCCATCTCTATTGACAGCGCTTTGCAGCCTGTCACTGTCCTTCCCTTTCTGTGTCTAATCTTGAAATGTTGCACATGTCACATTTCTAGCTCTGAAGTAAACTTGCAAACCTCACTCGACTGATTCTGGCAAATCTACTTTCGATCAGAGAATGCCTGCTTGTGAATGGAGCTCAGAGTGCCAGGAAAATGTAAGGAACTGGGAACAGAATACCATACCCGCACCTTTACAGGACAATGTGGTTTCAAGGAGGCAAGTTATGGAATCACTCAAAGCAAGGCGGGGATAGAGAACTGAGAAAGCGGTTGACGGACTGATAGACGTTCAGGCCTGCAGCATAACTCAAAAGAGTGGTTTGTGAATATGCACTTCTGCTCACACAGAGCCCCAAGTGATGAGTTATTGGAAAGGAATATTCGTTCATTGTCCGCTTTTTAGTTTCTCGCCATAAGCAAATGCATCCAGATTGCGAGTCTGTACCACAATACGCCCCCACCGAGTGGGACAAGGAAAGAACCGAGGATGCAAGTCACACCATTTGATCGCAGCATCCAGCAGCCCAAGTCTCCTCAGTTTGTAGGGGCGGGGGGCGGGGGGGGGGGTGGTCACATGTGAGTCACAAGAACGGCCTGGTGAGCACAGCCAAAATGCTGCCCGATGGAGGGAGAATTAAGACCACGCACTTGGAAGACCATGAGTGTCTTGCAGTGTTAGCAGCCGGCTGGTGAGATGTATCTGGAGACTTGAACAACAGCAAAAAATAAATGAGAACGGCGGGAATTTGCAGGTAATCAGGCACATGGTCAATAGGGATTGTGCACTAAAGTCTTGAACGGGAGAGGGTTATGTCCAGTCGCTGCTCGTAGTCGGAGCTCTGGCTTGAGAAGATTACTTACGCATCACCTGAAACCATGATAATTAAAAACAAAAGTCCCGCCTGCATGACCAATTTGGTGCAAATTCCAGTTATTATTCCCGCATTCCAACGCTATCGAGGGTGAGGAAACCAGTTAGAAATTAGTAGCATGAGTTAGAGATCGGGGAATTAACTGAGCATAGTTTACCAAGCTGAATAGACCCTTCCCGACTTTTTAGATTGAGCAATGTCTGAGGAACGCTGCATTCTCAGTCTGTTCAGCCTGGATCTCTGGGGAGAAGGCGGGATCAGGATATTTAATTTGATGATCAGCCGTGATAAAAATGAATGGCGCAGCAGGCTCGAAGGGGCGAACATCCTCCTGCGGCTTCTCGTTTTTAAGTTGTTATGGGACATTTGTCTTCACTGCTACCAAAATTGACGGAAATGTGGCACAGTAGTTAGCACTGCTGCCTCACAGCGCCAGGGAGCGTGTGACTGTCTGTCTGGAGTTTGTACATTCTCCCCATGTCGGCGCAGTTTTCCTCCGGATGGTCCGGCTTCCTCCCACGGTCTAACAATGAGCAGGTTAGGTGGATTGGGGATGCTAAATTGCTCGTTAGTTTCCCAAGATGAGTAGGGTTAATGGATTAGTGTGAAGAATGTGTGGGATGACGGGGATAGAGTGGAAGTGGCTTTCTTGTTGAACTGTTCTGTCGAATCGGTGCAGGCTCCTTTTGCACTCGAGGGATTTTACCATGTATTAGTGGAATTTAATACATGTTCAATTTTTCTTTCTTCAGCATTTGAATAATTTAGCAATTCGACGAATTGGAAATTTCACCCCATTCTTTAACTCCTCTCTAAATTTACTCTGAGTCCCGGCATAAATGAATGGGTTGATACAGGAACTAATTAACTGAAGTAAATATCCACTTTGCTCCATAATAAATGCCGATTGATTAGAGCTTGAGAAGTAAGGGATCTTTGCAACTCGGAAATAAATTACTGTTACGAAAAATAAGAAATACGAGAGGATGAAACTACCAGAGATGGAAAAGAGTAAAACAATGGACTTTCTCCGCTTCTCCATCTCAGGGTCACTCTGATTCTCTCCATTGCTCTGCATCCGGAGTCTCCTGCGGGCTCTGTTGGCAACTAGAATGTGTTTGACGGTCAGAACGTTCAGCAGTAAAATCAGAATGAATGGGAGGCAAGGGGTTAAAATGGAACGAATCAAGTCATATGCAGCCCATACAGGGGATGTATAAAATATCGATTTTACGTTGCAGAACCATGGTATTTTGTTAATTATGTACCGTGGTTCGGATACAAAATACATGAAAGAACTTTTCACACAGCTCAGTATTGCCACAATTCCAATCACCAGTCCTGCAGTTCTCTCGGTGCAGTATCTTATTTTCAGTTTCTGACAAGAAATGGCCACAAATCGATCGAAGGTGAAAGCGATAGTTAACCAGACAGAAATATCAATGCATGCATAGATTAAGGCCGCTCGGAGACTGCATATCGGTGTGATGGACAAGAAACTGGAGGGGAAATAAATTCCAGCAACCCGGCTTAATATCACAGTAGTGAACATGACCCCAAGATCCGAAGCCGCCATGGAAACCAGGTAATAAATGATACAACTGGAGAGACCACATCTTCTTCGAGACAGGATCACAATCACTGCCAAGTTACCTGTAATTGAGAGAAAGACAGTGATTTTATATGATTTGGTTTATTTTGCCACATGCATTAGTATACAGTGATAAGTATTGTTTCTTGCGTGCTATACAGACAAAGCATACCGTACATCGAGAAGAAAAGGAGAAAGTGCAGGATGCTGTGTTACCGTCACAGGGAGGGTGTAGAAAACGATCCCATTAAGTTGTGAAAGTGCGTGAGTGATCAACTGACTGTGTGAAAAACAGAAACTGAGGCAACTTGTGCTTTGGACAGAGAGAGAGAAAGATAGATAGATTGATAGAGAGAGAGAGTGTGTGTGTGTGACAGAGAGAGAGAGAGAGAGTCAAAGTTAGCTTTTGAACTCCCTACAAAAATAGGTAGTCATTTTTTCTTCATGGTGCGTGAGTTTGAATTGAGGCGTGATCCTAAGCTGCAGATCATAGTTTAAGAAATAAATAAGTGCTTAGGCGCTTTAAAATACTTACCCGAATTATAATTGAGGCACGTCAATGACGTAATAGTGTAAATTTCGATAATGAAATCCAACTAAGAATAAAAACGCTTTGAAAACACATGAGGTGTTATCATGGAATGAATTCAGTCTTATGTAACCCATGCAGGTAGCATATGAAAGTCTTATTATATAAAGCCGAAAGTTGGTATATTATAAATTATTCCCATCAACCAAATTGATTCTATGCTTTATTCCGCAGGACACGGCATCCATTAGTCCGATAATTCACACAACCATTTTTCGCCTGCAATGTAACACATGATAAATCTGCAGAGATCGTACCTTATTGAACAACAGCATCACATGTACAGCTAAGAATATCCGTGTGAGACAGCATAAGAAAGAAGAGTTACTTCCTCCAATTTCAACAGAATCCAGCTAGCCATAGTCATAGGGAATTACAGCATGGAAACAGGCCCAACTTGTCCATGCCGCCGCTTTTTTAACCCCTAAGCTCGTCCCAATTGCCCGCATTTGGCCCATATCCCTCTGTACTAATCTTACCCATGTAACTTTCTGAACGCTTTTTAAAAGACAAAATTATACCCGCCTCTCCTACTACATCTGGTAACTTGTTCCAGACACTTACCACCGTCTGTGTGAAAAAATGCCCTCCGGACCCTTTTGAATCTCTCCCCTCTCACCGTAAACCTATGCCCTCTAGTTTTAGACTCCCATACGTTTGGGAAAAGGTATCGACTCTCGAACTGATCTATGCCCCTCTATTCTACAGACCTCTATAAGATCACCTCGAAGCCTCCTACGCTCCAGAGGAAAAAAGAACTCCCAGTCTATCCAGCCTCTCCTTAAAACTCAAACCATCAAGTCCCGGTAGCATCCTAGTAAACCTTTTCTGTGCACTTTTTAGTTTAATAATATCCTTTCTATATTAGGGTGACCAGAATTGTACACAGCATTCCAAATGTGGCCTTACCCATGACTTGTACAACTTCAACAAGACATCCCAACTCCTGTATTAAATGTTCTAATCAATGAAACAAAGCACGCCGAATGCCTTCTCCACCACTCTGTCCACCTGTGACTCCACTTTCAAAGGCATATGAACCTGCACCCCTGGATCTCTTTGTTCAACAACTCTCCCCAACGCCCCACCATTAATTGAGCAAGTCCCACCCTGGTTCGATCGACCAAAATTAATCACCTCGCGTTTATCAAAATTAAACTCCAACTCCATTGATCATGATCCCGTTATCGTAGATAAACTTTTTCTCTGTCCACTATGCCAGCAATCCTGGTGTCATCTGCAAACTTACGAACCATTCCTACTAAATTTTCATCCAAATCATTAATATTAATGACAAATAACAGTGCTCCCAGCACCAGTCCCGGAGACACACCACTAGTCACAGTCCTCCACTTTGAAAAACAACCCTCAACAACCACCCTCTGTCTTCTGTCATCCAGCCAATTTTGTATCCACATGGTTACCTCCCCCTGGATACTGTGAGATTTAACCTCATGCAACAACCTCCATTTGGTACCTTGTCAAAGGCCTTGCTAAAATCCATATAGACAACACCAACTGCCCTGCCCTCATCGACCTTCTTGGTTAGGAAGTGAGAGACAGATAGACAGGCAGACAGACAGTTTGAAAGATAAATAAATACATAGATAGATAGAGAGAGAGAGAGAGAGAGGGAGAGAGAGATGTGGACAGTTAGATAGACAATGAGATCTTGAGACATATATATATATAGATAGATAGATAGATAGATAGATAGATAGATAGATAGATAGATAGATAGATAGATAGATAGATAGATAGATAGATAGATAGATAGATAAGGAGAGAAAAAGTATTGCAAGTTATCAGATACAGTGTTGACAATTATTTCTGCCTTTCTGAATATGCATAAGGTAGGTCAAAGGCAAAGTACGGTAAAATGCAACAACAAGACAATACTACGAAGACGAAGGTAGAAACAATATTTTATAACCAAAATGAACATTTCAAATATGCAAGAGAAATTCCACATCAGGAAATTGGAATGGAACATATGAGAACACTGACATACTTCTATCTCAGTGATATCATCAAATAGAGGAAAATGAATGGACATTTAATGCTTCTTTGATTTTGCCGTAAAAATACTGGCTACATTTCGCTTCAAGGTCCACTTTCCTCACTTGGATCCTCGGTATGTACTTGAATCATTGGGATTGGCAACTGCTGAGGTCGCATTTGCAGAACGAAATTTCAGATTGTACTAATGATTCTCAACATACTAGTGCTTAATTGTATCCCTTCAATAAATTAATTCATTAAAATTACTCTGCAGTGATTCAATGGTTCATTCCTCAAAATCAATTAATTAACCCCGTCATTATCAAGATTATTTCCACAATAGATCTACATGTACAACCTGAAAACAATGTGATCATTCATCCACAGTAACAGTTGTAGCAACTGAAAAAGTCGGCAATTGCACCGTATGACTGTTACGTTACTTCATGCAAAGCAAAGGAAGAGGATCAACATCAGAATAGTTCCACAATTAAATGGTGATGATAATGTGATAATGTACCTTCAGTTTCAGCGCCAGTAACTCATTATAGATTATCATACACTGTTCAAAGTATATCAGAATTGCTCTGTCGCAATAGTGGCAAATCACAACAGAATTCCATTCACATAATGCGATGCTGGTGCAAGAAAATTGGAGGATTTGTAATCGTTAAAGTAAGCAAATGCTGCGTGTCACCAGAAAACATTAAGAAATTACATTGGATTAAACATACAGGTTATTTTAGAAAACACTGCCGAGAAAGAGGGGACATGCTTAACATTAAATAGGAGAGAGGATCCACATATTGTGAAGACGTCCTATAGTTAACATTGAAGAGCTAACATATCCCAGCCGAGCACTCTCGCAGCTGTTATCAACCTAAAATGGGATACCTGGAATGCCAATAGCTCCGATGACGGGATAGTAAATGGCAAACACCAGACCTGTTGGTACTCCGTGCATTTTTATCCGAGTGTTCTGCAAATCACTGAAAATAGTCACTTTTATATCAGATGCCAGGCTCTAGAGAAATCATTAGCTGGTTTCACATTGTTTCTTAATTAAATTTATTGCAACAAACATCTTCGTGCACCTGGTCCTTGGGCTGTTGTTTACATTGCAGTGAAAATCAATGCCTTATTTGTCAGGGATCTGATTCACCGTTCTGCAGTGAAACAAGAGAAAGACTGCAGAAAAGAAACAGTTACATGTTGTTACAAAATGTCCAATTGCCTGGATTTGGGGTCTGGCTAACGCAGTGGTGTTTGCCAGTGATCGCTTTGGAAATGAAATTTTTCATCAGAAAACTCAACCAGATTTTAAGTCCTTTCATCTCTCAGTTATTTTTGATTCTAATCAGATGCACCAGCGTTTCAAATATCTCTGAGCTTTTCCACCCACTTTAAGACGACTGTGTTTGTATTCATTTGCCAGGTCCACTGAAGTACGGGTGACATTTGGTATAAAGAGGCTAAGTTAATCACAAATTCACTTTGCGCAAGCTTTCACCCCCGACATTTACAGTACACTCAATATTGGTAGCTGAACCTCACAGTGCAAAAGTCCACTAGAGAACAGTAACGTTCAATGTGAACCTAATGCATGGTGGCATAGTGATTAGCATTGTTGTCTCACAGTGCCAGGGACCCGGGTTCAATTCACAACTTTGTTCACTGTCTGTGTGGAGTTTGCACGTTTTCCTCGTGTCTGCGTGAGTTTCCTCCGGGTGCTCCGGTGTCCTCCCACAGTCCAGAAATGTGCGGGTTCGGTGCATCGGCCACGCTAAATTGCCCCTTAACTGGGATGCGCAGGTTAGAGGAATGAGCGGGGTAAATAGTTGGGGTAACGCGGATAGGGCCTGGTCAGGATAGTTTTCGGTGCAGACTCGATGGACCAAATGGCCTATTTTCGCACTGCAATGATTCTATAATTTTATGATAACCGTGGATCACAGACACGTTCCTCTTAACATCGCTGTCTAAATTCAGAGCAACTTGTATGAGTTCAGTACACGTGCATTGGATACCAACAGATTCTAATCACTGTTCATTCATTCACTAAGGGCTTGGTTAATTCAAGCAGGTTTCTTTTAATACATTCCGGTGCAGGGTGACTTCAACCACTGTTCAATACATTGTAGTATGGTCTAATTCCATACTAATATATTCAAAATGGCCAGATGTTTGAAATAACCTGTGTGGACTAACTTTCTGTTATCATCCAAATCATTATGAACGAGTATATAATTGAACAATACATGCAAAGCTTCTCGAATCCAATAGACAAATTTTACAAACGACACATACACACCAGAGTTCACATTCTATTGCAAGTGCAAACATGGCGTGAATTAAATATTCTGAAATTCTCCCTGACAGCTGGTATTTCCATATCGGCAATTTAGAATGTCATTTTTAGGGAGTAGTCATTGTGTTTCATTCATTGTGGGAACTTTCTACAGTCCTTTCGCTAACATCCAGACTGGAAAGCGAATGATATGAATTCCGCAAGGTTTACCATTTGTTCTGTTATTGTTCATGATGCAGATTTGAACTCTGTCTCTTTCTAACGCTGCACAATGTTTGCAATGACCTGTGGCCGATGGAAATTCATACTCGTTCATGCACATTACAGTGAAGATTCCGTATCCCAGTATGACACAAGTCAACATCAGAGCTCTAAAGAGTTGTCCATAATATTTTGAACTCAAGAGTGAAGAAGACAGACATGTACAAAAATTCAAATCCTTGAACCTTTTCTTCTGCCTGAAGAGAATGACACTTAACGAATGCCAGCTTCAAAGTGTACGCGTTATCTTTATATTTTATATTCAGAACTAAAGGAATTATAATCTCACATTCAAAACATCAAGAGCTTCCTGAAACTCCTGAAGAACTTCCAGAGGAGCATCAATGCGGTGCTGATGTGGACCCCGTCATGTATGTTAGTTGTTTCCAATGCCTGTGGAACAAACCACATTTAAACAATGCAGCCACATGTCAATCCTTTTCATCCACTGTATATTTAAATGGCTCCACAAAGCCCCCAGACCTGTTCGGGATTTTCATGCAGCCTCCTGCAGGATAGATTGACCATTGGAATAACGCCATGGGAACCTTGCTCCACCCTCCTACATCATTACCGACGCTGTAAATCGAGGCTGTCTGGTCTACACGGAGAAGCCACACTTGCAATAAATGTTGACACTTCATGATCAACAACCATATGCAAGAACTACAAGCAGGAAGGCGGCCGGACAAAGGATGGGATGCTGAGCGAGTGCTGCCACCCTGGCTGCTGGGGAGTCATCTCGAAAGGAGCTTCCAATCAGGAAACTTCAGTTTCCCAAAGGAGGCAAGATTCATTGGGCGCTGGCAAATGGAAAATAGAGCACGCCTGTTGCAATGGTCAAACTGTGACGGAGATTGACAAAAATAGATGAAAACATGTAAACGTGAAAACCGATAGAAACGGCGATTTGGTCAGAAGGAGAGGACCAGAAAGAACAAATTATCAACCTTTGATCCATTTTCATTCAGCAAGTTTCTGAACTTTCAGAGATGAATGGAAATGTTAAACACCGCAGGAATCCTATCGGAACATCATTAGGATGGACATTTCATTCAAACTATTTCCCTGTGATTTAACCAGGAGAGCAAATGAATATCAAAAATGTTCTTTCACTTTAAGATGCGTTGCGATATCCTTACACTGTGGAACGATCTGGTTAAATGTAGCAAAGTCCGAATTTGGTTGGAACACTCAGCAGGACAGGCAGTAATTATAGAGAGCGAAACAGAGTTATCATTTCGAGTTCAATATGATTGCATTCATGAAAAAAACTGTCGCATGAAATGATGTCATAACTTCTTACTTTCACTCCCAATTCAACTCTCCACCTCACTCGCGTTTCTTCCTATCTGTCTCTCTCGCTGTCACTCCGCGTTTCCCTATATCTGTGTCTATATGTTTTCATGTTTGATCTTTGCCTCCCTCACTTCTGTTGTGGCCTCGGAGCATTAACCTTTCATCATCTTTGTTGGGGTGAGGCGGTTTGCTGATGAGGATAGTTACTGTAGGATTTTGCTCTCTGTCGTTTCGAAGAATTATCTCATTTAAAACTATGAAAGGTTTAGACATCTCGAAAGCGTGCATTATGAAAAGCATTTTCTCTGAGTAGAAAGTCTCGAACGAATGGCACCCTCTATGACAGTCATGATGTGGAGATGCCGGCGTCGGACTGGGGTAAGCAAAGTAAGAAGTCTCACAACACCAGGTTAAAGTCCAACAGGTTTATTTGGTAGCAAATACCATAAGCTTTCGGAGCACTGCTCATTCGTCAGATGGAGTGGATATCTGCTCTCAAACAGTGCACAGACACAGAAATCAAGTTACAGAATACAAATTAGAATGCGAATCTCTAAAGCCAGCCAGGTCTTAAAGGTACAGACAATGTGGGTGGAGGGAACATTAAACACAGGTTAAAGAGATGTGTATTGTCTCCAGACAGAACAGCTAGTGAGATTCTACAAGCCCAGGAGGTAAGCTGTGGGGGTTATTGATAATGTGACGTAAATCCAACATCCCGGTTTAGGCCGTCCTCATGTGTGCGGAACTTGGCTATCAGTTTCTGCTCAGCGACTCTGCGCTGTCGTGTGTCGTGAAGGCCGCCTTGGAGAACGCTTACCTGAAGATCCAAGGCTGAATGCCCGTGACTGCTGAAGTGCTCCCCCACAGGAAGAGAACAGTCTTGCCTGGTGATTGTCGAGCGGTGTTCATTCATCCGTTGTCGTAAGTCTGCATGGTTTCCCCAATGTACCATGCCTCTTGACATCCTTTCCTGCAGCGTATCAGGTAGACAACGTTGGCCGAGTTGCAAGAGTAGGTACCGTGTACCTGGTAGATGGTGTTCTCACGTGAGATGATGGCATCCGTGCCGATGATCCAGCACGTCTTGCAGAGGTTGCTGTGACAGGACACCACACAACCCTGCCACAGCAACCTCTGCAAGACGTGCTGGATCATCGACACGGATGGCATCATCTCACGTGAGAACACCATCTACCAGGTACACGGTACCTACTCTTGCAACTCGGCCAACGTTGTCTACCTGATACGTTGCAGGAAAGGATGTCCCGAGGCATGGTACATTGGGGGAACCATGCAGACGCTACGACAACGGATGAATGAACACCGCTCGACAATCACAAGGCAAGACTGTTCTCTTCCTGGAGGGAGTACTTCAGCAGTCACGGTCATTCAGCCTTGGATCTTCAGGTAAGCGTTCTCCAAGGCGGCCTTCACGACACACGACAGCGCAGAGTTGCTGAGCAGAAACTGATAGCCAAGTTCCGCACACATGAGGACGGCCTAAACCGGGATGTTGGATTTATGTCACATTATCAGTAACCCCCACAGCTTGCCTCCTGGGCTTGTAGAATCTCACTAGCTGTTCTGTCTGGAGACAATACACTTCTCTTTAACCTGTGTTGAATGCTCCCTCCACCCACAATGTCTGTACCTTTAAGACCTGGCTGGCTTTAGAGATTCGCATTCTAATTAGTTTTCTGTAACTTGATTTCTGTGTCTGTGCACTGTTTGAGAGCAGATATCCACTCCATCTGACGAAGGAGCAGTGCTCCGAAAGCCTATGGTATTTGCTACCAAATAAACCTGTTGGACTTTAACCTGGTGTTGTGAGACTTCTTACCCTCTATGACACCATGTCGAGGTAAAATATATTTTCATTAGGCCTGATATGCGGAGGTTTTTCTTCTTGGCTGCTCCACGGTACAGGAGTTAACATTGCCGCCTTACAGAGTCAGGGACCCAAGTTCGATTCTGGTATTTGGTGACTGTGGAGTCTGCACATTCTCCCTGTGTCTGAGTGGGTTTCCTCCCATAGTACAAATAAGTGCAGGTTAGGTGGAGTATCCGTGCCAAATTGTTCAATAGTGTGCAATGATGGTTAGGGACCACCTGGGTAAATTCTTGAAGTTATGGGGTTACGGCAGGTAAGGTGAACCGTTGGGGATTCGATGCACACTCGATGGGTCGAATGGCCTCCTTCTGCACTGTTATTCTATGAATCCAATGTTTGTGAATCTTTAAATTTTTTGACATCTTGTCCTGCGAATGTTAGTGTGCTTTTCAATCTGACACCGATGGAAATTTGGACTCTAAAGGCAAAGAAAATAGTGTATCCACCGAGTGCGAATTTGCTCTTTACGCTGAGTATCAACCACTACCACATAAATAGAAAGGACCGATTCGGTGGCCCATTTCACCATTACTTTTTTTTGTTATGATTTTCCCTCATTTTACAGCCCCCGACCATATCAATGGTTATTTGTGATTTGCAAAATGCTTCTATTGAGTTATTTAATGTGGTCAGTAAGTGTGTGTGGCGCTAGCTAGCTCAACTCTTTTTTAATTGCCCGGTCGTAATTTCACATTAGGAATCGTTGGAAAACCGGCTCCTGAAAATGCTCCAGGCCGTGCGATGCAGGTAGGTTTCTATGATTCTATGACGATTCACAGTGCTGTTAAGAATGGAGATCAAGGATTCTGACAGCCACAGAGAAAGAACGGCTGTATATTTCCAAGTCTGTCACGTCATGACATTCATTGCTCTGGGCCAAGTGCCGGTAAATGGGATTAGGTGGGAGTTCAGTGCCACCTCTCCGACACTGTATGATTCTCAGTCGGGAAGGCATCTGGAACTTTTCCGTTGCTGTGCCCAGGTGTACCTTCTGCCCTTGTCCCTCGAGGTAATACATGTCACAAGTTTGGAAGGGGCTGCCGAAGTGCCCTGGGTGATTTCGGTTTCACTTATTCGATGGATTGCAGTCAATGTGAGCATTGGTTGCAAATCCGCAGTTTACTTAACCACAGATTTGAGAGTCTGGAGTTACAAAATTACTTCAGATCTCCTTCCATAAAGGCATTGGCGAATAAAATGTCATCTGGTTTTGAAAATGGGATTTAATAAGAATTGTTGACTGATTTTGAGGTCATGATCTTCTGAAATAACGTTGATTCCACATTTTTTCCAATTAATATTTGAACAAATGCATCGGACTAAATTCCACCAGATTTGATCCAGGTCGACAGAATTTGCTCAGCATTAAGACTCCAGTGGCATTAAACCTCCGCCATTGCTTTGCCACAGTAAACCTGGTCGTGAACAGGACCACTTCCACCGTGAGTCTGTGGTGAGTGGAGCAAATGCTTAAGAAGGTGACCGGGTGCAGATGCTTTTTCGTGGCCGAGTGGCCTGAGATACTGTTTCTTTTATTCAATCATGTAAAGATGTGTCTGATCGAAGCTTAATGCTGGCAGATTGAGTCACTCCCTTTGTAAACAATTCGAAACAATGCCATTGCTGTGCAAGTGAGATACCAAAATAATGCAGTAAGGTTTTTCATTGAGGTGGGAGAAATGACATAAAAGGCACAAGTCTATATGGCTGAAGTAACAGAGAGAAGGGAGGATAGGGTATGGAAAACGCACTGAATTTAGGATAACTTGGCAAAAAAAAGAAGTAAGCGCGACTTCGCAAGTAGGGACGTGGAACTGGAAAGTATTTAAATGGCATAAACAAATGGAGAAGTCAACATCAGACTCACCATGAGCATGGCTTCCAATTCTCACTCGAATTCCCATTAGAAGGATTAGAGGGTCCAGTAAAGTTTCAGGAGAATGTGTTTGGATGCCAAGCTTAATAAGACCATAAGACCATAAGACATAGGAGCGGAAGTAAGGCCATTCGGCCCATCGAGTCCACTCCACCATTCAATCATGGTTGATTTCAACTCCATTTACCCGCTCTCTCCCCATAGCCCTTAATTCCTCGAGAAATCAAGAATTTATCAATTTCTGTCTTGAAGACGCTCAACGTCTCGGCCTCCACAGCCCTCTGTGGCAATGAATTCCACAGACCTACCACTCTCTGGCTGAAGAAATTTCTCCTCATCTCTGTTCTAAAGTGACTCCCTTTTATTCTAAGGCTGTGCCCCCGCGTCCTACTCTCCCCTGCTAATGGAAACAACTTCCCTACGTCCATCCTATCTAAGCCGTTCATTATCTTGTAAGTTTCTATCAGATCTCCCCTCAACCTCCTAAACTCCAATGAATATAATCCCACGATCCTCAGACGTTCATCGTATGTCAGGCCTACCATTCCTGGGATCATCCGTGTGAATCTCCGCTGGACCCGCTCCAGTGCCAGTATGTCCTTCCTGAGGTGTGGGGCCCAAAATTGCTCACAGTACTCCAAATGGGGCCTAACCAGTGCTTTATAAAGCCTCAGAAGTACATCCCTGCTTTTGTATTCCAAGCCTCTTGAGATAAATGACAACATTACATTTGCTTTCTTAATTACGGACTCAACCTGCAAGTTTACTTTTAGAGAATCCTGGACTAGGACTCCCAAGTCCCTTTGCACTTTAGCATTATGAATTTTGTCACCGTTTAGAAAATAGTCCATGCCTCTATTCTTTTTTCCAAAGTGCAAGACCTCGCACTTGCCCACGTTGAATTTCATCAGCCACTTCTTGGACCACTCTCCTAAACTGTCTAAATCTTTCTGCAGCCTCCCCACCTCCTCAATACTACCTGCCCCTCCACCTATCTTTGTATCATCGGCAAACTTGGCCAGAATGCCCCCAGTCCCGTCATCTAGATCGTTAATATATAAAGAGAACAGCTGTGGCCCCAACACTGAACCCTGCGGGTGGTTAAATTGCATGAAAATGGGCACTTATCCTTGTCTCAGTGAAGCTGCGGGGTGGATTTGTTCAAAACAATAAAGAATTTGGACAGAGAAGAAAGGGATTTTTTTTCACACGGTTGGACGTTTCAAGAACAGATAGCCGCGGGTGATTCGGTTCACAAAAGTAGCAACAGTGACATGAGTAACATTTTTCAGCAGTGAGAAGTTAGCATCTGGGCTAACTTGCCTGAGAGTGTGATGGGGAAAGACCCAAACATGGATATAGATGTGAATTGGACAATTATCTTAAGAAAATGGTCAGGTCTACTGGGATAAAGACAGAGGAATTAGACATACTGTACTGTTCCTTTGGTGGTCAGAGTGAACGGCCTCTTTCCATCCAGTATCCACGGAAACGTTCTGACATTCCATGAATTTATAAGAGTTCATTTGACAATAACAGGCAGTGTGTAATCGCAGGCGAGTTATTATACACTTGGTTACAATTCATTTCAGATCACAGCACTTTCGGAATACATTCCTCATTTTATTCCGAATTAAACAGTGCACCAGTGGGATTATTTGTCCCTGCGATTGTGCCGTAACATCCCGAACGCACCTTCACCTTCTCATTTACATTCATCGACAGGCATTCATGATACTTGAGATCGAGTCAGTATAAATGGGACAAGGTTGTCGACACTTTAATATGTTGGGTGTCTGTACATCGTTCGGCCTCGGACACTACCTGGTTAAGTGCCTGTTAAGTCAATGTAGTTCAATTCCACGGGGGAGGGTGGCGTAGGGGAGGTGGGGGGAGGGGGGTGTGAGGGCGGGGTGTGGGGGGGGGGGGCGGTGGTGGGGTGGGGGGGCGGTGTGGGGGGAGGAGTGGGGGCGGTGGTGACCGAATTCTACTATTGCATACGTTATTGCTATTGGTGATGTAAAAAATGCAATAAGATTGTACAGAGAAAATTAAAGACTGAAAAACCAAATCATGTCTGTAATTTTTTTCGAGGATTATATTGTCACTGAACAAGAATAAACCTGACAGCCCTGGGTTGTTTTGATCCAGTAAGTAAGGCAATAAACTCATTTCGGCAATACATTTGTAAAACTAGTAAAGCAAACTAAAATACCTCGAAATGTTTGAACTGTTTACACTGTTATCAGTTCCAACGGTGAAGATCAAAGTTGACTGTAAACTATCACATAAAGCGACAGATTATTTATCACCAGCCTTCAGGAGAAATTGAACATTCTTTTGATTTACTGCAAAAGAGTAGGTTGACGGTCGGCTTATTAGAAGTGACATATTTTACCGCTGTTTAGACAGGGATTTGCGATCATATTTTCAATCAGTTTCACGTTTGCATTTGCTGACTCTGCATCAAAAAATGATTCCCTTTTAGATGGATAAAGAGGTAATGTCCATCAAGAAGTAATTCATCATATCGTTGTTTTGCATTTTCTGCACCAGATCATTTGTTAAAAAAGGTCTCCTAAGATGACAACAAGTATTACTGTTCAGAGATACTGCATTCTGTTTTAAAACGTTCAGTTGTGTCCTGGTGTTTAGATTAGGCACTGTTCAAATTTGATTTTTTTTCAAATATTCGCTTTCCCTGCCTATATACATTTTTAATCTTAAGGACTGTGAAGCTAATCTGTTCCTTCCAAGTTCAATCCCCGCTGATTTATTTTCTGTGCATCGGGCTTGGTCTCTCACTCTTTCAGTGATTCTTATTCTGCCTCTGTCTCATTACATTTCTGTTGTCTATATTTTCCATCATCTCTTATTCTGGGTGTTGCAGCTGACTCTCTGGGGCACGTGTTTGATGTGGACTTCCAGTGGCAGGAGTAAAACTGCTTGGAATTGCTGAAAGGACAAACCATCTAGATACCTGTGGATGCACATCAATTCGATGAAGACATCACGCAGAAAATTGACGTTGTTGAGGAGTTCTTCTTTCAATAGTGGATGCAATCTTAATGAGCAGTAATGCAACGATGAAATTAGATAACTAGAGGGCAGTTAACTTGACAACAGATATTGTGAAAGGGACAGGGCACCTTACTGAGGAAGTATCAACATTGCATTTCGCTCAGAAAAAAATAGTCAACCTGGCATTCCAAAGGGTTTTATTCTGCTTCTTAATTACCACCCATCCCCCACCGTCCCCACCACACCCTCTCCCCCCGCACTTTCATATTATACTATCTGTTAGTTCAAGGGAAACAAGTAGATGACATTTCCAAAAGTTAGTTGATAAGCTGCCGTACCGTCAGTTAAGATGCAATATAAAGGCTCATTGACTCGGACCAATATATCAGCATGGAAAGAGGACAAATTATTTAGAACAAGCACAACCTAGGTACATGTTACATCTTCAAGTTGGAAGGCTATGAACAATGACGTGTATCGTGGATCAGCCCCTCTTTCCCAGCTATTTGCAGCGTATTTTAACGACTGACACGAAGAGGCAGAATAAATCTTTGCATTTTTCTGATCATGTCAGGTGAGGTGAACTGTGGACTGTAAACCGTAAGAAAGGCCCTAATGGCTGCAAGGAAACATAGACAAGGTAACTGAGTGATAAACAAGGTGGCACCTGGAGTATTATGAGCGTAAGTATGAGCGTATTCTGTTCTGCCCTGCTAATATGAAATCAAATATTTTAAAGGCCGTAAAGCATCAAAATATTGATACTTGGAGAGACTTGCGTGAGATTTATAAGTAACACGAAAACAGACTTGCAGTGCTGTTTACAGATTATGACTGGTCGGATACCCACTTGGACGTTGTGGGACGGATGGAACTGAAGTTTATTTATTAGTCACAAGTCGTCTTACATTAATGCTGCAATGAAGTTACTGTAAAAACCCCTAGTCGCCACATGCCAGCACCTGTTCGTATACACAGGGAAAACTTCGCATGGCCAGTTCACCTAACCTGCACATCTTTGAACTGTGGGAGGAAACCGGAGTCCCAGAGGAAACCCAGGCAGACACAGGGAGAACATGCAAACACCACACAGACTGTGACCCAAGCCGTGAATCGAACATGGGTCCCTGGCGTTGTGAGGCAGCAGTGCTGCGCACGGTGCCAATGTGCCGCCCCAACTGTTGGTGGTGGGGGGAATCAGTCTTCCTTTATCATCACTTATACCACATATTTAGACAAAACTATCGTCATTCATTAGAAACATGATGTTGAAATTAATGCATTCATCGCAAGGCTCTGCGTGGCATGTTCAAATTGAGTAGGAGGTGAGTGAAGAGTGAAGAAATTGAGTATTCTTCCGGAACAACCAATCTAACACGTAGCTTGGTCAAATATAAGAATTTTATTTGGCTTTACAGCACATTCCAAAAAGTCCAACAAAATAAACACGTTCCATGTACTGTCTGTTCAAATTCACGTTCAATAAGACTTCATAGCTCACTTAATATTTCTCCTTGATGTATTTCTCAACACTATTTTTGAATTGGACTCTCTCCTTCACGTATGGACATTGATGTCTTATTGGGCAGTACAGATCCGTGGAACTATTCGGATGGATTGAACCAGCAAATGGCCGCTTTGTCGTGTTGGTGCTTCAGTGAGCATGAAGAGCAGACGAATTCCATCCTGAAAAGAAACAGATGAGAGCCAGCACCCCGGTTTGTATCTGCCAGTTTCAAGTTGAGTTTGTAAACGTCTAAAATAATGTTTGTAGAGATATAAAAGAGTTGTAAAAAATGCTGGAGGGAAAGAAAACAGTCATTTAAATGCTGTTTCTGAGTGCTGTGCGAAAGTGTAGAGTACACACAGACTCCAGGTTGCTACATTTGTTTAAGGCAGTGGTTCCCAAAGGGTGCGGTGCGCCACACTGGTGCGGCGAGAGAGGATGGCAAGTGTGGCGGGAAGATTCAAGGACAATCAAAGAAACATTTAAACATGGATAGATATTTTTCGAAAGTGAGAGCAAGAGCATCAAGTGATGCTGAGGGCGATCCGAGTCCAAGTTGTCATCCAGAATCGCCATTCGAACAGGGTGCTGAAAAAGAGTCGTTTAATTCTACACCAGTAGCAGGCCCAAGCAAACCTCTAAAAAAGAAAGTTTGTCGACAATATATGGATAGCTATCTGAGTCTCGGTTTCATATGCACTGGAGATGAAAACGTACCTCGGCCTATGTGTTTGATCTGTGGTGAGAAGCTTTCCAATTCCAATATGGTCCCAAGCAAGATGAAAAGACATATGTTGTCAAAACATGGAAATCTGGCAAACAAGGATGTTCAATATTTTGAAAGGCTTTTGGAACAGCAGAAATGCCAACGATCATATTTCGAAAAACGAATGACAGTCTCAGATAAGATGCAGATTGTATCTTACCAAGTGGCTGAATTGATTGCTCAACAGACAAAACCACATACAATAGCTGAAAAATTGATTCAGCCTGCCTGCAGCTTGATTGTGAAAACTTTGTTTGGTGATGATGCTGAGCGAGAAGTTATGGAAATTTCTTTATTTGATAATACAATTCACAGAAGAATAGTTGATATGTCAGCTAATATTGAGAAGCGTGTTTCTGAATGCATGAAGAATTCTAAATTTGCCATTCAAGTTGATGAATCGACCGACATTAGTGGAAAAGCACAGTTGCTTGCCTATTTCAGATTCATTCACAATGACGAAATAATCACACAGTTTCTATTTTGCAAGGAACTTGAAAAACATACCAGAGGACAAGATATTTCCAAACTTTGTCTGAGTATTTGGAAAAAGTTGAGATTTCATGGGATTCTTGTATTGGAATTTGTACGGATGGAGCGCCATGTATGATAGGGAATGTGAGAGGCTTGGTGGCACTCACCAAACAGAAAAATCCAGATGTAATATCAACTCCCTGTTTTTTACACAGAGAGGCGTTAATCACCGAGACCCTTGTAGCTGATTTGAAGTTGGTTCTCGATCAGACTGTGCGCATTGCGAACTTCATCAAAGCAAAACCACTAAAGGTGCAGTTATTTGCTCAACTCTGCAAAGACATGGAATCAAAACATCAATGCCTAATTCTGCACTCGGAGGTTCGCTGGATGTCCCGCGGAAACGTTTTAAATCGGGTGTTGGAACTGAAGAACGAATTAAGAGAATTTTTGGAACAAGAAGGGAACCCATTGTACCACCAACTGGATGACAATGACTGGTGTGCAAAGCTGGCATATTTGGCCGATATCTTTTCCGGTTGAATGTGCTCAATGCCAGTATGCAAGGCCGCGATGACAATATCCTCACAACTACAGACAAACTAACTGCATTCAAAAAAAAAAGCTTCAGCTCTGGCTCAGAAGAGCGATGCAACATAACCTCGAAATGTTCCCACTGGTAAGAAGTTTTAAAACGGGCAATGAATTGTACGGCCTCATACAGGAACATCTTGCAACACTGGTAGAAAAGATTGATCATTACTTCCCATCGTTGTCTACAGAAAAATTCGACTGGGTGAGAGACCACTTTGCGAATTCCAGCTGTTCCGGTCTGACATTGGATGAGGAGGAGGAAATGGCCTGCATTTCAAGTGATCGCACCTTGAAAATGAAACACGGGAGTATGCCACTGGACTCTTTTTGGATATACAACCAGAAACAGTATCCACGCATCTCTTCAAGAGCATTAGCTATTCTTCTACAGTTCTCCACGACATATTGTTGTGAACAGGGATTTTCAGCTCTGCTAAATATCAAAGACCAGAAAATAGAAAGGCTTCTTTGTGTTGCTGAGGAGATGAGAGTTTTTTTTGTCTCAAATTAGACCTAATATAAATGAGATTACCCGACAAAAACAAGGTCACACCTCTCATTGAGTTTGTATACTTACTTATGGTTACATATGTAAGAGGCTCGTCTATAAATATATTTTGGGAATGAATCATGTTCTTATGCAGCTGCATTGTTTTATACTTTCTGGATGTCCCATGATCATATTATAAAGTAGTTGTGTTCTATGTTATGAATCAAGCACTGCGAGGAGTTGTTTTCTTTTTGTTTTTGAATGTATTTCTTATCAATAAAAGAATTGGTGTGGCGCGAGCAAATTTTTATTCTGAAAGTGTGGCGGCCCATTGATAAAAGTTTGGGAACTACTGGTTTAAAGGGACCAAACATCAGGCTCCACAGGTCTTTTTGCATTTTGTTAGGATTTGAGTTAAAGTAGCCAATCAACTAACAGCCAATGAGTTTAAAGTAAACACTCAGCTAAAGGAAACCTATATGCTTTGATTTTTTTTGTTGTTGTCAGCATCAAACCAATCGTGGTGTAAGAAAACTGCGAGGTCATGGCAGGTAAAAAAGGCCAGAGGAACAGCCATCTCTAGATAATACCTTGGGTGAACATCTCCAGAGGCCAGGGCAGCCAGTCAAAAAAACATTTGTCTGTCCAGCAGTTCTCCACCCCTGCCAGATTAAAACTCGCTGAAGAAAACTATCTAACAGAAGGACACCGAGTTAGCAAGACCTTACAGACAGCGCACAACTACTGAAGAACACCAAAATCTTCTGAATCCCTTCGAGGCGGGTTGTATAATTTATTTGAGTGTGACTGAAATTCTGTTATTACAGTTTTGGTAATGAATGTTCCTCGTATTATTTGAACAGCATTTCATTCGAACTGTACCTTAATTAACATGTTACTTGATTACTTAAAGTTCTTGGTCATTTAAATATAATAGCTTGTTAATTATTTACTCAAAGTGAGTGACAAGCTTTTTTTCATTAATAAGCCTCTGAACGTTAATTAAAAACAGTTCGCAGTTTCACAAATAGTTTTTCCAGATTACGATGCGAGATAAAGGGGATTAACCTTAGTGTCATAACAGTATGGTAATTTACTGAATAACAGTAAGGCTGACAAAGTTTGGACAATATTTCACTGTTACAGAATGCCATAAAGAAAATCTATGTCGGGAATATAAGCAGAAACAGGAATAGCGGGAGTCCATTTTGCTTAGGGTGCTCTCAGAGCTCCACACTTTCAATTGGCAGGTAAGTTTCCTAAACACGTTTACTGCAGAAATAGTACAGGAGTTTAAATTCAGGGCTTTCACTGGAGTAAATTCAATTCCCTGTCTCGATATTGTGCTAATTGTTGTAACTCACACTCAGTTACCAGTTTAAAACGAGTCATATTAGACTCAGAATCTTAACTCTCTGTCTGCTTCACATTTCCTGCAAGACCTGCTGAGAACTTCCAGCACTTTCTGCTTTTATTTTAACATGAATTACTAGCTTGATCAAACACATGAACACAATAAATAGGAGCAGGAGTTGACCACTCGGTCCATCGAGCCTGTTCCCGAAATTCAATACCGTTATGGCTGATCCTGGTTTACAACTTAGTTTTGCACCAGCTCCCCATATCCCTGAATTCTCCGAGAGACCAGAAACCTGTCTGTCCCAACCTTAAATGTATTCCATGATGGAGCTTCCATAACTGTCTGGCATTGAGAATTTCAAAGATTCACAACCATTTCAGTGAAGTAATTTCGCCTTTTCTTAGGCTGAAATGATCAGTCCATTTTCCTGAGACTGTACTGCCGTGGGTTAGATTTCCCGACAAGCAGAAGAAATCTCTCAGCCTCCACCCTGTCAAACCCAATCAGACTTGTGTAGGATTAATGAAATCGCCTCTCATTCTTCCAAACTTCAGAGACTTTCAGCCCAATTTACTCAGCCTCACATCATACGACAACTCCCTCATCCCAGGGATCATCTGCTGAACCTTATCTGCACCGTTTCCAATGCAAACATATCCTTTATTAAATGTGAATATCATATCTGCACAGAATATTCAACTTGCGGTCTCAACAAAACTCTGTGCAACTTTAGAAAAACCTCATTATACTTGGACTCCAGTCTGCCGTCAATAAAGACCAAAATGCAATTTTCCTTCCAATCATTGCCTGCACCTACATGCTAGTTTTATGCATTCCTTGTACAGACGCATCTATTCTATGCTCAATATCGATACTAACCTTTTTCAGCTCTTCAAATATGTCCTGCTCTTTCTATTTTTTTTACGAAGAAGGAAACATCGATTCGCTTTCCAAAATTGCACCCGATCTGCGCCTCCACTCATCAAAGCTCTCAATTTCGTCTGCCAGACTCTCTTCCCCTTTCTGACAGCTTCTATCATCTAAAATTTGCCCATAGGCTCCAGCGAGAATTGAACTCGCGACCCCTGGTTTACAAGACCAGTGCTCTAACCACTGAGCTATGGAGCCAAATGCTGCAAGGCGCTTCTAGTAAGTGCAGCATTATCCGTGGATCGAGGGTTTGAGGATGAAGATTTTTGATGAATGTGGAAATGTCTGAGGTGGAGAGCCGGAAGTTAAAGGACAGAAGTTGAAAGTGACATGATTTGACATGTGTATTGTGTATGTACTTGACATGTATGTTGTGTGTGTCATGTGGCTCTTCTTCAGAGTTTATCGTCAATGTTACATCTCTGATTTTTCCAGCTCTGATACAAGTTCATCCAGCTGGAAGATTTAGCTTGTTGTTCACTTCACGGACGCTGCTTTTATTAAATGAAGAAATGAACAAAAATGTATTCACTCCGTGACTGGGAATCGAAACCGCGTCAGGGCGCCGACGCTGATCACGAGACCCTCAGTGACGCTAATGTGACAAATTTGCAGTGAGTTGATCATTTCTGCACCTATCGCTTCATTTCCAATAACTTTCAATAAAAAAGTCACAATGAGGAATGACGGGAAGCGCACATGACAGGATTTGAACCTCAGTTAGAAAATCCCAATACATCCCCTCGGCTGGGACTGCAGTCTCAATGTTTGCAATCCTGCTGTTTATTTCGACAGACAGCCATTCAACCGGTGTTCCCGTTTGTATTCTCTATCGGAGCAACTCCACTCCTCCCAGATTTGAAAAAGAGTAATCTGGACTCGAAATGTCAGCTTTCTTCACTCCACAGATGCTCCCAGACCTGGTGAGATTTTCCAGCATTTTCTCTTTTTGTTTCCGATTCCAGAATCCACGATAATTTGCTCCACTCCTTCCACATCGTTCCTTTACCTCAACACCTGTTTACATTGCTCTGTCGCTCCTCTTTCTTCATGCCAAAAACGACACGGCACAAACTCTTGCATTCAATCTGAAATGCTGGACTTCAGCTGCAGGGACCAAAACTCAAACCCATTCTGGCAGTGGCTGTAGTTGAACCAACAACTACCATAGAGACTGGACTTTCAGCCACTGGCTTAGATTACTCAGCTACGTTACCACATATGCAGCTGTGTCCTTTACTGGTATTGTTATTGAAATTAGCAGCAAAGGAGCTGCGACAGTCCATCACTTGGCTTGAACCTGCTCGTTCACTGAATCAATTGATCCTGAACTGTGGAACAAGCAGGAATCACACCCAGTCAGAAACAGAATGAGCTGCAATGAAGGACCAGCACCATTTAAACTGCCCTTAACCTTGTCTGGTTCCCAATATCCTGTCAGAAATGACAGAAAAATACCTCCTGTTGAATTTGCTCAGTCTTCACTACAGGACATGAGGCGAGATTGTGTTTTATATGTTCCACCAGGCAATACCTGACATTTGTTTTTACGGTTTGGATGAGAGCAACAAATCTCCATTACCTGACCACCAATCGAAACAGCAGTGAAAGTGTCAAACTCTGACCACCAGACCAGCTGCTTGTCGCCTGTTTTACAACTTGCTTTACACACACTGCATGTGTTGCTTTATTTTTCGCGCCAGGCCAGACTACATTCACCACAAGCAAGTCTCTGTTGCAACATGGAACCTTCTGTTTCCATCCCAGTGATACATTCAATCAGTGACAACATACAACAGACATTCCACTTACAGTTAATAATTCCACCTCCGACTGTTTGAAACGAGAGAGAATCTTTTCCAAATATTTTCGTTGCAGAGTGAGGGAAAAGTTGAATAATTCAGTGTGAATGCCAACATCTGACCTTTTTACCATCCAAATGTTACCTTACATCACCATCTCAATTGTCAGCGCTTTGCAGCCTATCACTATCTTTCTGCTACTGTGTTTGTTCTTGACCTGTTGCACATGTGACGTTTCCAGCTGTAATGTAGACTTGCAAAACTCACTCGGCTCATATTAGTAGATCTACTTTCGATCAGATAGTAAATCACGTTATTGTTCAATAGTTTGCTGACAGCTATAAATAATCGTTCTCTAAGCGGGAATTGAAAACAAACAACACTGGGGAGTACTGAATACAACCCACTGGACTCCCAGGGCCACGGGTGAACTGTGTTTTTCAAAATGACTTACCATATATCCCTTCATGTGTCCAGTTTGGATGGAACATAAGTGGCTGCTTCAGCTAATGACAACACTGATTGTGTTTGCTGGGACATGAAATCGACAGTGAGGTCAAATAGTCCCACAAGATGCTGAAGTGATCGTGGTATATAAAATTCTAAACAGGATTGAAGAAAGTGAAATATTTTTTCTTATGCGCAATCGGGAACACCATGTCAAATGTATAGGTTGAGAGGTGGTAGATTTAAAACTGAGATGATGAGGAACTGCTTCTCACTGAGGGTCGTGAATTTGTGGAATGCATTGCCGTATAGCGCGGTTGAGTCTGAATCATTAAATGATTTCAAGAAAGAGACAGATATATTCCTGATAATTAAAGGGATGAGGGGATATTGGAACAGGTAGGGAGGTGGATTTGAGAACAGGGAGAGATCAGTCATGAACTGATTGCATGATGGTTCAGGCTCGAAGCGCTGAATTTGCCCACTTCTGCTCCTAATTCTATGTTCCTACGTGTAAATTTCAATTTTTCAAACCCACCAACTCATCACTGTGGCTCCAATGTAATCTACGTACATTACATCCACAGGTTCCCCTTCATCCACAACACAACTGAGTCCTGTAAGGGACTGAGGAATGGCCCCATTCTGTGGTTTAATTACTTTAAATTACTTTGTTTCCCTCATTTAATCTCTCCTGATTTACACCCGGCAAGAGGCCTCAAACCCTCTTGTTATGCTGCTGGAAAACACTTGTTTAAAACTTCCTACATTTCTAAAAATTTCCAGTTGTTCCCAATGAAAGGTTATGGAGCTAAAATTTAAGATTTGTTTTCCTGTGCACACGAGCTGTCTGGTTTTCTGAGTTTTTCCAGCATTTTCACCTTTCACTGCAGAAGTTTGAGCAGCTTTGGATGTCAATGGAAATATTTTCATTGAACAACATCCGCAGCAGTGGCTCATTGGACGAGAGGTATGACTCGGGCCTGGGGAGTAAATATCTACAAACGTGTGAGCGATCTCGGGTTCACATGCCGGACTCGATCCCTCAATCAGCTGTTGTTTCATATTGGACAAGTCATAGGTTTTACAAATGTATTTTCAGTGCAAACGTTGGGATTGGTTTACGTGGGATTTGGTTTGAGAACCTGAGCACCGATAGCAGGCAATCTATCAACACAACACTCACACAAGAAAATCAAGACATTAAAAGGTTAATATGCTTGTGGCCATTCACTTGATCTCTGTTCACCAGTTTAGAGGACCCCATATTTGTTGGTTGAGACAGCAAGCTGTGTGATTATTGTTATTCATTCTTGGATTGTGGATGTGTACCCCACTCGCTATCTCTGTTTTTCATTGTCTCTATAGAACTCCCTCAGACTCACTGACGATGTTTTTATTACGTTGACATATTTTGCTCCTTGCTATGTCCATTATTTAGCTGTCTGTGTGTAACCGAGGTTCACTGGATTGATTTATGAGTTTCTCCTGGGAGCAGAGAATCAGTGGGATTAGTCTGTTCGCTCTGGAGTTTAGAATAATCAGAGGTGATCTTGTTGAAAAGTCGGAAACTGGGAAACAGTTTGACAGTGCAAATGTTGAGTTCCCTCCACCACTGGCTAAATTATTAAGAACAAAGAAAAATAAGGTGAATGACGTAAGAGGAGTTTGGAATATTTGGGAGAGGTGAAGCTAAGAATTGGAAGATGTGAATAATGTAATTAATGATAGAGATGAATGGATAGGAACTTTGGGGATTCTGTCGGTGGATTCATTGCAAACTTTGAAATCAGAACATGCTGAGACACCAGATGGAAAAACCGTATTTGTCTCCATGCATTTTAGGTTATGGAAAGCATTTGAGTACGTGTGCCCGGCTAGCTCAGTCGGTAGAGCATGAGACTCTTAATCTCAGGGGCGTGGGTTCGAACCTCCACGTTGGGCGACGTTGATTTTTAAACTTTGTCTCATTCCTGAGTGATTCCAGATCTCCATTCCTCCAGAAGTGTCACCGTTCAAACTGAGTCTTTCTCCTTTCTGCGTTGTTTATCTCAGAGTTGTGGGTTTGTGACTGAAAACTGCCTCCAGTTCACTGGAAGGCGGGGAGTTGAGCGCTGAACTCAGCGAGAGGTTTTGTTCTCATTTATTATGAGATTTAAACCCAGATCTGCGAGATTGTGTCAGTGGGAACAATAATCATCTCCATTGTAATTCAATCACTCCAGCCTTCCATCCTATCAAAAGACCGTTTGTTCTTTCCTCCTCTCCCTCTCTATTTTCCTTGACTTAATTTTTCCAGTTAGGGTCAAAGGTCAGCAACCTGAATCATTCACTCTCTTTCTCTCTCCACAGAAGCTGTTGAAGCCGATGAGTGCTTCCAACATTTTCTGATTTGACGTGGGATTCGCAGCAAGTACAAAACCTAGTTTTGGATCACAGTGGTTCACTTTTCTCTGACTGAATCTTACCTGTCTGAACAGTCGAAAGGTTGAGGTCTTAAATAATAAGACACCAGAATATGTCACCCTGTTTGACATGAAATGAAACAAAATGAGAATTAATCATTTCTTAAAATGCGGCTAATGCAATATATATTTTGTTGTCAATGCCAGCATTTGTTGTCCATCCCGATTTCCCTCTGAACTGGGTATTTTGCTGGGCCATTTCAGAGGGCAGTTAAGAGTCAATCACATTGCCTTTCCTCTGGAGTCCCATGGAGGCCAGAAAGGAGAAGGATGGCAGATTTCCTTCTGCAAGATGTGTTTTCATGACAATCAGAAAACAAAGCTTCATTACTGAGACTAGCTTTCACTTCCGTTTCAGTTCTAGGCTGCGGTGGGATCGTGACCTGTGAGCCGGGGCCACAGGATTCATACTCCACTGATTTTACCACGATGTCACCATCTTCCCGGAAGAGTGTAAGTTTAAGTGCTTCACATGGAATCAAACAACTTAATTTCACATTGAAAACAAACATTTAAAGCAGTGTACTGTTGAAATCAGTGTCGTACACTCAGGATACCGGGGAATTGACGAGATATCTATTGCTTTCATTCAAAGACAGAACAATGTGGTGAATCCTCAGCGTGAGTGATGAAGGAGCTGTGCTCCGAAAGCTCGTGATTTCAAACAAACCTCTTGCACTTTAACCTGGTGTTGTGCGAATTCTTACCGGGCACTGAAGGGCATTTCATTTACAATTCGCAAAAAGATTATTTTTATAAAATTAACAGCTTTCAGCAAATCGCACCGCAATCACATTGCGGACAATGAACAAAGAACAAAGAACAATACAGCACAGAAACAGGCCCTTCGGCCCTCCAAGCCCGTGCCGCTCCCTGGTCCAACTAGACCATTCTTTTGTATCCCTCCATTCCCACTCCGTTCATATGGCTATCTAGATAAGGCTTAAACGTTCCCAGTGTGTCCGCCTCCACCACCTTGCCTGGCAGTGCATTCCAGGCCCCCACCACCTTCTGTGGGGTAAAATATGTCCTTCTGATATCTGTGTTAAACCTCCACCGCACCCCCTCTTCACCTTGAACCTATGACCCCTCGTGAACGTCACCACCGACCTGGGGAAAAGCTTCCCACCGTTCACCCTATCTAGGCCTTTCATAATTTTATGCACCTCTGTTAAGTCTCCCCTCATCCTTCGTCTTTCCAGGGAGAACAACCCCAGTTTACCCAATCTCTCCTCATAACTAAGCCCCTCCATACCAGGCAACATCCTGGTAAACCTCCTCTGTACTCTCTCCAAAGACTCCACGTCCTTCTGGTAGTGTGGCGACCAGAACTGGACGCAGTATTCCAGATGCAGCCGAACCAACGTTCTATACATCTGCAACTTCAGACCCCAACTTTTATACTCTATGCTCCGTCCTATAAAGGCAAGCATGCCATATGCCTTCTTCACCACCTTCTCCACCTGTGACGTCACCTTCAAGGATGTGTGGACTTGCACACCCAGGTCCCTCTGCGTATCTACACCCTTTATGGTTCTGCCATTTATCGTATAGCTCCTCCCCACATTATTTCTACCAAAATGCATCACTTCGCATTCATCAGGATTGAACTCCATCTGCCATTTCTTTGCCCAAATTTCCAGCCTATCTATATTTTTCTGTAGCTTCTGACAATGCTCCTCACTATCTGCAAGTCCTGCCAATTTTGTGCCGTCCGCAAACTTACTGATCACCCCAGTTACACCTTCTTCCAGACCGTTTATATAAATCACAAACAGCAGAGGTCCCAATACAGAGCCCTGCGGAACACCACTAGTCACAGGCCTCCAGCCGGAGGATGCAGTGAGTTACTCTGCTGGCCTCATTGCATCAGCCCCAGAGGACGATTTCTCAAGAACACAAAAAGCTCAGCGATAAAGAGGTCGGTGGCTTCACTCATCAGAGATTACCCTAGAGCACGTGACCTTTCTCCCAAATCACACACGCCCACAATTGCTCAATAATGCTCAGGAAACCTCAATTTCCGTGTTGGTTTCGTTGACAGAATTTGTTGCTTTCACTGCAATGGTCTGGGTTCGATTCGCGGTTAGGGAATGTTGATTCATTGCTCTCGTGCAACACATGGATTAGGGAGAGTGGGTATTGCTTCCTGGTCGAAAACGGGAGCGATACTTGTGGCAGGTTGAACAGGAAGAAGGAAATATCTGTCCCATTCCACAATCCTGTCAATTACCCATAACAATTCATATTTACATTAGGAAGTCTTACAACACCAAGTCTATTTGGAGTCAGGAGCTTTCGGGGCGCTGATAAAATAAAGCAAATTGATTTTATTATCGGAGCAAATGAACCAATTGGACTTTAACATGATGCTGTGAGTCTTCTTATTGTGCCCACCCCAGTCCAACGCCGGTATCCCGACATCATATTTACATTGCAATTGCTGGTACCAACTGTCAGAATGAGTGAGTTACCTTCTACTGCATTAAATTTCACTGTAGCTCACCACATTCAAAGAGTAATGTTTGTTACATACCTTATTGTGTTAAATCTGTTGAAAAACTTCAGCTTATCACAGCTCTGCTTTCATCACACTGGAAGCTAATGTGAAAAGATGAATAATTTCAAAGCTGAACAACGTGCACAAGACAGGAAGGAGAATGCGACTGTGAATAATTGGCACTGTGCATATTCCTGTATTCAGTCTATGGGAGAACCAGGAGAATGAAATCCTGGTGGTCCAGTGCTTAGGATTTGGCGCTTTGAGGGTCATATATCGCCTTCGATATGCCAAGATTTAAAGTTTTTGATAATCCATTTAACAAACCTGAGTTGTTTCCTGATCGAAAACAGCTCTGACAGAAGCAGTGGAGTTAGATCTATATTTGTGTCCGAATTGGAAATGGCACATGGGCAACAGTTCAAGAACAAACACAGATCGTGAAGGACAGTGATAGGCTGCAAAGCGCTGCCAATAGAGATGGGGATACAAGGTCAAATCTGTGTGACAATGGGGTAGATTTTATCGATTAGATTGACACAAACATCTCCTAGACCTGGATCCAAATTTCAGCCAAATCACAAGAAAACATCTCGCTAACTTAAGCGCTGAGCTCTCCGACTTCACTCAGAAACCAGTAACTCTGAGACAAAGCGGGATGCAAGCTGACCACTGAATCCCCCTCCACCACTTAATAAGACTATGCTGGATCCCGAGCATCAGTTCACAGCTGAGGTGGCATAGCTCAGTGGTAGAGCATTTGACTGCAGATCAAACGGCCCTCGGTTCAAATCCGAATGCCCCCTTCCTTGTCTAATTGTTATCTTAGTTTCAATTGTGACTGTCTTTCGTTGGTTGCAAAGCGCGTTGTGACGTCCACCAACCGGGAAAGGCGTTACATGCATACAAATCGGTCTTTCATACATTACCTTCAATCCCAATTATTTGGTTACCACTAAATCGCAGCAATACTGTGGGGAGGGAAAAAGTCAAGGGGCTTGCATAGTATTGTAAACGATGTGGTCATGTTGTAGTCCTCGACTATGTTTTAAAAACAGAGAATTGGCGTTGGATATATACAGCACTCGCTGACACCCTAATATAGAGTGTCTTCGTCTGAGTGGTGGAATTCGTTATTGCGTTCGACTTTAAGCAAATGTTTGGTGGCTCAGTACCATCCAGAGGCGGTGGTTGTACTTTTATTTCTCCCATAAGTATTCACTGTCGCGCAGTTCCAGCTTGTGAACCGAGGCAAGAATAAAAATATTTCTCAAGTGTTGCCGCTCGACTGTTGTCAGGTGTTGTCAACGTTATTTATTTAATGACTATTCATATCATACATATCACATGGTATAACATATATTCATTTCAAATGTGCAATTAAAGTTTAGAATTAGAGTCTTGGCTGGATGTGTTTGTGTGTCAGTTCTCCGGTGAGTCCTCATCTGAGACTCGGAAACAATCTCTCAGTATTCTGTAGGTTCAATAAGATTGTCTCTCAGTCTTCTAAACTCCAGGGAATTTCAGCCCAATTTACACAGCATCTCATCCCAGGAGAACTCTCTCATCACAGGAACCTACCCAGTGGACCGTCTCCAATGGAAGGGTAGCCTTTTGTAAAAAAAAAAGCATTGTGGATATCAGAACTGCACCGAATATTTCACACTTGCTCCCAACAAAATCCTGCACAAATGTAAATTGGTGTTTTTATTCTTATTCAGCAATCTGCTGGCAATAAAGACCAAAATGTCATTTCCCTTCCTATTGTTTGCTGCACCACCATGCTATCTTCCTGCGTTCCTTATACAAACACACCCGAATCTCCTTCAACATAAACGCTTATATTAGGAAAGACGATGGCCTAGTGGTATTATAGCGAGACTATTAATCCAGAAACTCATCCAATGCTATGGGGTCCCGGGTTTGAATCCTGCCAAGGCACGTTGTGGAATTTGTATTCAATAAAAAACTATCTGGAATTAAGAATCTACTGATGACCATGAAAACCATTGTCGAAAAAAAACCATGGAGTTCGGTAATGTGCTTTAGGGAAGGAAATCTGCCGTCCCTTATCCGGCCTGGCCTACATTGATTCCAGAGCTGCAGCAAAGTGTTTGACCCTAACTGTCCCAGGGCAACCAGGATGGGCAATAAATGCTGGCCAGCCAGCGACGCCCATTTCTAATTAATTACAGAAGAACTAGGTCATCTTTCCAAACATTGTCTGCTCTTTCTCAGTTTATGAGCAAGAGAATATCTTTTTGGACAACATGGTGGCACTGATGCCTCACAGCGCCAGGGGCCCGGTTTCAATTCCCGGCATTGGTTATTGTCTGTACAGAGTCTGCATGCTTTCCCCGTGTTGCGTGGGTTTCCTGCGGGTGCCCCTTCTTATTCCCACAGAGTGAAAGATGTGCTGGTTAGGTACATTGGCCATGCTAAATTAGCTGTCAATTTACCCGAGAAGGTGCCGGTTCTGCCGACGACGTAATTGTCACAGAACTTCATTGCGGTGTTAATGTAAGCTCAATTGTGGCACTAATAAATAAACTTTAAACTGTCCAACCTTACACCCGATCTGCTGCAAACACTGAGCTATGGAGCCAATTCCTGCGCCCAGCGCGGAATTGGTGTATCATTATCGGTGGAGCGAAAAGGGGGTTGAATATTCAGGTGCGTGATATTTGATGGATGTGGAAATATCCGAGGTGGAGAACAAGGAGTTAATCGAGGAGACTTGAAAGAGGAAGAATTTGACATGTGTGTCAGTTGTTTTTGTGATAAATGTCTGCCGTGTCATTCTTCTTCAGAGTTTATTGTTATTGTTACATCTCTGATTTTTCCAGCTCTGATAAAATTTATCCAGCTGCGGATTAATCTTGTTTCTCCCTCAACAGACACTGTGAGGCGTGTTTTCGTTTAATACTTGCCTGGGACTCTAACGCGGAACATGGCGCCGAAACCTGACCACGGGACGCCAGGAAAGCTAATATCAGAGATTTGAAATTCGTTAATAACCATCTCTGTCTCCACCGCTTCATTTCAGGTCACTTTCGCTACTGACATTGTCACACAGTCATTCGAACATTTTATAACCAACTGAAACAAATTATGTCTTCTTCCTTCATGTTCAAATACTTTCGACTCGAGAAACTCGGTACGTGCTGAGCAAAGTGCCGTTTAGTTAACAGTTTATCATCAATTCCGGGCTATAGCGGTGGAAACATTGACTATGAACCACTCGACCACATAGGCTCCACTATCACTGGCTCAGTGTTTCCTTGTCCACCATTCCTGGTGTCATGTAATCCATCCTCCCTTGTGCTCTACCACAGAAATTCCTTTTTTTTTTAATTTCACTGAGTGATTCCTGACTTTTCAATCAGAAAATACTCGGAATAATCATGTTTAGTGACAAACGCGCAAACAATTCCACTAATCGAACCCCTCTGAAATTAAAACCGTTTGGATTTTTTTCTGTGAAGGCAAAATACTGCAGATGCTGGAACCGGAAACAAAATAGAAAAATGCTGGAAAATCTCAGCAGGTCTGACAGCATCTGTAGAGAGAGAATAGAGCCAACGTTTCCTGAAGTCTGCCCACTCAGGGAGCTCCACAGGCAGCTCCAAGCTTCAAAGAGTGAAGCACTGAGAGTTGGGGTAAGTGTGGGAGTTTAGGGAAGTGGATGGAGTGGTGTTGCTGTGTCTTGTTTCGTTTACTACCCGGTCCCTTACGACCAGGTCCAGTGCGGGCAGGTGTCCCCAGACATTACAGTTCAGAAGGTGATGTGAGCAGATGGGTTTATTGAGACTTTCAGAAGGCTTTCGACAAGGTCTCACAAAACTAACTACCATGTAACATGAAAACGCATGGGATTGCAGGCAATGTTTTGAGATAGATAGAAAGCTAGTAAGCAGACAGAAAGCAAAGAGTTGGCAATAAATGGGCCTTTTTCTGATTGGAAACATAGAAAAACATAGAAAACCTACTGCACAAAACAGGCCCTTCGGCCCCACAAGTTGTGCCGAACATATCCCTACCTTCTCGGCCTACCATCCTATTAAGTCCCATGTACTCATCCAGGAGTCTCTTAAAAGACCCGATTGAGTTTGCCTCCACCACCACTGACGACAGCCGATACCACTCGCCCACCACCCTCTGTGTGAAAAACTTCCCCCGAACAATTCCCCTGTACCTACCCCCCAGCACCTTAAACCTGTGTCCTCTCGTAGCAGCCATTTGCACCCTGGGAAAAAGTGTCAGAGTGTTCACCCGATCTATGCCTCGCAACAACTTATATACCTCTATTAGGTCTCCTCTCATCCTACGTCTCGCCAAGGAGAAAAGACCCAGCTCCCTCAGCCTATCCTCGTAAGGCATGCCACTCAATCCAGGCAACATCCTCGTAAATCTCCTCTGCACCCTTTCAATCTTTTCCACATCCTTCCTGGAATGAGGCGACCAGAACTGAGCACAGCACTCCAAGTGGGGTCTGACGAGGGTCTTATGTGGCTGCATCATTATCCCCGGACTCCTAAACTCAATCCCTCGATTGATAAAGGCCAGCACACCATACGCCTTCTTAACCACCCCCTACACCTGCGGGGTCGATTTTAGAGTCCTATGGACCCGGACCCCAAGATCCTTGTGATCCTCTACAGTACTAAGAGTCTTTCCCTTTATATTGTACTACTTCATCCCACTTAACCTGCCAAAATGGACCACTATGCATTTATCTGGGTTGAAGTCCATCTGGCACTTCTCCGCCCAGTCTTGCATCCTATCTATGTCCCTCTGTAACTTCTGACATCCCTCCAGACTATCCACAACCCCACCAACCTTCGTGTCGTCGGCAAACTTACCAACCCATCCCTCCGCTTCTTCATCCAGGTCATTTATGAAAATGACAAACAGCAAGGGTCCCAGAACCCTGGGGCACACCACTGGTGACCGACCTCCAACTAGAAAAAGACCCATCTTTACCCACTCTCTGCCTCCCTTGGGCGAGCCAAATCTGGATCCACAGGGCAGCAGCCCCTTGTATCCCATGCCCTCTCACTTTTTTCCGGAAGCCTTGCATGGGGGACCTTATCGAACGCCTTGCTAAAATCCATATAAACCACATCTACCGCTTTCGCTTCGTCAGTGTGTTCTCTCACATTTTCGAAGAACTCCACCAGGCTCGTAAGGTACGATCTGCCTTTGACAAAGCCATGCTGAGTATTCTTGAGCATACTAAACCTCTCTAAATGCTAATAAATCTTGTCGCTCAGGATCTTCTCCATCAGCTTACCAACCACTGAGGTTAGAATCACCGGTCGGTAATTTCCTGGGCAATCCCTATTCCCCTTCTTGAAAATAGGAACCACATCCGCAAACCTCCAATCCTCCGGCACCTTTCCCATCTCCATCGACGACGCAAAGATGCTCTGCAATCTCTTCCCCCGCCTCCAACAGTAACCTGGGGTACATCCCATCCGTACCCGGCGATTTATCTAACTTGATGCCATTCAAAGATTCCAGCACAACCTCTCTCTTAAAGTCCACATACTCCATCTTTTCAGTCAGTGTCTCGTGGGGTGCTGCAGGCATCTGTGCACGGACCCCAATTGTTCACATTGTATGTTAATTGTACTGAAAATGGGACTAAATGTATTATCTCCAAATTTGCAGATGATAAAAGTAGTTGTTGTCATGGGGGACTTTAACTTTCCAAATATTGATTGGAACCTTTGTCGGTCAAGTAGTTCGGAGGAACAGTTTTTGTGCAGTGTGTGCAGGAGGGTTTCCTGACACAATATGTGGATAGGCCGACAAGAGGTGAGGCCACATTGGATTTGGTACTGGGAAATGAACCGGGCCAAGTGTTAGATTTGGTTGTGGGGGAGCACTTTGGAGATAGTGACCACAATTCAGTGTCTTTTGTTATTGCAATGGAGAGGGATAGGGCCGTACGGCAGGGCAAGGTTTACAATTGGGAAGAGGTAATTATGATGCGATTAGGCAAGACTGAGGGGGCAGAAGATGGGAACAGAAACTGTCAGGGAAAGGCACTAATGAAAAGTGGAACTTTTTCAAGGAACAAATAGTGGGTGTCCTTGATAGGTATGCCCCTGTCAGGCAGGGAATTGCCGAGCGAGGGAACCATGGTTCACGAAAGAGGTGGAATGTCTTGTGAAAAGGAAGAGGGAAGCTTATGTCGGGATGAGGAAACAAGGTTCGGGTGGCTCGATTGAGGGTTACAAGTTAGCAAGGAATGAGCTGAAAAGGGGGCTTAGGAGAGCTAGGAGGGGACATGAGATGGCTTGGCGAGTCGCACCAAGGAAATCCCCAAGGCTTTTTACTCTGATGTGAGGAATAAAAGAATGACCAGGGTGAGTTTCGGGCCGGTCAAGGACAGTAGTGGGAACTTGTGTATGGAGTCAGTAGAGATAGGCGAGGTGATGAATGAATACTTTTCTCCAGTGTTCATCAAGGAGAGGGGCCATGTTTTTGAGGAAGATAAGGTGTTACAGGCTAATAGGCTGGAGGAAATAAATTTTCGGAGGGAGGATGTACTGGCAGTTTTGAATAAACTGAAAGTCGATAAGTCCCCTGGGCCTGATGAAATATACCCTAGGATTCTTTGGGAGGCAAGGGGTGAGATTGCAGAGCCTTTGGCTTTGATCTTTGGGTCCTCACTGTCCACGGGGATGGTGCCAGAGGACTGGAGAGTGGCGAATGTTGTTCCTCTGTTTAAGAAAGGGAATAGAAATGACCCTGGTAATTATAGACCGGTTAGTCTTACTTCGGTGGTTGGTAAATTCATAGAAAAGGTCCTTAGGGATGGGATTTACGACCATTTAGAAAGATGTGGATTAATCCGGGATAGTCAGCATGGATTCGTGAAGGGCAAGTCGTGCCTCACAAATTTGATTGAATTTTTTGAAGAGGTAACTAAGTGTGTTGATGAAGGTAGGGCAGTTGATGTCATATACATGGATTTTAGTAAGGCGTTTGATAAGGTCCCCCATGGTCGGCTTATGATGAAAGTAAGGAGGAGTGGGATAGAGGGAAAGTTGGCAGATTGGATAGGTAACTGGCTAACTGATCGAAGACAGAGGGTGGTCGTGGATGGAAAATTTTCCGGCTGGAGGCAGGTTGCTAGCGGAGTGCCACAGGGATCAGTGCTTGGTCCTCTGCTCTTTGTGATTTTTATTAATGACTTAGAGGAGGGGGCTGAAGGGTGGATCAGTAAATTTGCTGATGACACCAAGATTGGTGGAGTAGTGGATGAGGTGGAGTGCTGTTGTAGGCTGCAAAGAGACATAGATAGGATGCAAAGCTGGGCTGAAAAATTGCAGATCGAGTTTAACCCTGATAATGTGAGGTGATTCATTTTGGTAGGACAAATTTAAATGTGGATTACAGGGTCAAAGGTAGGGTTCTGAAGACTGTGGAGGAACAGAGAGATCTTGGGGTCCATATCCACAGATCTCTAAAGGTTGCCACTCAAGTGGATAAAGCTGTGAAAAAGGCCTATAGTGTGTTAGCTTTGATTAACAGGGGGTTGGAGTTTAAGAGTCGTGGGGTTATGCTGCAACTGTACAGGACTTTGGTGAGATCACATTTGGAATATTGTGTGCAGTTCTGGTTACCTCACTATAAGAAGGATGTGGAAGCGCTGGAAAGAGTGCAAAGGAGATTTACCAGGATGCTGCCTGGTTTGCAGGGTAGGTCTTATGAGGAAAGGTTGAGGGAGCTCGGGCTGTTCTCTCTGGAGCGGAGGAGGCTGACGGGAGACTTAATAGAGGTTTATAAAATGATGAAGAGGATAGATAGAGTGAACGTTCAAAGACTATTTCCTCGGGTGGATGGAGCTATTACAAGGGGGCATAACTATAGATTCGTGGTGGGAGATATAGGAAGGATATCAGAGGTAGGTTCTTTACGCAGAGAGAGGTTGGGGTGTGGAATGGACTGCCTGCATTGATAGTGGAGTCAGACACTTTAGGAACATTTAAGCGGTTATTGGATAGGCACATGGAGCACCCCAGGATGATAGGAAT
Source organism: Mustelus asterias (assembly GCF_964213995.1). Taxonomy (NCBI): domain Eukaryota; kingdom Metazoa; phylum Chordata; class Chondrichthyes; order Carcharhiniformes; family Triakidae; genus Mustelus; species Mustelus asterias. Next base: position 8,516,024 of record NC_135830.1, read on the forward strand.
TGGGATAGCTTGATCTTGATTTCAGATAAAGCTCGGCACAACATCGTGGGCCGAAGGGCCTGTTCTGTGCTGTACTGTTCTATCTTCTATAAAAGGTGGGTGAGTGTGAGCTGTGAGAAACATGCAGGCATGTTGCAGTGAGATTTCAACAGGCTCAATGTGTGGGCATTTGCAAAGTAGTTGCAGTATAATGTGGGTAAATGTGAGGTTATATACTTTTGCACCAATACCAGGAAGACAGTTTGTTATTTGAATGGGTGTAAATTGAGAGAGGTGGATACTCAGCGGGACCTTGGTGCCCGCGTGCACCAGTAACTGAAAGTAAGCGCGCATGTACAACAGGCAGTACAAAAAGACCAATGGTATGCTGGCCTTCAGAGGTAGAGGATTTGCGTCCAGGAATAGATATGTGTTGCTGCAGTTGCTGAATGAAATTTTACCAAATAAATCTGTCGGACTTAAGCCTGGTGTTGTTCAAACTCTTACAATGTTTACCCCAGTCCAACGCCGGCATCTCCACATCATCACTGCAGCTGTAAAGGAAATTGCTGAGTCCACACTTCGAGTAGTGCAGTTTTGGTGTCCATATATGAGGAAGGATGTCCTTGCTATAGCAGGAGTACAGCGAATGTTTACCAGGCTGATTCCTGGGATGGCAATCTGTGATATGAAGAGAGACTAAGTCGTATGGGCTTTATTCATTGGAGTTTATTCGGGTGAAACATATAATATTGGAACAGGTTTAAACAGCGGAGTTTCAGAAAGAATGTTCCCGATGCTCAGGAAGTTGAGGACAAGGGCTCATGGTTTGGGGATAAGCATCAAACTTTTAGAACAGAGATGAGGAGAAATTTCTCCACCCAGATAATCTTTGGACTTCACTCCCACAGAAAGTTGTTGAGGCCAAAACCTTTCGTGATTTCAGGAAGAAATTATATATTGCTCGTGGGGCTAAAGTGATCACGGAATATGGGTGGAAGGGGTGATCAGGATATTGAAGTTGATGATCAGCTATGATCAAACTGAATGGCGGAGCAGGCTCGAAGGGCCGAATGGCCTACTCCTGCTTTTACCATATTTCAATGTTTCTGTAATTGTGAAGCGAGGTGAATCTGTACATGGTCTGTGTCCGAGCCTTCTGTAACTCTGAGCCTCTTCTGAGTCCGAACGATGCGTGAATCCGAACCGCTACTCTGTCTGAACCTGAGTGGGTCTGAACCCGGTGCGGGCCCGAGCCTGGTGCGGGCCTGAGCCTGGTGCGGGCCTGACCCTGGTATGGACCCTCTCGACACGAATGCCAGCATTCCATTTGCCTTTCTAACTGCCGACTGAACCTTCAGGTTAACCTTTAGAGAATGTTGAACAAGGACTCCCAAATTCCTTCGTGAATCTGATTTTTTTAAGTTATTCAACATTTCGAAAATAGTCTCTGCCTCCATTCCTCCTTGCAAAGTGGAATAATCCCACACTTTTCCTCATTGTATTCCATCTGCAACTTCTTTGCCCACTCTCTAACCTGTCCAATTCCTTCTTCAGCCCACCCTCCCCCCGACTTCCTCAATATTCCCTGTCCTTCTGCGTATCTTTGCATCATGTGCCAACGAAGCAACAGTGCCTTCATTTCGTTCTTCCAAATCGGTAATGCATATTGTGAAAAGTTGTGTTCCCAGCACCGACCCCTGAGGCACACCACTAGTCACTGGCTGCCATCCTGAAAAAAGATCCCTTCATCCCCACTCTCTGCCTTCTGCCAGTCAGCCAATCCTCTATCCATGCCAGGATCTTGCCCTCAACATCTTTGGCACTTAACTTATTTAACAGTCTCCTGTGCAGCGCCTTCTCAATGGCCTTTTGGAAATCGAAATAAATCAGGTCCACTGGTTCTCCCTATCTAACTTCCTTGCTACCTCCTCAAAGAACTCTAACAGATTCGTCAGACATGAGCTCCTCTTGACAAAGCCGTCCTGACTCAGTCCCATTTTATCATGCACTTCTGCGATCTCATCTCTAATAATGAACTCTAAAATCGGACAGAAGTCAGGCTAACTGGCCTGTAATTTCATGTCTGCTGCCTCCCTCCCTTCTTAAACAGCAGTGTTATATTAGCTACATTCCGGTCCTCTGGTACCGTCCCTGTTTCCAGTGATTCCTGAAAGATCACCACCAATGCCTCCACAATTTCCTCAGCTATCTATTTTAGAACCCTGGGGTGTAGTCCATTTCTCCCATGCGATTTATCCACCTTCAGACCTTTCAGTTTCGCCAGAACCTTCTCCTTAGTGATGGCCACTTCACTGACCTGTGCCCCCCGACTCTGCTGGAGCTCTGGCATCCCACTGGTGTCTTCAACCGTGAAGATTGATGCAAAGTAACTATTCAAGTCCTCTGCCATTTCTTTGTTTCCTATTATTCCTTCTCCAGCCTCATTATCCAGTGGTCCAATGGCTATTTTTGCCTCTCTCTTACGTTTTTATATATTGAAAAAAAACCTCTTCCCATCTTCTTTTATATTACAAGCTAGCTTGCACTCATATTTCATCTTCTCCCCCCTTATTGCTTTTTCAGTTGTCCTCTGCTCGCTTTTAAAGGTTTCCCAATCCTCTGGCTTCCCAAAAATCCTTGCCACTTTGTGTGATTTTTCTTTTGTGTTTATGCTGTCTTTGACTTCCTCGTCAGCCATGAATGCATCATCCTCCCTCTGGCATGTTTCCTCCTCACTGGGTTGAATTTCTGTTGTGCCCCCCGAATAACTCTCAAAAACTCCTGCCGTTGCTGTTCCACAGTCTTCCCTGCTGGGCTCCCTTACCAAACAACTCTGGCCAGCTCCTCCCTCATGTCATTGTAGTTACCTTTATTTAATTCGAACACCTTTACACCTGATTCCGGCTTCTTCCTCTCAAACTGCAGGGTAAATTCCATAATTTGTGGTCACTGCTCCATCACCTTAAACTCCCCAATCAATTCTGCCTCATTACACATCACCAAATCCAGAATTGTCTGTTCCCAAGTCCGCTCTGTCACAAGCTGCTTCAGAAATCCATCTCTTCGACATTCCACAAATTCCTTTTCTTGGAATCCACTACCGACCTGATTTTCCCAGTCCACCTGCATATTGAAGTCCCACATGATTATTGTAACATTGCCTTTTGTATTGGCCTTTTCTATCTCCTGATTTATTTTCTGCCCCTCATTCTCTCACAATCCTCATCACTACCCTCACACTGTACTTTGCCCTTTACCTCCGCCAATCATTCCCGACGTTTACGTTTGAAGGCCAGTTTCCGATGTTCAAAGTCTCTCAATTTTTACTTCTCTCTTCCCCTTGTCTCCTTTTTTCCTTTTGCCTGCAATTCAGATCGTTTTAATTATTTTGCATGCTGTTCCTCCCTTTCCTTTCGCCTGTAATTCAAAGAGTTTTAATTATTTTTCATATTTCAGTCAGTTTCATTTGTAAATGAATTCCCGCCATTTCCAACGATTCTGATTGTGCTTCTGACAATTCCAAATGCGTTCGCCACATTTATCTCTCCTTTCCGTACTCTGTCAGGCAATGTCAACTGCAATGTATTTCCTAATTCCAAAATCTTTGCCTTACTCACTTTCTGTAAGGTAACTTGCTGACTTCCTCCAGCTGCAGAAATTTCTGAGCCTCTGAAAGAGCCATTAATCCAAACCGCACTCGCTATTTAAACTTGAATACAACATCTGAAAATAAAACAGAAATCTACGCACCATGCACTGTCTTTGAGTTCACTCATCCCAAATCAATCAAGAAATACAGATTTCAATCCCGGAGCCCCCAATTCTTATCAGTAAGGTTGGATACTTCCAGGTGTTCCATGAAGCTCGACTGACCTGTTACGCTTTACCTTGAATTTGGCTGGAAGGAGCACGAGAGGTTTCACTTCAGGTGTCAGTCACCTGACCCACGAGAAAATTTTATTCAAACAAAGTTTAATTGAGATTATTGTTGACATGTATAGTAAGACAACTAGCAAGAACTTTTAACAATTACAAACAAGAAACATAACAACCACGATAATGTACAACTCCGAAGGAACTATCTCTCGTGTGTTCTAACCAAAGCCAGCTATCCACAAAACCCTCCAAATCACCACAATACAGTGGAGGTTAATGCCTACTTATTGCACGTGACCAGCCTCCTGGGTTGAATGCTCATAATCCCTTGAGAAGAAACTCTGAATAGGTTGTAATCGAATCTGCTTGTCAAAACACAGCTTTTTAAAAAGAGAAGGACAGGGAGAGGGAGAGAGAGATTGCTTCTTGGCTTGCTGCTAAACAGCTTCCCAAAACAAAACTAAATGACCAAAAGGAAAAATAAAACTATCACCTGATTGCCACAGCTTCACTCCACCTCCATATAAGCGGCATGATGTAAAATAATTCTTAAAGGTACACTCACATGACAACATTAACACTCACGCTTTCAACTGAACACTCCCCGTTACCGCAACACTCTCCCTCTCACATCAACACTATCCTGTCACTTCAACACACACCCTCATCACAACACCCCCCCGCTCACCTCAATACTCCCCTTCCCTCTAACAATCTCTATCACACAGACATCACATCCTTTTTCCACAACGCTATCTGTCTCAACTCAACACTATCCATCTCACATCGAAATTCTCCCCCTCACATCCGAATTCATCACCTGCGATCCACATTTCCCTTATCTCAAAACCCACCCCTTCTGATGTCAGCGACCACTCTTATCGAAACACTCACCACTCTGCTTAATACTCCCCCTCACACATCAACACAGCCCTCTCACATGAACATTTCTCCTCTCAGCTCGAAATGCCGCCTTATATGAACACTGCCATGCTTCAATGGAACCATGTCCGTCTGATGTCAAAACTCCCCTTCTCACCTCAACACACCCACCCATCAAAAATACTTCCCCTCAACTCAGCACTCTCCACCACCTCAACACACTTTCCCAAACCTCAACACACATTCCCCTCACTGCAACGCAACCTCTCTCATCGCAACAGGCCAAAGCTCATCTCAACACACAACTTCTCAAATCTACATTCTCCCACTCAGGTCAACATCACCCCTCTCACCAGAACACCCCCTATCAGCTCAACACTCCCCCACTCAACACAACCCACCCCCTCCCAACTTAATATCCTTAAACCTCACATCAGTCCTCCCTGTTCACATCTACATTGCCCCACGCACCACAACTCGACCCATCTCATCTCCACAATCTCCATCCAGCTTTGCACTCTCACCTCAAGATCCCCAAGAGCTAAATCTCCCGTCCCACAACACATGGGAGTTGGAGCGGGCGGGCACAGACCATGCAAAGATCCCATTAATTCTGGCGGGATTATCTGATTTTGGGGTGAGCGCGGAGGACAACTCGAGCCCTGCCTCAACTCAACATTCTCCCTTCTCATGTCAGCTCTCGCTTCTCATCTCAGCCCTCTGCCTCACCGCAGCTCCCACCATCTTACCTCAACTTTCCCTCTCTCAATTCAACAATCCACTCTCATTTCATCTCTCTCCCTCTCACTTCTACACGCCCCTTTCCCTTCAACAATCTCCCTCTCTCACATCAAACCATTTCCTTTCATCTTTACATTCCCCCGTCAGGTCGATGGTCTCACTCTCAAATCCATACTCCCCCTCGAAGCTCAATAATCTCCGTCTCGCCTCAACACTCCCATAATCACCCCAACACTGTCTATCTCTGATCCACTCTCCTCCTTCAGACCTCAAAAATCTAGCAACTCATCTCAACTGTCTCCTCACATCTCAAGACTGACCCACTTCTCAGCATTTTTCACCCTCACCTAATCATTCCCATTTCACTCAACATATCCCCCTCCTCATAATGCTCCCCCTCTCATCAACATTCTCCCTCCAACCTCAGCACAATCCCTGGCCTCAACAGCCCCCTTTCCCTCTCACCTCCACATCCCCCTTTCCCTCTCAGCTCAACATCCCCCTTTCCCTCTCACCTCAACATCCCCCTTTCCCTCTCCCTCAGCATCTCTCTTTCCCTCTCACCTCAACACCCTCCTTTCCATCTCACCTCAACATCCCCCTTTCCATCCCACCTCAATATCCCCCTTTCCCTCTCACCTCAGCATCTCCCTTTCCCTCTCACATCGACATCCTTCTTTCCCTCTCACATGACGACTCCACCGCTGCACACCCCTCTCACACTCACACTCCAACCCCTACACACCTCCCCCTCTCGCAAACGATGCAGAGTGAAGGTACATGGGGACAATGAAAACATTTGTTAAGTAGTGGATAGCTCGTATCTGAAATGCAGTGTCTGATCATGAGCCGTAAGCACATTAAATCAAGAATTTCAAGAGAAAATGGGAAGCTGAAGGGTAACTATTTTCAGAATTACGAGATGAGAGACAAATCAAATGAGCCAAGATCTTATCAACTGGATGACCAGTCTCGAGGGGCTTAATGTTTTCCTACAGGGAGGTAGGCTTGTCCTCCACTCCCGCACCCCCCCCTCCGCCCACCCCCACGACTGTACTTCCAAAAGAATGCTTGATGGATAAGTGCAGGGGCAGAGTCCTGTGTCTAATTGGTGCTGTATCTGACCTGAGAGAGATGCATAAACACAGTGTAGAGTGAGGTGGAATCTGTATGCAATGGCTCATTCGACACAAACTCTCACCAGCTCCCAAACCTCAACACCAATCTTCTCATCACTACCTACTCAATTACATCACTAAATTCCTTTTATTATCAATATATATCCAGGTGGATGCCTGACCTCAGTACTACTGCCATTACCCTCCAGGTACATCACCGACTTCATTTTTAATATCCACAGACAAACAAATGCAACACTCACCTCATTCTCACTGCTTAGTCCTTGGAACCTCCACATTACAACATCGATTAAGGACAACACAACAAAAGTGTTACACAAACTGTCTCAAACACTTTTAAGAATTCCTTCAATGTTTCTGATTCTCGGCTCATATGAACAACGTAAAGATTGAATTCAGGACTAAGTCTCTTCCTCACGAATACACTTGGTTTACCTAATTGCTGAAGAGAGCATCTATTTCAGGTCAAGCAGAGGTGGCAGTGTGGGAGCATGAATATCAGAATTTATGCTCCCACAAATAAATATCAGAATTATCTGTATCAATATCTGACTTCTCCATAACGCTTGCTACGTTGTTTTTGGCCAATTATTAGCAGTCGGTCCAAACTGAGATAGCTGATTCCAGCTCCGGAAAGAGGTCAGAAATTATGTGGAGGGAAAGGAGATCTTTGGATCATTTATTTGGATAGAAACAATGGAATATCCCCCATTAACAGCGACTTTGCATGTCAGCGTTAAACAAGAGGGCTTACATTCCCAGACCTGCTCAAAACTCTAACATCACTCAGTGACCGAAAGCATCATTCAGTTGCTGGGGATTGGTTTGCTGAATTCAGCGGAATATATATCTGTGGAAATCATAAAGCTGCATTTTGTGACCTTATACAACTTAATGGAAAAAAAAAATTCTAAAGCTGCTTCTTCTACTCACTGGAAGGAAAAGAAGGGCCACAAATACTGAGATCTCAAGGTGAAGAACATTAATTCCAGTCACTGAACGGCAGCATTAACCGTTTTAGAATCCAAATCTTTTTATACACGTTGACACGCATCTAATATCTTTATTTTAAATCTCGTCATGTACTTGTCATCATATGACAAAGGTTTAAGGTGTGTGGGGAAAAGTTTAGAGGAGATGCACAATGCACGTTTTTTACACAGAGGATGGTGAATGTCTGGAACGCGCTGCCCGGGGAGGTGGTGGGAGCAGGTACAATAGCGACATTTAAGGAGCAACTAGACAAGTACATGGATAGGATGGGAATGAAAGGATACGGAATCTGTGAGTGCATACGGTTTTAGTTTAGGCAGGTATCATGTTCGGTGCAGGCTTGGAGGGCCGAAGGGCCTGTTCCTGTGCTGTACTGTCCTTTGTTCTTTGAAGGCTGAGTTGTACTCAATAAATAGGAGTCTGGCACAGTTGTCCTTGTTACCTGGCTGTTCCAGGGTTGAGCGCAGGGCTAGGGAGATGGTGTCTGTTGTGGACTGGTTGTGGTGGTAGGCTAACCAGAATGGATCCAGGCAATCTGGGAGGCTAGAACTGATTTGTGCCATGAATAACCTTTCAAAACACTTCATAATGATTTTGAATTGATTTGGTTTGATTTGTTATTGTCACATACATTTGCATACAGTGAAAAGTATTGTTTCTTGCGCGCTATACAGACAAAGCATACCGGTCATAGAGAAGGAAAGTGAGAGAGTGCAGAATGTAGTGTTACAGTCATAGCTAGGGTGTAGAGAAAGACCAACTTAATGCAAGTTCTTCAATTCAAAAGTCTGACGGCAGCAGGGAAGCAACTGATCTTGAGTCGGTTGGTACCTGAGCTCAGACTTATGTGTATTTTTCCTGAGGGAAGAAGGTGGAAGAGAGAATATCCGAGGTGCGTGGGGTCCTGAATTATGCTGGATGCTTTGCTGAGGCAGCGGGAAGTGTAGACAGAGTCAATGGATGAGAGGCTGGTTTGAGTGACGGATTGGGCTACATTCACGACATTTTGTAGTTCCTTGCGGTTTTGGGCAGAGCAGGAGCCATCGCAAGCTGTGATACAACCAGAAAGAATGCTACCTATGCTGCATCTGTAAACGTTGATGAGAGTCGTAGCTGACATTCCAAATTTCCTTCGTCTTCTGAAAACGTAGAGGCGTTGGTGGGGGTTTCTTAACTCTCGTGTTGGCATGGGGGGACCAGGACAGGTTGTTAGTGATCTGGACACCTAAAACATGAAGGTCTCGACCCTTTCTACTTTGATGGATGGATGTCAGAGCCAGTGGAAGATCGTCATTAAGGCACGCTGCTTGTTTTATCTTTGCTACTGGGATAATCGCCGTCTTCTTGAAGCAGATAGGGATCTCAGATTGTTGCAAAGAAAGTTTGAAGATGACGGTGAATACCCCCGCCAGCTGATCCACGCAGGGTGTGACTGTTCATCTGTGTCCGGCATCCGGGCCAGTCACTTTCCATGGGTTGACTTTCGAGTGCGCTGTTCTGACATCTGCAATGGCGATCTCAGATGCAGTTTGATCCGAGGCTTCTGGGGTGGAGAGCATGCTCTTACTGACCTCATGCTTAACACGGGCAGAGAACGCATTGAGCTTATTAGAAATGGGTGTGTTGAAGCCAGCGATTTTACTTGCCTTCATCTTGTAGCCTGCTATGTCTTGCAGACCTTGGCATAGTCGATGGGGGTCTGTGTGGCTAGCATGGGACACTAGCTTGGTCCGGTGTTGGCTTTTGGCATCTTTGATGGATCTGTGCAGATCGTATCTGGCTTTCTTGTATAGATGTGGAGATGCCGGCGTTGGACTGGTGTAAACACAGTAAGAAGTTTCACAACACCAGGTTAAAGTCGAACAGGTTTATTTGGTCGCAAATGCCACTAGATTAAGGCAAAAGGCCTGTTTCTGGGCTGTAATTCTCTATGCTTCAATGGTTTTATGGCAAGAACTTTAACAACAGTTCGTTAAAGTCCAACATGTTTTTTGGTAGCAACTGCCACGAGCTTTCGGAGCGCTGTCCCTTCGTCAGGTGATGTGGAGAAATGCTCACAAACAGGGCATACAGAGACACAAACTCAATTGACAGAATAATGCTTGGAATGCAGTCTGAGATTCTGCAAGTCCAGGCAAGCTGTGGGGTTACGGATAGTGTGACATGAACCCAAGATCCCGGTTGAAGCCGTCCTCATGTGTGCGGAACTTGGCTATCAGTTTCTCCTCAGTGACTCTGCACTGTCGTGTGTCGTGAAGGCCGCCTTGGACAACGCTGACACGAAGATCAGAGGCTGAATGGCCGTGACGTTCGTGGCATTTGCTACCAAAAAACATGTTGGACTTTAACGAACTGTTGTTAAAGTTCTTGCCATAGAACCATGGAAGCATAGAGAATTACAGCCCAGAAACAGGCCTTTTGGACCTTCTTGTCTGTGCCGAAACATTTTTTGCCTATTTCCACTGACCTGCACTTGGACCATATCCCTCCACACCCCTCTCATCCACGAACGCATCCAGCTTTTTCTTAACTGGTAAAAGTTACCACTTTCTCATTTCCCACTTATTAATAGCATTTACCACTTTATCCGGCAGCTCATTCTACACTCCTACCACTCTCTGTGTGAAGAAGCCCCCCAAATATTCCCTTTGAACTTTTCTCCTTTCACCCTTAACCCATGCCCTCTGTTTTTTTTTCTCCCCTAGCCTCAGTGGAAAAAGCCTGCTTGCATTCACTCTATCTATACCTATCAAAATCTTATACACCTCTATTCAATCTCCTCTCATTCTTCTCCGCGCCAGGGAATCAAGTCCCAACCTATTCAATCTCTCTCTGTAACTCAGGTTCTATGTCCCGACAAAATCCTTGTGAACCTTCTCTGCACCCTTTCAACCTTATTTACATCCTACCTGTAACTAGGTGACCAAAACTGTCCACAATAATCTAAATTCTGCCTCACCAATGCCTTATATAACCTTAGCAAAACACACCAACTTTCAAACTCGACACTCCGATTTATAAATGTACCAAAGGCACTCTTTCCGACCCTATCCACCTGTGACATCACTTTTAGGGAATTCTGTACCTGTATTCCCAGATCCCTCTGTTCAACTGCACTCTTCAGAGTCCGACCATTTACCGTGTACGTTCTACTTTGGTTTGTCCTTCCAAAGTGCCATATCTCACACTTGTCTGCGTTAAATTCCTTTTGCCATTTTTCAGCTCATTTTTCCAGTTGGTCCAAATCCCTCTGCAAGCTTTGAAAACCTTCCTCACTGTCCACTGCACCTCCAATCTTTGTATCGTTAGCAAATTTGCTGATCCAATTTACCACATTATCATCCAGATCATTGATATAGATGATAAACAACAATGGACACAACACCGATCCCTACGGCACACCACAAGTCAAAGGCCTCCACTCAGAGAAGCAATCTTCCACAACCACTCTCTGGCTTCTTCCATTGAGCCAGTGTCTAATCCAATTTACTAAATCCCCATGTATACCCAGCGACTGAACATTTCTAACTAACCTCCCATGAGGGACCTTGTCAAAGGCCTTGCTGAAATCCAGGTAGACAACATCCACCGCCTTCCCTTCATCCACTTTCCTGGTAACCTCCTCGAAAAACTCTAATAGATTGGTCAAACATGACCTACCATGCACAAAGCCATGTTGACTCTCCCTAATAAGTCCCTGTCATCCAAATATTTGTCGATCCTATCCCTCATCACACCTTCCAATAACTTGCCCACCACTGACGTCAACCTTACTGGCCTATAATTTCCTGCATTTCTTTTGAAAACTTTTTTAAACAACGGAACAACATGAGCCACCCTTCAATCATCCAGCACTTCCCCCGTGAATACTGACATTTTAAATATGTCTTCCAGGGCCCCTGCAAGTTCAACACTAGCCTCCCTCAAGGTCTGTTTGGGATACCCTGTCCGGTCCTGGGGATTTATCCACTCTGATTTGCCTCAAGACAGCAAGCACCTCCTCCCCTTTAATCTGTAAAGGCTCCATGACCTCCCTACCTGTTTGCCCTATTTCCGTAGACTCCATGCCCGATTCTTGTATAGGTCAGGGTCGCCTGACTTGAACGCCTCAGACCTGCACTTCAGTAAGTAGTGGACATCCCTGTTCTCGTTGGGAAACACACACAATATCTTCTTGGGCACACAGTCTTCTACACACTTCCAATGAAGTCAGTTACTGTCGTGACCTACTCGTTTAGGCTGGTCGCAGAGTTTTTGAATATTGACCAGTCCACGGACTCTAAGCAGTCACGTAGGAGTTCTTCCGATTCCTCCGACCAACACTGCACGACTTTACTTGATGGATCATCCCGCTTTAGCCTTTACGTGTATGCCTATAGCAGGAGCATAGCCTTGTGGTCTGATTTGTCGAACTCTCTCTTACCCCAGTTGCGTCTTTCCTGATGCACACTCTCAAAGAACAAAGGGCAAAGAAATGGACAGCACAGGAATAGGCCCTTCGACGTTCCAAACCTGTGCTTATCATGATGCCCGATTTTAAAATAAAACATTCTGCGCTTACTCGATCCGTATCCCTCTTACCTCAAATAATGTATCAATCCAGATGCCTCTTAAATGTTGCTAATGTGCCTGATTCCACCAACTCCCCTGGCAGCGCATTCCAGGCACCCACCACTCTCAGTGTGAAAAATTGAAATTCTAAGGGCACATCGCCCTTAATATTTCCTCCTGCATTTGAAACCGCTCCCCCTTGTAATTGACACTTCCACCCTTGGAGAAAAGCCTCTGACTATGCACCCTGTCTGCGCCTCTCACAATTTTGTAGACCTCTATCAGTTCTCCCCTCAGCCTCCGTCTTTCCAGTGTAAACAATCCTGGTTCATTCAACCTCTCCTCATAGCCAGCGGAGCTGACTTCTTCCTAACTTAAGTTACTGTTATAAACACCATTCCTCTTACAATAACTGCTTCCCCCATCATCACGCCCTCACTCCCGCCCCATCTATCCTTCTCTCTTCCTCTTTTTCACTTTCACTCGCTCAGAGTCTTCCTCTCTCACTCTTATCCATTCAATTTCCGAGTCTCACACCCTTTCTAGATTCAAACCATCAAACAAAACGTCCATCTCTCTCGTGCTCATCTCTCTCCTTCCACATCAGAGCACGTTTCTGAACACTGTATCAGATGTGGGTCCAGTGTCACTTGGAGGCTGTGCATTGCTCGTCACAGTTAAGTCTGTTATTTTACTGCTCTAAGAGGCGATGTGATTGTATCTGCTGCAGGGCCTGAATTTTCTGAGATGTCCCATTCTTTCTGAATATTTTCTCAGTTTCAGGAGTTGCAGTAGATTTCAGGATAAAAAACAAATGTATTTGCAGACTAAATAGTTCCAAATTATTGATCAATAGAATTTTGCAATTTATGCTAAACTCTAACCCATTTAAATCACATCGCAGATGTCCACAGTTCAAAATCACACAGAGAGACAAGGTAACAATTGAAACTCAATTACTAAAATGTCACCGTCCAGTGACAAGTATCACTGAAACAATGTGAGATCTAGAGGTGGGACTGATGGTGTTTGAGTGGACAACATCTTCCCTGTTATTATTAGTTGATCAATGTTATCAACAGAATCCAGTGTTTGGTAAGAGGTAAGTCAATACTAAAAATAAATATTTTCCATCACTGAACTCAATGTCGTAATCTGTTTATTCATATATTTTTAAAAAAACTTCAAACCAGGTTTCTGCCACAATGTCCCTAAGGTGAATAGACAGTGCATAAATTAAAGGGGTGGGTTTGGGAACATATAACGTCAGATTTTAAGACAGAGAGACTGTCAGCACCTCGAAGAGGCACATCACCTCACACTGAAGATAATGATTCCAGTCGTTGTCGTTCAGAAAATATTCTACCCAATCATCGCGATTATTGGTGTTCCCGGTGAGTGACTAACTATTGAGGTTGTGCAAATCTGTGTGTGAATGGCTCGCTGATTTTAAGCTCTGACTGAAAATGCTCCATGCTGATCTCGTGGTCACTGTTATACAGACCCCAGGTGAACGATGTAATTTACTTAAATCAAATGGCTTGAAATATCTCTGTGTGTTTAATCCTTTTCATCAACTGAAAATGAGCCACTGTCTGTTATTCACGGGCTCACTACTCAATGAAGTTAATGTATTGAGGAGTGAACTACTCAGTCTTATCTATTGTAAGATTGGACCTCAGTGAAGGTGATCTCTCTGAAATAACGTTGTGTGGGAGTAAGAATATAATGGAAATTTGAATGTGGGTCACCAACCAGAGTGGAATACCAGACACCAGTGAACAAGTATTGCAGGGTATATTTGTCAGTGTAAAATTGTACTGATTGTGGTTCTTTCACCTGAGTGGAATATCTGATCAAAGTCTCCTTTAATATCTGGCAATATCTGTCCATGTAGAATTGTATTGTGTTTTAGGAAAAGAATTGGAATGAAAGAAGTTGTTTCAATTTTAAACATATTCTATCTGAATTTGGTGAGTCAGATGTCCATTATGTGGAGCTGTCTGAGTCTTTTATCTTTGGAATATGTTGAAAACAGGAAGAGTTTGGCTTTTAAATTCTTTTTTAAATCCAATTCAATCAAATCAAGTCCAATTCAGAGTCTCAACAAGTTGAGACACTCCCGATCCAAGCTGACAAGACGGGGCTCTGACCTCCTGTCTGGGGCTTGATCTACATGATCCAAGCTGATTGGAGTAGGCATTGCACTTCCTCCAAGGCTTGATCTCATTTGCATCTTCGCCAAAAGGCCGAGATGCCGCTTTTAAAAATTACTTCAAATGAAGCTAAAATGCAACCTTATGACTTCAACCAAGTACAGCATGTCGACACGACACTTGATCTGAGCCAAAAGGCCAAGAAGAGTTTGGCTTTGCTTTAATGATGTTTGGTGGTGATTGTGTGATGTGAAATTTCTCCATACCTTGGCTTTGTATTGAAAAGAACCAGGTTTCAGCGAGTTCCTGATATTTAAACAAACCAATTACAAACCAAGGAGTATTCTGTGATTGTCAAAGATTGTGTGATTTGTTCACATTTCCATTGATCTGGAAATGGATTCCAATGTTTTTTTCCCGGATTGTTATGGTTATGTCTAAACTGTGTTGCTGCTTCACGCGATTTGTGAATCTGATCACCTGAAGCCCTAAACTCCTCGAAAGCATTCAGATACTTGAATTCTATAGACTGATTTGAAAACACATTGTTCTGATCAGAATGCAGAACCTGACACTGAGCTGTGGTGAAATTAATTTCCAATTTGAATACCCAATTTGCAAGTTTATAATTTATTAATAATGTGTTATTGTGTTGAGTTGTATTCTTCCACTCTGATCATTCTCATTCTCAGTTTGGATTGGTTTGTAAATTTTGAAATTATCACTTTGCTTCCTGATTCCATACTGTTTATATAAATTGTGAAGGACAGTGATCCCAGTGCTGATCCTTGTGGAAAACCACTCCCCCCCCCCCCCCTCCCAGCAATCAGAGAAAATCCCTTTCCTCCGGCTTCCTGTGTTGTGTCTTTGTAACCAGCTTCTCGTCATTCTGCTGCTGGTCCTCTAACTCCACTTGTCCTGAGATTACTGAAGTCTGTTATGTGTTAACTTACTGAAGGCATCTAGAAACACCATATCATTCCTGATAATTGCTAAAATTATTAAATGAAATCTGTCAAGAATGATCTTAATTTTGGAATATGTGCTGAATGTTCTTTATCACAGCCTCTGTTACTTTTTCAGTCTTTTGAAGTTAGTTCATTTATTGTTTTTATGTTGAGGTTGTGACTGGACAACTGCTCTTTGGATTTTTTAAAATTTTAATTTCTGTTTAAATTCAAGAAAAAACATAAACCTTCTATTGTTTTCCATTCCAGTGGGTAACTTCTAATGATCAGATGCTTAAGAAGACAGGCATAACAATTTTCTTTATTAGCTGATGTATAGAAGACAGAAGCAGAGAGGTCATGATGGAGATGTGTGAAACGCTGTCATGCGGCACGGTAGCACAGTGGTTAGCACTGCTGCTTCACAGTTCCAGGGTCCCGGGTTCGATTCCCGGCTCGGGTCACTGTCTGTGTGGAGTTTGCACATTCTCCTCGTGTCTGCGTGGGTTTCCTCCGGATGCTCCGGTTTCCTCCCACAGTCCAAAGATGTGCGGGTTAGGTTGATTGGCCAGGTTAAAAATTGCCCCTTAGAGTCCTGGGATGTGTATGGTTGGAGGGATTAGCAGGTAAATATGTGGGGGTAGGGCCTGGGTGGGATTGTGGTCGGTGCAGACTCGATGGGCCGAATGGCCTCCTTCTGCACTGTATGGTTTCTATGATTTCAGAAATCGTGCAGGTCATCGTGCACAGTAAGATCCCACAATCACATTGCAATGTGGCAGCAGCCACATTTAAAACACAATCGTCGGTGTGAATTGGTGAAAAGCTAAAACACACCATCACAGATTCACCCTCAGTAACACAATCACTGTTTACAAAAACAACCTTTTGGGAGGAGGAAGTGATTGATTAAGGAAAGAAAAATAGAGTATGAAAGTAATCTACAGTAGAACATAACAACTGACTTGAAAATATGTCTATCGGTATGTAATGAGAAACAGATTGACAAACTAGGACATTTGCAGTCAGAAATGGGAGATCCCATAACGGGGAACAAAGTAATAGCCGAGGAATTAAATCGTACATTGCTTCGATCTTCAGAAAGGAAGACATGAATAGTGTACAAAAAGTACAGAGAGGAACACGTTTTAGAGAGAAGCTGAAGGAAATTTGAATTTGTAGAGAAATTGTTTTGGGGAAAATGATGGGATTGAAGGTGCATAAATCTCTCGGTCCTGATAATCTTAGAATCTTAGAAACCCTACAGCACAGAAAGAGGCCATTCGGCCCATCGAGTCTGCACCGACCACAATCCCACCCAGGCCCTACCCCCATACCTCTGGATAATTACCCACTAATCCCTCTAACCTATGCATCCCAGGACATTAAGGGCAAATTTTTAGCATGGCCAATCAACCTAACCCGCACATCTTTGGACTGCGGGAGGAAACCGGAGCACCCGGAGGAAACCGACACAGACACGAGGAGAATGTGTAAACTCCACACACACAGTGACCCAAGCCGGGAATCGAACCCAGGTCCCTGCAGCTGTGAAGCAGCAGTGCTAACCACTGTGCTACCCGTGCCGCCCACATCTTCATCCCAGAGTACTTAAGGAAGTGTTCCTGGGAATAGCAGATCCAATGATGGTTATTTTCCAATTTTATTGGATTCTGGGCTGGTTCCTACAGATTGGAGAGTAGCTCATGCAAAACCGGTATTCAGACACGACTGAAGAGAGAAAGAAGTGACTATGGACCAGTGAGCCTTAAGTCGGTGCTGGGGAAGTCGCAAACGTCAAATTTCAAGGAATTCATAACTGGGCATTTGGAAGGCAGTGCCATAATCAGACAAAGTCAGCATGGATTTACAGAAGGGAAATCACGATTGGAATATCTTGGAATTGTTTGAGGTGGAACTAGTAGAGTTGACCGAGGGGAACCAGTGGGTGTGGTTTATTTAGTCTTCCAGAAGGGTTACTCAATGCATCATCATGGGGCGGCACGGTTGCACAGTGGTTATCACTGCTGCTTCACAGCTCCAGGGACCTGGGTTCGATTCCCGGCTTGGGTCTTTGTCTGTGTGGAGTTTGCACATTCTCCTCGTGTCTGCGTGGGTTTCCTCCGGGTGCTCCGGTTTCCTCCCACAGTCCAAAGATGTGCGGGTTAGGTTGATTGGCCATGCTAAAATTGCCCCTTAGTGTCCTGGGATGCGTGGGTTAGCGGGTAAACTATGTAGGGATATGGGGGGAGGGCGTGGGTCGGATTGTGGTCGGTGCAGACTCGATGGGCCGAATGGCCTCTTTCTGTACTGTAGGGTTTCTATGATTTTTATGATTCTATGATCTCCAAATTTGCAGATGGTGCAAAGCTGGGAGGGAGGGTGAACTTTGAGGAGGATGCAGAGCATATTCAGCGTGATTTGGACAGGCTGAGTGTGTGGCCGTATGCAGATAGCAGATGCAGTCTATTTTGAGGAAGTCGACTCTGGCAGGAATATTAGGAAGGCAAGTTATTATTGAATGGGTGTAAATTGAGGGACGTGGATTCTCATCTAAACCTTGGTCTCCTCGTGCATCATTGACTACAGGGAACCAGGCAGGTACAGCAGGCAGTGATGGAGCCAAATGGTCTGTAAGCTTTCAGAGCGAGATGATTCCTATTTAGGGATAGGGATGATTTGCAGCAATTTATAAAGGATTGGTGAGGCCACACCTGGAGAATTGTGTACAGTTTTGGTGTCCTGATCTGAGGAAGGATGTCCTTGCTATAGAGGAAGTACAGCGACGGTTTACCAGGCTGATTTCTGGGATGACAGGTCTTTCATATGAGGAGAGATTAGGTTGGTTAGGATTATATTCAATGGAAATTTGTAGAGTGAGAGGGACCCTCAGAGAAACGTATTAAATTCTAACATAATGAGGCAGGGTCGATTCAGAAAGAATGTTGCCAATGGTGGGGGAGTCGAGAACTAGGGGTCATAGTTTGAGGATGAGGGACAAACCTTTTGGAACTGAGTGAGGAGAAATTTATTCAGTCAGAGTGTGGTAAATGTGTGGAATTCACTGCCACCGAATGTTGTTAAGTCAAATTAAATCAGATTAGTGAGAGGGGAACTCATAGAAACTTATAAAATTCAAACACGATTAGACAGGGTCGATTCAGAAAGGATGTTACCAATGGTGGGGGAGTCCACAACTCGCTGTCTTAGTTTGTTGATAAGGGAAAACCTTTTTAGAACTGAGGGGAGGAGACATTTCTTCAGTCAGAGGGTGTGAATGTGTGGAATTCACAGGCGTTCTGTGATTTCAACAATAAATTAGATACAGCTCGAGGGGGTGAAGGGATCAAAGATTTGGGGTAAGGAGGAATCAAGATATTACATTTGATGGTCAGCCACAATAAAAATGAATGGTGGCAAAGGCTCCTACTCATGCTTCTAGTTTATATGCTTCAATGTCTGGGTGGCTCGGCTGGAATAAAACAGTGGAGGACCTTACCACGTACCCTATCCACGT
This sequence comes from Mustelus asterias, assembly GCF_964213995.1. Taxonomy (NCBI): domain Eukaryota; kingdom Metazoa; phylum Chordata; class Chondrichthyes; order Carcharhiniformes; family Triakidae; genus Mustelus; species Mustelus asterias. The sequence goes on from NC_135830.1 coordinate 8,534,808, forward strand.
ACCCTTACCACGTACCCTATCCCCTCTCACTCCCCGAAGAAAATGTATCTTCTCACCTCTCCCTTCCTCTCGGGCTTCTCTCTCTCTCTCTCCCCCTCTCTCTCTTTCTCTCTCTTGCACCCTCCTCTTTTTCTCTCTCTCCTTCACTGATAACACAATCTAACGAGAACGTTGGGTGAGAGAGTTGGAAAACCGAATATTGTATCCTGAGTGGATTGAATTGACGTGGCTGCTGCAGTTTTATTTAACGATTCATCGATTCATCTCATAAAATTAAACACAGTAACTGTATGGAATGACGCCAATGGAAAAGACATCCTGAGACCCCTGAGATTAGGCCTTGAATTGAGGGCCCAGTCACCGAGAATGCAATAAACCTTGTGGACAAAGAACAGGATTCTCCTCACCCCAGTGACACAGAACTATGCTTCCCAGCCTCAAAATATCCAACACACAGATGGAAGGGGCAAGAGGGAAAAGCGAACCACTGTTCTCCACCATCTGTCCCATCCGCACACTCCTCATATATCCCACACAATAAAACAAAACGCAATGGGATTTTACTTTCCATTAATTTTAGGGTGCAACATTGAAGCAAATGGATGGAGAGAGAGAGGAAAAGTTGTGGTGACAGAGGCAGAGATATTGAACCCACTTCCCTACCCACTCCCCTCAAATAATAAATCCTCCAACTCTCACCACTCTATCTAAAAACGCAAGCGGGTCACAGGGATTGAGAACAAGCCTTATCAAGGCCAGGGGTTTGATTTTTATCACCTCCTCCCTCCCATGTGCTTTATCGTCACTGAGCTCATTTGCCTTTTAAGTTGTGTGGTTACAATTTGCAGTTCTGTATATGCTGCAGGCCATTGATGCACGGCAAGATCCCATGGGCAGCAATGTTTCCACACCGCCCAACCGAGTCGTCAAGTGGCTACAACCTCAATCGGGAAGACGCTGTTCATTTCCTCAGGATACATTTCAAAACAGGCTGTCTCAGGATTGGAGTGTTTAAACATCACACTTTCTGGAAAGATGTGACAGGGACATCAGCAGTTACTGCACACAGAAAACCTCTACCCCCAAATCCTGTGCCGTTTTCCCTCCACCCCAACTCCACAACGTTCAACTATCTCTCCGCCTGTTTAACCTGATCCTCCCTTTTCTCTCTCGCTCCGTAACATCAGCCCTTCCTCAGTCTGTTTCCCCACTCACTCACTGCCTCTCTCACAAGCCACACAATGGAGATACAGAGACACAGATAGTGAGACAGTTTCACGAGAAAGAGGTTGATGCCCTTTTAACGAGCCATGTCAAATTCCCGCAGTGGAACACCTTGCTTTGTAATCAGTTAAATGTGTGTGGGAAGGTGTGAACTGTTCTTCATTAACATTCAGTGGTTAACTAACAGAAATATTTGGCACTCACTTTAAGTGAACAATTAACAATTTAATTATTTAACCAACAGGGAACTTTAGTTAAGGAAGGAACATTGTGAATGAAGTAAGATGCTACTGGAATGCTGTTCAAATAAATACAAGGACCAATCATTAACAGAAAAAAAGAACAAAACATGGTCACTCGCAAAAATGTATACAATTTGGTTTTGTGGCTTTGGAAAACTTTTGGCATTCGTCTTTGTATTCCGCTGCCTGCAAGATATTTCTGATTCAGGTCGATAGATGGAGAGGTCGATTAAGTGAAATTCAAAGCTGGAGAGAGCTGCTTTTTCCCTCTCTCGGCTATGAGAGGTGGGAGCCCTTCAGTTGAACTGCAGGCAGGCAGTTGATCCCCTGCTTTTATAACGGTGATGACATATGAATTTTCCTGCACCAGGATTGATCTCATCTTGTCAAGAACATAAATTAACATTTGACAGCTTACAGATAGCTGAGTGTCTTCTTTGAACTGACAGGCTGAACTCAAAATTCAAAAGCCTGCAAAACATGTTACTGAGGCAACCTTGATGCTTGGTCTTTGCTACAAATCTTGCAGCCTTGGTGCTCTGTCTGTACCTGCATTTTAAGCCTCCAAGCTTTGACACGAGTCCAACTTTAAAGGGACACAAAACCAGCTTTTAAAGGGACCACACTTCACAAACACAGCTTCGCAACACCAGACATAGAGCGAGAGCTCCGACAAACACCACCACAGCAAACTGTATTCAAATAGAACCCTGTGCATTTCATTTCATTCTCACATTTATCTCTCTGCCTCAGACACATTTTTCATTCCACAATTTGACCCGCTTCTAGCAAAAGAACTTTCATTCCAGGCTATCCAGAATTATTTAGAGTGATAAGATTAATTTTTAATCTGACTTCACTGCTGTTAGTTTAGAGATTTCTGATGCAACTTGTGCACAGGAAAATCCAAAGCACAGAGGCAGTTTGAAAATTCAGTTCAAAGTTTATGATTGTTTTCTGTGTGTGTGTTTCTTGTTTTAATGTACATACTGAGGCTGGAATATTGGTCACACAGTAAGATCCCGCAGGCAGCATTGTGAATGTCCGCTCAGTCCTCTGCAGAAAGTGTTCATGAACTCCCTCACTCCCATTTTGCAAGTTTAAGCATCTTTATATTCAAGGCCTTGGAACCTTCTTTGCAGTTCGTGAACTATTTTCAAAGAGGATGATCATTGTTCCAAGGCAGGCAAAAGGCCCATGACAGTGCATGCACAGCCAGATCCCACAGCAGCTATGTTGTGAAACTAATCGAATGAGACACAGACATTCCCCTGCCTCCGTCCGCACACCTTCTGTGAGATCCTTCCTTCACTGCACCCAATAAAAAGCCCCACACACCAACGCTCTGTGTGTGTGTGCATTGTCCCAAGTCTGGAGAATTCCTTTCACTTCCCTGGAAAGATGAAACTCTCTCTTAACACTGAGACAACCTTTTAAAACAAGTTCTGCAGCAAGATCGCATAAGGTGCAGTTAGCAGTGTGGGGTGTCTTTTACACTGTTTAATGGGAATGTACCCCTGAAAAGTGTGAGCTGGTACACTTTTGAAGGAGTAATTTGACAAGGAAGTACTCAATGAATGTTCGGACTCCAGGAAGATCTATGGCAGAATGTGACCTTGGCGTATTTGACCACAGATTTTTGAAAGCAGAAGTGCATGTGAGTAAGGTGGTGAAAATGACATTTGGGACACTTGCCTTTATCAATCGAGGGAATGTTAACAAAAGCAGGGAAGTAATGTTGGAATTGTACAGATCTTTGGTGTGGCCCCAGCTGGAGTACTGCGTGATGTTCTGGAGGGGGTGCAGAGGAGATTCACCAAGATGCTGCCTTGGATGGAAGATCTACGTTGTGAAAAGAGGTTGCGTTATATTAACGATATTGACGTTATAGCAAAGAAGACTGAGGGGCGATCTGATCGATGTGTACAAGATTATGAGGGACATGGACAGATTGGGTAAGGAGCAACTGTTCCCCTTATCTGAAGGGTCTATCACGAGGAGACACTGGTTCACGGTGAGGGCAAGGAGGTTTTGGGGGATGTGAGAAAATAATTTTTTACCCAGAGGATGGCGACAGTCTGGAATGTGCTGCCTGGGAGGGTGGTGGAGGCGAGTTGCCTCACATCCTTTAAAAGGATTCTGGATGAGCACTTGCCACATCATAACATTCAGGGCTCTGGACCAAGTGCTGGAAGTTGGGGTGAGATGGGATTTCAGGTGTTTCTAATGTGTCAGGGCAGACTGGACGGGCTGAAATGCCTCTTCTGCACTGTCTGATTCTAATATTCTATAACCTCTCATTCTTGGTTCTCCTCATTCTCTCTCACTCTTTCGTTCCCTCAATTTTTTCCATTCAGACAGAAAGATTGAAATGGAGAGAGAGAGAGAGAGAGTTCCACAGAGAGAATCTTCGAAACCTGAATTAAAATGCTAGCCCTGCTCCATCCTGCCCACCCCTGTCCCCTCTCAGTCTCTAGAAGCCGCTCAACTCCCTCTTTCAGTTTGGGAAGCGGCTGCTGATTCCTTCAGTACACTTTTTAAATCCTCTCTGACTATCTGACAGGGTTTGAGTGGAGCTGCAGCTCGTGACTACACACTGGAGACCCTCACATCCTGTTCCTCTTTCTCAAATGCTCTCCCTCCATCACCACCTCTGCTTTGACTTTCCACTGCCCTCGGGCCTCCCTCTGTCTCTGTTCCACCCCTCCTTCTCTTTTCTCCTCCTGCCGCTATCGCTCGCTCTCATTGTAAAGATGGATGTTTTTATCTAGGGCCAGGTCTTTGCAACCACACTCACCACCTTTTACTCCATCCCTCCTTCTAACTTCCTATTTCTGTCCATATCTCTGCTTCTTTCCCTCTCTTTCATGTGCACTGTGTTGAAAGGAGCGATGCAATATTTCTGAGCCACACTGCCAATAACCACAAATCATATTACTGTAAGGGGGTGGGAAGAACCACCTTATCTGGGGGTCTCCAGTTAGGAATCATTGCACAGCTTCCTGTCTCTGGAGAATAGCCTCAGTCAGAGCCCTGAGATTCCTTATTTACAGAAATCAATCAATAGATCAATAAATCAATTAATTTATTAATTAATAACTACTGGGAGGCACATTTTAAAACGTCTACCATAGGAATGGACACAGCTTGTTCCCAATTTAAAGAGGGGAGTTTATCTTTTTCTGTTACTGAGGGGATATGTATCCAAACGTAGAATTCACATAACGCTGGGTGGAGGATTACACCAAGCGCGAGGTTGGGGGAATGAAATGTCTCTTCCCCCCGCCCCCCCCCCCCCCGCCCCACTTTGTCCTCTCTGCATATGGTCACAGTGCTGCCCATGGGATTATGCTGTGCTTCAAAGCCCCACAAAGAAATCTGGAAAGGGAGAGGGAGAGATTCTGGAGGGAGGTGAACAGAAATGGGGAGAAAGCGAGATGTAGAGAGCAATGCTGGGGTAAGACAGAGAGATATGGGGAGAAACAGGAGGAGAGAGAGAACAATTGGAGAGCGATAGGGAGATATGGGGTAAAGCTATAATGTGAATGAAGAATGGAAATGCACTGGATAAGAGAGAAGTCCGGATAGAGGGGAATAAAGCTGGTAGTAGAGAAGAAGAGTTTAGGAAGAGATAGATAGGGAAGCAAAGGAGAAGGCATAGAGAGAGGGAGAGGAGAAAGGAAAAAAGAGACAGACAGAGGATATAATCTGGAAATTAGATGCAGAAAGGCTGCGGAGGGGAGTCAGAATGGGGAGGAAATTTGGAGAGGGGAAGTTAAATAGAAAAATCCTGAATTGAATTCCAACTCCATCAGCTGACCAGTCCAGAGACGTGTTAAATCCGGGGTGGGCTCTGATAATTGGGTGCAGGAAGGGATGGCAGATTCTATTGCCAATCTCTGGTATACCTCTGTCTAATTGGGAAACCATACCAGTCTGAAATAATCCTGTAAAACAGATCAGATGAGAAATCCAATCTCTCTGAAATATTTGAATGATCAGTATTTGCAGATTTGCTCCATCAAAGTGAGAGAAGTATTATTCACAGCTTCCTGTCCCCCAGTCCCTACTTAACCAGCGGTGTTATATTGGCGACTTTCCAATCTGCAATGTTAATCTCTAACACAACTCCTCCAACAACACCGCCACCCCGGGAACCCCATTGGATTGATGCCAAAATTCTCTCCTTACTGTCGGTTCACACATGGAGAACGTTTACTCACTAATTTCCTGGCTCTTGTCCCTTTTTCACTGACAGTTAATTTACTGGGAATTGTGATCCTGAGTCGGGGAAAGTGTGGCCTCTCCACCTGCACCACTCGCTACCTGGTGTCCATGGCAGCGGCGGATCTACTGTACATCATCATTCACCCCATTCTCAACAAAGTAATTGATTATTATGTTCCCCTGAATTTCCTGGACCACCCCTCTGTGTGTCGTGTTCACACTGTCCTGCGGGCTGGAGCCACAGACTGTTCTGTCTGGTTCACTGTCACTTTCTCCTTTGATCGATTTGTGGCCATTCGCTGCCAGAAACTGAAAACTAAATATTGCACTGGGAAAACTGCGGCTGTGGTTCTGGCAACAACCGGCATCCTGCTCTATGTGAAAAGCATTCCCCTGTACCTTACAATTCATTCTTACTGGATAGTCCAAACTGCCCAGTGGTTCTGTCTGACAAAGCCAAGCTACTGGACTGATCCTGGCTGGCATATATTTTCCTGGTTTGATGTGGTTTTAACCCCATTGCTCCCATTCGGTTTAATCCTGTTGATTAACGCTCTGACAGTCAGACACATTTTGGTGACCAGTCGAGTCCGGAAGGGACTGAGGGCTCAGAGTCAGGGAGAGAATCGCAGAGACCCCGAGATGGAGAGCAGAAGTAAGTCAATGATTTTACTCTTCAGCATATCCGGAGCTTTCATTCTCCTCTGGTCAGTGTATATTGCATTTTTTATCTATTCGAAAGTGAAAGGATTAACTTTCGCCACTGATCCTGAGTTCACGTTTCAAGAAGTCGGATATATGCTGCGGGATTTAAATTGCTGCATAAACACAATTATTTACACGGTGACTCAATCCAAGTTCAGGGAGCAGATCAGGATCGCGGTGAAATATCCGCTCACATCAATTATTCAATTCATGAAGAAACAAAACTGACTGACAGCCAATGGGAGACTGGGATCATTAACAAACCGCCTCAGCCAATCAGAGACCGGATGACCGCCTCAGCCAATCAGGGACTGGATTGCTCACTGAACATCTCAGCCAATCAGAGACAGGGATCACAACTGACAGCCTCAGCCAATCAGAGACTGGATTGCTAACTGGCAGCCTCTGCCAATCAGAGACCGGGATCACTAACTGACAGCCTCAACCAATCAGAGACTGGATTGCTAACTGACAGCCTCAGCCAATCAGAGATTGGATTGCTAACTGACCGCCTCAGCCAATCAGAGACTGGTTTGCTAACTGACCACCTCAGCCAATCAGAGTCTGTGTGTGTGTGCGTGTGTGTGTCTGTCAGTGTCTGTGTGTGTGTGTCTGTCAGTGTCTGTGCGTCAGAGTGTGTGTGTCTGTCAGTGTCTATGTCTGTCAGTGTCTGTGTGTGTGTCTGTTAGTGTCTGAGTGTGTGTCTGTAAGAGTCTGTGTGTGTGTCTGTTAGTGTCTGAGTGTGTGTCTGTAAGAATCTGTGTGTGTGTCTGTCAGTGTCTGAGTGTGTGTCTGTAAGAGTCTGTGTGTGTGTCTGTCAGTGTATGTGTGTGTGTGTCTGTCAGTGTCTGTGTGTGTGTCTGTTAGTGTCTGAGTGTGTGTCTGTAAGAGTCTGTGTGTGTGTCTGTTAGTGTCTGAGTGTGTGTCTGTAAGAATCTGTGTGTGTGTCTGTCAGTGTCTGAGTGTGTGTCTGTAAGAGTCTGTGTGTGTGTCTGTCAGTGTATGTGTGTGTGTGTCTGTCAGTGTCTATGTGTGTGTGTCTGTATGTGTGTCTGTCAGTGTTTGTGTGTGTGTGTCTGTCCAAGTCTGTGTGTGTGTCTCTCTCAGTGTCTGTGTGTGTGTGTCTGTCAGTGTCTGTGTGTGTGTCTGTCAGTGTTTATGTGTGTGTGTCTGTCAGTGTCTATGTGTGTGTCTGTCAGAGTCTGTGTGTGTCTGTCAGTGTCTTTGTGTGTGTATCTGTCAGTGTCTATGTGTGTGTGTCTGTCAGAGTCTGTGTGTGTGTCTGTCAGTGTCGATGTGTGTGTGTCTGTCAGTGTCTATGTGTGTGTGTCTGTCAGAGTCTGTGTGTGTGTCTGTCAGTGTTTATGTGTGTGTGTCTATTAGTGTCTGTGTGTCTGTCAGTGTCTGTGTGTGTGTGTGTGTCAGAGTCTCTGTGTGTGTGTCTGTCAGTGTTTATGTGTGTGTGTCTGTCAGTGTCTATGTGTGTGTCTGTCAGAGTCTGTGTGTGTCTGTCAGTGTCTTTGTGTGTGTATCTGTCAGTGTCTATGTGTGTGTGTCTGTCAGAGTCTGTGTGTGTGTCTGTCAGTGTCTGTGTGTGTGTCTATTAGTGTCTGTGTGTGTGTCTGTCAGTGTCGCTGTGTGTGTGTGTGTGTCTGTCAGAGTCTGTGTGTGTGTCTGTCAGTGTCCGTGTGTGTTTCTGTCAGTGTCGTTGTGTGTGTGTGTGTGTGTCAGTGTGTGTGTGTCTGTCAGTGTCTGTGTGTATGTGTCTGTCAGTGTCTATGTGTGTGCGTCTGTCAGTGTCTATGTGTGTGTGTGTCTGTCTGTCTGTCAGTGTCTGTGTGTGTGTGTCTGTCAGAGTCTGTGTGTGTGTGTCTGTCAGAGTCTGTGTGTGTGTTTCTGTCAGTGTCTATGTGTGTGTGTCTGTCAGAGTCTGTGTGTGAGTCTGTCAGTGTCTATGTGTGTGTGTCAGAGTCTGCGTGTGTGCATCTGTCAGAGTCTGTGTGTGTGTGTCTGTCAGTGTCTAAGTGTGTGTGTCTGTCAGTGTCTATGTGTGTGTGTCTGTCAGAGTCTGCGTGTGTGTGTCTGTCACACTCTGTGTGTGTGTGTCTGCAGTGTCTGTGTGTGTCTGTCAGTGTCTGTGTGCGTGTGTCTGTCAGAGTCTGTGTGTGTGTGTCTGTCAGAGTCTGTGTGTGTGCGGCCGTCAGAGTCTGTGTGTGTGTCTGTCAGTGTCTGTGTGTGTTTCTGTCAGAGGCTGTGTGTGTCTGTCAGTGTCTGTGTGTGTGCCGATTAGTGTCTGTGTGTGTGTGTCTGTCAGTGTCCATGTGTGTTTCTGTCAGAGTCGGTGTGTGTGTGTCTGTCAGAGTCGGTGTGTGTGTGTGTCTGTAAGAGTCTGTGTGTGTGTCTGTCAGTGTCTGTGTGTGTGTCTGACAGAGTCTGTGTGTGTGTGTCTGTCAGAGTCTGTGTGTGTGTGTGTCTGTCAGAGTCTGTCTGTGTGTCTGTCAGTGTCTGTGTGTGTGTGTCTGACAGTGTCTGTTTGTGTGTGTCTTTCAGAGACTTTGTGTGTGTGTCTGTCTGAGTCTGTGTGTGTGTGTTGTGTCTGTCAGTGTTTGTATGTGTGTCTGTCAGAGTCTGTGTGTGTGTGTGTGTCTGTCAGAGTCTGTGCGTGTGTCTGTCAGTGTCTATGTGTGTGTGTCTGTCAGTATCTGTGTGTGTGTGTCTGTCAGAGACTGTGTGTGTGTCTGTCAGAGTCTGCGTGTGTGTGTGTCTGTGTGTGTGTGTCTGTCAGTGTCTGTCTGTGTGTCTGTCAATGTCTCTGTCTATCTGTCTGTCAGTATCTATGTGTGTGTGTGTGTGTGCGTGTCTTTCAGTATCTATGTGTGTGTCGGTGCCTGTCAATGTCTGTGTCTATGTGTGTGTCAGTGTGCATCCCTGTGTGTTTAGGGGTCAGTGTGTGTATCTGTGTTTGTATCAGTGTGTGTGTGTGTGTGTGTACCTGTATGTGTGAGTGTCAATTTGTTTGCATATCAGCGTGTATCTGTGTGTGTCTATCAGTGTGTATCTGTGTTTGTGTCTATCAGTGTGTAACTCTGTGTGTGTCTATTAGTGTGTATCAGCGTTTGTGTGTCTTTCAGTGTGTATCTGTACAAAGAAGAATAGTACAGCACAGAAAAGAGGCTCTTCAGCCCTCCAAGCCTGTGCCGCTCCTTGGTCCAACTAGACCATTCGTTTGTATCCTTCCATTCCCAGACTGCTCATGTGACTATCCAGGTAAGTCTTAAACGATGCCAGCGTGTCTGCCTCCACCACCCTACTTGGCAGCGCATTCCAGGCCCCCACCACTCTCTGTGTAACAAAACGTCCCTCTGATATCTGAGTTATACCTCGCCCCTCTCACCTTGAACTCGTGATCGTCGCCTCCGACCTGGGAAAAAGCTTCCCACTGTTCACCCTATCTATCCCCTAAATAATCTTGTACACCTCTATTCGGTCTCCCCTCATTCTCCGTCTTTCCAGGGAGAACAACCCCAGTTTACCCAATCTCTCCTCATAGCTAAGACCCTCCTTACCAGGCAGCATCCTGGTAATCCTTCTCTGCACTCTCTCTAAAGCCTCCACGTCCTTCTGGTAGTGTGGCGACCAGAACTGGACACAGGACTCCAAATGTGGCCTAAGCAGCGTTCTATACAGCTGCAACAGCAGACTCCAGCTTTTATACTCTATACCCCGTCCTCTAAAGGCAAGCATACCATATGCCTTCTTCACCACCTTCTCCACCTGTGCTGCCACCTTCAAGGATTTGTGGACTTGCAAACCTAGGTCCCTCTGTGTTTCTATACTCTTGATGGCTCTGCCATTTATTGTATAACTCCCCCCTACATTAGTTCTTCCAAAATGCATCACTTCGCATTTATCCAGATTAATTTCCATCTGCCATTTCTCCGCCCAATTTCCAGCCTATCTATATCCTGCTGTATTGTCCGACAAAGCTCATCGCTATCTGCAAGTCCAGCCATCTTCGTGTCATCCGCAAACTTGCTGATAACACCAGTTACACCTTCTTCCAAATCATTTATATATATCACAAATAGCAGAGATCCCAGTCCAGAGCCCTGCGGAACACCACGGGTATTTGTGCATATCAGTGCATATCAGTTTTTGTGTGTCCATCAGTGTGTATCTGTGTGCATATCAGTGTGCACCTGTCTGTGTGTGTGTGTCTGTATCTTTGAGTACAATCTATATGTGTGTGTGTGGATATATGAGTGTCTGTGCACGTTTGTGTGCATTGTCCCAAATTTGGAGATTTCCCTCCAGTCCTCTGAGGGGTTAAGCTCCCTCTTGAAGCTGAGCCGAACCCTTTTAAAAACATAGAACATAGAACATAGAACATTACAGCGCAGAACAGGCCCTTCGGCCCACGATGTTGCACCGACCAGTTAAAAAAAAAAACAAACTGTGACCCTCCAACCTAAACCAATTTCTTTTCGTCCATGAACCTATCTACGGATCTCTTAAACGCCCCCAAACTAGGCGCATTTACTACTGATGCTGGCAGGGCATTCCAATCCCTCACCACCCTCTGGGTAAAGAACCTACCCCTGACATCGGTTCTATAACTACCCCCCCCTCAATTTAAAGCCATGCCCCCTCGTGCTGGATTTCTCCATCAGAGGAAAAAGGCTATCACTATCCACCCTATCTAAACCTCTAATCATCTTATATGTTTCAATAAGATCCCCTCTTAGCCGCCGCCTTTCCAGCGAAAACAATCCCAAATCCCTCAGCCTCTCCTCATAGGATCTCCCCTCCATACCAGGCAACATCCTGCTAAACCTCCTCTGCACCCTCTCCAAAGCCTCCACATCCTTCCTGTAATGTGGGGACCAGAACTGCACACAGTACTCCAAGTGCGGCCGCACCAGAGTTGTGTACAGTTGCAACATAACGCTACGACTCCTAAATTCAATCCCCCTACCAATAAACGCCAAGACACCATATGCCTTCTTAACAACCTTATCTACTTGATTCCCAACTTTCAGGGATCTATGCACACATACACCTAGATCCCTCTGCTCCTCCACACTATTCAAAGTCCTCCCGTTAGCCCTATACTCAACACATCTGTTATTCCTACCAAAGTGAATTACCTCACACTTCTCCGCATTAAACTCCATCCGCCACCTCTCGGCCCAACTTTGCAACCTGTCTAAGTCTTCCTGCAAACTACGACACCCTTCCTCACTGTCTACCACACCACCGACTTTGGTGTCATCAGCAAATTTGCTAATCCACCCAACTATACCCTCATCCAGATCATTAATAAATATTACAAACAGCAGTGGCCCCAAAACAGATCCCTGAGGTACACCACTTGTAACCGCACTGCATGATGAATATTTACTATCAACCACCACCCTCTGTTTCCTATCCGCTAGCCAATTCCTGATCCAATTTCCTAGATCACCCCCAATCCCATACATCTGCATTTTCTGCAGAAGCCTACCATGGTGAACCTTATCAAACGCCTTACTAAAATCCATATATACCACGTCCACTGCCTTGCCCCCATCCACCTCCTTGGTCACTTTCTCAAAAAACTCAATAAGGTTAGTAAGGCACGACCTACCTGCCACAAAACCATGCTGACTATCACCTATCAATTCATTACTCTCCAAATAACTATAAATCCTATCCCTTATAATTTTTTCCAACATCTTGCCGACAACAGAAGTGAGACTCACCGGTCTATAATTCCCGGGGAAGTCTCTGTTCCCCTTCTTAAACAATGGGACAACATTCGCTAACCTCCAATCTTCTGGTACTATACCAGAGGCCAACGACGACCTGAAGATCAGAGCCAGAGGCTCTGCAATCACTTCTCTTGCCTCCCAGAGAATCCTTGGATAAATCCCATCCGGACCAGGGGATTTATCTATTTTCAGACCCTCCAGAATATCCTGCACATCCTCCTTATCAACTGTAATACTGTCTATTCTACTCCCTTGCAACCCAGTGTCCTCCTCAGCTATATTCATGTCCCCTTGCGTGAACACCGAAGAGAAATATTGGTTCAATGCTTCACCAATCTCCTCCGGTTCCACACATAACTTCCCTCTGCCATCTATAACTGGCCCTAAACTTGCCCTAACCAACCTTCTGTTCTTGACATACCTATAGAACGCCTTAGGATTCTCTTTAACCCTATCCGCCAAAGTCTTCTCATGTCCCCTTTTAGCCCTTCTAAGCTCGCTCTTCAACTCCCTCTTAGCCAGTCTAAAGCTTTCTAGTGCACTACCCGAGTGCTCACGTCTCATCCGAACATAAGCCTCCTTTTTCTTTTTAACCAACAAAGAAACTTTTTTGGTGCACCACGGTTCCCTAGCCCTACCAATTCCTCCTTGCCTGACAGGGACATACCTATCACAGACTCGCAGTAGCTGCTCCTTGAAAAAACTCCACATGTCGGACGTTCCCAGTCCCTGTAATCTCCTAGTCCAACCTATGTTTCCTAATTCTCTCCTAATAGCCTCATAATTACCCTTCCCCCAGCTAAAACCACTGGCCCGAGGTTCATGCCTATCCCTTTCCATCACTAAGGTGAACGTAACCGAATTGTGGTCACTATCACCAAAATGCACACCAACTTCCAAGTCTAGCACCTGGTCCGGCTCATTTCCCAGCACCAGATCCAATATAGCCTCACCTCTAGTTGGCCTGTCTACATACTGAGTCAAAAAACCTTCCTGCACGCTTTGAACAAAAACTGACCCCTCTAACGAGCTAGAGCTATAACAATTCCAGTCAATATTAGTCAAGTTAAAATCCCCCATAACAATTGCCCTATTACTTTCACTCCTAAGCAGGATTGACTCCGCAATCCTTTCCTCAACCTCTCTAGAACTTTTAGGAGGTCTATAAAAGACTCCCAACAGGGTGACCTCTCCTCTCCTATTTCTAATCTCCGCCCATACTACCTCAACAGATAAGTCCTCATCAAACCTCCTCTCTGACACTGTGATACAATCTCTGACCAATAATGCTACCCCTCCCCCTCTTCTACCTCCTTCCCTACTTCGACTAAAACATTTGAACCCCGGGACCTGCAGCATCCATTCCTGCCCCTGCTCTATCCATGTCTCTGAAATAGCCACAACATCGAAGTCCCAGGTACTGATCCACGCTGCAAGTTCACCCACTTTATTGCGAATACTCCTGGCATTGAAGTATACACATTTCAAACCCTGCTCCACCCCACCTCTGCAATGCCGTGCATTGCAGTCCCCATCCATGCATCCCTCACTTTCAGCCCCACTACTCAGGATCCCTCCCCCCCCCCGAATCAGTTTAAACCTCTCTGCATGGCCTTAGCAAATTTACCCCCCAGGATATTGGTCCCCTTCTGATTAAGGTGTAGACCATCCTTCTCATAGAGGTCACACCTTCCCCAGTACGAGCCCCAATTGCTTAAGTACCTGAACCCCTCCCTCCTGCACCATCCCCTCAGCCATGAATTCAAACCTTCCCTCTCCCTATTCCTCTCTAAACTATCCCGTGGTACAGGCAAGAGTCCAGAGATAACCACTCTGTCAGTCTTGGCCTTTAGTTTCCACCCCAACTCCATAAATCCCTGCCTAATATCCCCTTCCCCTATCCTCCCTATGTCGTGTGTCCCCACATGTACAATAACTTGTGGTTTATCTCCCTCCCCCCTAAGAGTCCTGAATACCCTGTCAGACACATCCCGGACCCCAGCCCCTGGTAGGCAACACACCAACCCTGAGTCCCTACCTTTAGTTCCGACCCTCCTATCTGTCCCCTTAATTGTGGAGTCCCCAATCACAAGGCCCAGCATGTGGAAGGAGGGAAAAGAGCTGACCTTCGAGTCCAGATGACGCTTTGTCAAAGCTTTGAGCTTTGAGCTTTAACAAAGGGTCATCTAGACTCGAAACGTCAACTCTTTTCTCTCCTAACAGATGCTTCCAGACCTGCTGAAATTTTCAAGCGGTTTCTTTTGTGGTTTCAGATTCCAGCATCTGCCGTAATTTGTTTTTATCCTTTTAAAAACATGATCCATTAACGCACAGAGATATCACGGAGACTGAGACACGCAGAGTGAGAGAGACAGAGAGAGAGGGAAAGATAGAGAGAGACACAGAGAGGGACACGCAGAGAGAGGAACACAGAGAGAGAGAGGAACACACAGAGAGAGGCAGACAGAAAGAGACAGACAGAGAGAGGGAGAGTGAGAGCGAGACAGAATGAGACAGCGAGACAGAGTGAGAGAGAGATCGAGACAGAGATTCAGAGTGAGAGAGCAAGGCAGAAACAGCGAAATCCACCCCCACTCCCTCCGAGGAATTACAGTGACAAAAGCCTGAACTTCGAAAACTGAATTGTAAAGGCCTCTGTGCATTGCATTTAATAATTAGATTCATTGCTCTGCCTCTCACCCCAGTTATTTTGGATACACAGCAAACTAATAGACCGTGTGATATTAGAAAATTAATTTTCTCTTTGTCATACACCAGAGGGTTAATATATTTGTGACGAATTGCAAAGCTTGGCTATTTGAACCGCAGGTCTTCAAACTCCAGCACCCCCACCCTCCACCACCACCTCGATCGGGCAATAAAGCGACAACAACACATGTGAGAGTGGCCTGTGGAACAGGCCTCAGTCCATCATCCTACTCTGGAGAAAAGCTCTGGGCCAAGGGTTCTGAGTCACATTGCAGTCTTGAAAAGTAAAATTCCTGGGAAGAAGAAACAGAGAAAATAATTAATTAAATGCAAGAAAACATTGCAATTAACCAGCCAGCTCATCACCAATGGGGGGAAATCACACAGACCCTGCTCATCGCTACTGGGGGAATCATACAGACCTCGCTCATCGTCAATGGGGGGAATCACACAGACCCTTTTCATCAACAATCGGGGGAATCACACAGACCCGGCTCATCACCAATGGTGGGAATCACACATACCCAGCTCATCAACAATGTGGGGAATCACACAGAGCCAGCTCATCGTCAATGGGGGGAATCACCCAGACACGGCTCATCAACAATGGGGGGAGTCACACAGACCTGGCTCATCATTAATGGGGGGTTTCACACAGACACGGCTCATCACCAGTGCGGGGGGGGGGGGGATCACACAGACTCAGCCCATCGCCAATGGGGGAATCACACAGAATCAGCCCATCGCCAATGGGAAGAATCACACAGATCCAGCTCATCAACAATGGAGGGAATCACACAGACCCAGCTCATCATCAATGGGCGGAATCACACAGACCCGGCTCATCGCCAATGGGGGGAATCACACAGACACAGCTCATCACCAATGAGGGAATCGCACAGACGCAGCCCACCGCCAATGGGGGAATCACACAGAATCAGCCCATCGCCAATGGGGAGAATCACACAGACCCGGCCCATCGCCAATGGGTGGAATCACACAGACCCAGCTCATCGCCAATGGGGGTATCACACCGATCCAGCTCATCGTCAATGGGGGGGAAACACACAGACCCGGCTCATCACCAAAGGGGGGAATCACACAGACCCGGCTCATCACCAAAGGGGGGAAATCACACAGACTCAGCTGATCGGCAATAGGGGCAATCACACAGACCCAGCTCATCACCAATGGGGGGAACCACACAAACCAGGCTCGTCGGCAATGGGGGGAATCACACAGACCCGGCTCATCGGCAATGGGGGGAATCACACAGATCCGGCTCATCGGCAATGGGGGAATCACACAGATCCGGCTCATCGGCAATGGGGGGAATCACACAGATCCGGCTCATCGCCAATGGGGGGAATCACACAGACCCGGCTCATTGGCAATGGGGGGAAATCACACAGACCTGGCTCATTGGAAGTGGGCTGGCCAGCGATCGAGCTGGCCGAGAAACTGCAGGCTGACAGATCAGGGCCACTGCACCTGCGCAGAGTTCTGGAACTGTCAGACTCCTGCATGAATAGGCCCTGCCCACCGAGCTTTTAATGACATTCACTGTTGTAGCCTCTGCATTGCACAGACTGTGGGAGATTCGAGTCTGACCTTTCAGTGAAAAAACCAACGTGAGTTACACCTGTTTCCCAGTCAATTCTACACTCCGACTTGTTTTGGCAGAAGCGTCCCCTGGGACTTGTATCAGCCAGAGAGTCAACGTCGTTTCTCAAAGGTAGGGGAGTCTAAAACTAGAGGCATAGGATAAGATGCGAGGGGAGAGATACAAAAATATCCAGAGAGGCATTGTTTTTCACACAGAGGGTGATGAGTGTCTGGAACAAGCTGCCAGAGGCAATAGCAGAGGTGGGTACAATTTTGTCTATTAAAAAGCAGTTAGAGAGTTACATAGGTAAGATGGGTATAGCGGGATATGGGCCAAACATGGACAATTGGGACTAGCTTAGTGGTTAAAAACAGGGTGGCAAGTTGGGCCGAAGGGCCTGTTTCTATGCTGTAAACCTCAATGACTCTCTGACTAACTTTCATAAATATGCGATCTGGAATGTCTCATTACTGAGCAGTCCAGCTACCGCTGTGTACAAATCGTGCTATTTAAATATAATTTATCAAAGAACATTTATATCTTAACTCCATGTCTTTACAGCACCTACTCCAGACCCTCACCACAGATGCAATGTTTATAATTCGATGTTTTATTATTTTGAATCATGTAAATGCAAAGGAGCAGAATTTTAACAGAAGACCATTCTTTGTGAAGATTTTGAAAACAATTTGTATTCGACAAAAGTTAATTTCACTCCCAAAGGGACTCATTATGGCCAAAATGTTGCATCTGTTACATCAATAGGTCACTTTGTCACAGGTCAACCAATGAGGGTGGAATTATTCGATTTATTATTGTAACAAGTATTAGTATACAGTGAAAAGTATTGTTTCTTGCACGCTTCACAGACAAAGCATCTCGTTCATAGAGAAGGAATGGAGAGGATGCAGAATGTAGTGTTACAGTCATAGCTAGGGTGTCGAGACAGATCCAACTTATTATGAGGTAGGTCCATTCAAATGTCTGACAGCAGCAGGGAAGAAGCTGTTCTTGAGTTGGTTGGGATGTGACTGCAGACTTATGTATCTTTTCCCCGACGGAAGAAGGTGGAAGAGAGAATGTCCGGGGTGCGTGGGGGTCCTTAATTATGTTGGCTGCTTTTCCGAGGCAGCGGGAATTGTAGACAGAGTCAATGGATGGGAGGCTGGTTTGGTGATAGACTGGGTTTCGTTCATGACCTTTTCTAGTGTCTTGCGTTCCTGGGCAGAGCAGGAGCCCCATACCAAGCTGTGATACAAACAGAAAGAATGCTTTCTATGGTGCATCTGTAAAAGTTGGTGAGAGTCGTAGCTGACATGCCAAATTTCCTTAGCCTCCTGAGAAAATGAAGGCCCTTGGTCGACTTTCTTAAATATTTTATCAGCATGGGGGGAGAGGTGGCAGGACAGGTTGTTGGTGATCTGGACACATCGAAACCTGTAGTTTTTGACTATTTCCACTTCATTCCCATTGATGTAGACAGGGCATGTGCCTCCAAGACACTTCCTGAAGTCGATGACAATCTCCTTCGTTTTGTTGACATTGAGGGAGAGATTATTGTTGCTACACCAGTTCACCAGATTCTCCATCTCATTCCTGTATTCTGCCTTGTCACTGTTTGAGATCCCAGCCACTACCATGGTGTGAGCAGCAAACCTGACAAGTAAGTTGGAGGCGAATTTGGCCGCACAGTCATAACTGTATAAGGAGTGTAATAAGGGGCTGACGACACAGCCTTGTGGGGCACCGGTGTTGAGGATGATCGTGGAGGAGGTGCTGTTGCCTATCCTTACTGATTGCGGTCTGTGGGTTAGGAAGTCTCGGATCCAGTTGCAGAGGGAGGAGACGAGCCCCAGGCCATGGGGTTTGGAGATGAAATATTATCAATGTATAAATTAGATCCCTTTACTACACCAGATCGCCATTCATTGATGTTTACGTAAGTTTTACAATTGCAAGGTGGAGAATCAAAGTTGCCGATTAAATTAAATTCTCATGGTTTTGCGAATGTGATCTTAATTTCGGGAGCAAATACTTGAACTATATTTATAGAATCATCAAATCTTAACGTGCAAAAGGAGACCATTCGGTCCATCGTGTCTGCACCGCCCAAAATCCCATCCAGGCCCTATCCCCATCACGCCATACATTTACCCTAGCTGGTCCAGCTGACAGTAAGGGGCAATTTACTGTGGCCAATCCACCAAAGCCGTACATCTTTGCAGTGTGGGAGGAAGCCGGAGCACCCGGAGGAAACCCACGCAGGCATGGGGAGAAGGTGCAGACTCCACACAGGCAGTGACCTGAGGATATGAATCGAACTCAGGTCCCTGGGGCTGTGAGGCAGTAGTGCTAATCACTGTGTCACCGTGCCACAGATCAAATATTGAACCTTGAAAAACAGGTAAATGTAGAGCATGTGCAGATTTGCGAATCATGGCGACCCCCGCCGCCCTCACCCGCCCCCCGCAGGTCAGCGTTCCTATCCTTTGGTTGCATTGATAGACACAATAATGATGTTCAGTCTATTTTTCGCAGAGATCAGTCTGGTGAAGTAATGTTTCTCACGCAGAAGGAACAAATCACCAATGATAAAGTCAAACAGATGTTGGTGGAGAAACGTTAGGTTACTAACAAACAGAATACACAAAAGTGCAATAATTTGCATTGAGATGTCAGATTGACCATCTGAGCAACGCGTCGACAACTTTATCTTTTGTTCCACAGGATATGGCAGGAGAAACAACTCTGATAAATATTTCAATTCAGATCATTCGTTATCCTGCAATGTATATGTTGAATATAGAATCATAGAATCCTGACAGTGCAGAAGGAGGCCATTCGGCCCTTCGAAACTGCTCCGAACACAATCCCCACCCAGGCCCTATCCCCACATATTTACCACATAAATCCCTCTAACCTACGCATCCCGGGATACTGTGACTCAATTTAGCACGGCTAATGTGCCTAACAACATTTATTTCGGGCTGTGGGAGGAAACCGCAGCACCCAGGAAAAAACCCGCACAGACACAGGAGAACATGCAAACTCCAACAGATAGTGACCCAATTCGGGATTCGAACCCAGGTCCCTGGCGTCGTGAGGCAGCAGGGCTAACCAGTGTGCCACCATGCCGCCCTCATAATCTCATAAACAGACATCGGCTTGAGAAGTGACAGCCCACATTTTATTTTGCGACAGCATCTTACAAATCGCTACGAAAGAAAAGAACACTCCACATCTATAAACATCCACTCCCTCCACCACCGACGCTCAGTAGCAGCAGTGTGTACTATCTACAAGATGCACTGCAGCAATTCACCAAAGATCCTTAGACAGCACCTTTCAAACCAACAACCACTTCTCTCTAGAAGGACAAGGGCAGCAGATATCTGCAAACACCACCAACTGCAATTTCCCCTCCAAGCCACTCACCGTCCTGACTTGGAAACATATCGCTTTTCCTTCACAGTCGCTGGGTTAAATTCCTGGAATTCCCTCCTTAATAGCATTGTGGGTCAACCCACAGCCCGTGGACTGCAGAGATTCAAGAAGGCAGCTCACCACCACCATTTTTTTATTCATTCGTTGGACATGGTTGTGACTGGCTGGGTCAGCATTTTTTACCCATCCCTAGTCACCCGAGAACTGAGTGTCTCGCTCGGCCATTTCCGAAGGCAATTGAGAGTCAACCACAATTCTAAAGCCCATGTAGTCCAGACCAGGGAAGGTCAGCAGATTTCCTTCCCTAAAGGACATTAGTGCACCAGATGGGTTTTTTCCAACAATCAACAATGGTTTCATCGTTATCAGTAAATTATTATTTCCAGATATATATTTCATTGAATTCAAATTCCACCATCTGCCATGACGGGATTCGAACCAGGGTTCCCAGAACATTGGCTGAGTTTCTGGATTAATGGTCGAGCGATATTACCACTGGGCAGTCGCCTCCCCTCCAAAATAAGGAATAATATTGCACATGGAAGATGTGTTGATGCCTATCTTAGCTGTTGAATAATTGGGGAACATTTCAAATCCATGTAGCATAATTGATCAATCACTTCAAATTCAGTGTAAACAACATGTTGAAACTGGTCCCTAAAGATGTAAGTCAGACAAAGATTTGTGAGGACCATAATTTCCAGTTCTATTGTATAACGATTGTATTAATATGGATTTTGAATTGGGTGTAATCAATAATGCTCATAAAAATGTTCATCTATCACAGGACGCAATCACTGTGGATACTCTCACCATCACCACCCCTACTATTATGTTAAATATTTAATATATTGAAGATTCATCAACATTGTTAATTTGATTTGATTTATTATTCCCACATGTATTGTGATACAGTGAAAAGTATTTTTTCTTGTGCTCTATAGAGACAAAGCATACCATTCAAAGAGAAGGAAAGGAGAGAGTGTAGAATGTCGTGTTACAGGCATCGCTAAGGTGCAGAGAAAGATCAACTTAATGCGAGGTAGGTCCATTCAAAAGTCTGATGGCAGCAGGGAAGAAGCTGTTCTTGAGTCGGTTGGTACGTGACCTCCGAATTTTGTGTCTTTTTCCTGATGGACGAAGATGGAAGAGTGCATGCCCGGGGTGTGCGGGGTCCTTCATTATTCTGGCTGCTTTTCTGATGCATGGGAGATATGGACAGAGTCAATGGATGGGAGACTGGTTTGAATGATGGACTGGGCTTCGTTCGCGACCCTTTGACATTTCTTGCAGTCTTTGCCAGAGCAGGAGCCATACAAAGCTGTGATACAGCCAGAAAGAATGCTTTCTATGGTGCATCTGGAAAAGTTGGTGAGAGTCGTAACAAACATGCCAAATTTCCTTAGCCTGCTGAGAAAGTAGTGGTGTTGGTGGGCTTCCTTAACTATTGGCGAAAAGGGACCAGGACAGGTTGTTGGTGATCTGGACAGCTAGAAACTTGAAGCTCTCAACAATTTCTACTTCACTCCCGTTGATGTAGACAGGGGCATGTCCTCCACTATGCTTCCTGAAATCGATTTGATTTGATTTATTAGTGTCATATGTATTAGTATGCAGAGAATAGTATTGTTTCTTCCACGCTTAACAGTCAAAGCATACCGCATATAGAGATGGAAATGAGAGAATACAGAATGTAGTTTTACAGTCATAGCGAGGATGTAGAGAAAGATAAATAATTACCTCCTTTGTTGTAGTGACATTAAGGGAGAGATTATTGTCGCCGCATCAGTTCACCAGATTCTCTACCTCTTTCCTGTACTCTGTCTCATCATTGTTTGAGATCCGAACCATTACAGTGGTGTCATCAGCAAACTTGAAAATCGAGTTGGAAGGGAATTTGGCCATAAAGTCAAGAAGTGTATAATGAGTAGAGTAGGTATTGTAGGTACTCCTCATGAGTACATGAGGACAACTAGAGCAGGAGTTATACCAGGCTGTGATACAATCAGAAAGGATGCTTTCTCTGGTGACAATGATGACAAGCGATGACATCACAAATTGTAGCAGCCATTGAAGAAATAATCATCCAGGATCCTTGGCGCAATGTTGATTAAGCATGAAGAATAAATAATTGATGATAAATGTTCTACTTACAATTCCTCGCCAATGTCTGTTCTCAACTCTGAGCACCACCAGTTATCGATGCAGTGAAGGCAATGGAGGTTATGTGGAAAGATAGACTGTAATCAATGAATAGAGGTGAGAGACAAGAAGGAAAAGAAACATTGAGAAAGATTTTGCCCAGAGCGAGGGGGAAATGATTCAAATTGCAGTTTTTGGAGAGGGATGCTTGGTATTTCAAACAGGGGCAGAGATGAGGGGGGTCGATTCCCGTGTTGTCCATTCTATTATGCCATGATACATCTGCTAAATGGGGAAATGTGGGGTCCCATTCTCCCATCGCGACCGACAGCTTTTCAGGGAGATACGCGTCGTCAGCCTTTTTTCTGGGATTTGCGCAGGCGCCAGGAATGCATGCCCGTCTCCCGGAGCCGGAGAACAGTCAGAGTCCAGATCATACTTGAAACCTCTGGGAAGACAGGTAAGTCATTTGAATCTTTTTCTAATATAGTTTAAACATGTTTTGCACTAACGGGAACTTGCCGGGCCCAAGAGAATCTTCAACCCCGCCAGGGGTGCTTTATTCCGGCGGGGTTCAGACTAGCTCCCCACGTTCGGGGAACTCGCGGGAAACACCGCTGGAAAGAAGGGGGGGCAATCGTGACCACCCCCCCCCCTAGGTGTTGGGCGTTGTGAGGGTGGTGTCCGCTGGACATGGGCACCCTGGCAGTGTCAGCCTGTGCCCCCTGGCACTGCTCGATAGGCAAGGTGCCAATGCCCAGGGGGCACCACGGCACTGCCCAACGGGCATCGGGCAGTTCCAAGGGGGGAGCCTACTGTGCGTGGGGCCTCGGGGCGATTGGAGGGGGCGGGGGTCCTACTGCCACTCTGCAGACAGGATGGGTCTGGCGGAGGGAGGGAGGGCAGCGATTGGGGCAGCCCAGGGGGGTGGGGGGGGGGGGGTGGGGATGTGGTCTGCCTTCGGGAAGCGTCTGAGGGGGTGGGTCTGGGTGCGTGAGGGGGTTAGGTGGATCACCACTGTTGGGCGAGTGGGCTGGATATCGGGGCACTCCAGGGCAGCGGGGTCACGGCCGGCCCGGAATTTGCTGTGGAGGCCAAAACTGCACACAGTACTCAAGGTGTGGCCTCTCCAAGGCCCTGTGTAACTGATCTTCAATGCACTTTTTTACCTGATTGTGGGACTCGCGTCAAGACAGCAGAATTTAAGAATGCAAGAAAATGAGGATTAATTATCCTGTCTATGGTGTATAATCAAATGCATCGGGATCGATGAATGGCACTTCATCCATCTGTGCAGGCCCTATCTCTCCAATGACACCTTCACAGTATCACCGAATACTACAGTGCAAAAGAGTCTGCACCGAAGCATGAAGGGCCCTGACCTGCCCACCTAATCCCATTTTCCATCCCGCCCCCACCACCTACCCAGAGAGTGCATTCCAGACCATCACCCTCTGAGTAAAAAGTTTTTCCTCAAATCCACACCCCTCACTTTTAACTTGTGTCCCCTCATAACTGACCATTCAACTAAGGGGAACAGCTGATCCCTATCCACCCTGTCCATGTCCCTCATAATCTTGAATACCTCGATCAGGTTGCCCCTCAGTCTTCTCTGCTCCAGAGAAAACAACCCAAGCCTATCCAACCTCTCTTTGTAACTTAAATGTTCCATCCCAGGCAGCATCCTGGTGAATCTCCTCTGCACCCCCTCCAGTGCAATCACATCCTTCTTATAATGTGGTGACCAGAACTGCACACAGTACTCCAGCTGTGGCCTCACCGAAGTTCTATACAACTTTCTGCTTTTGTAATCTATACCCCGATTGATAAAGGCGAGTGTGCCATATGTCTTTTTCGCCATCTTATTAACCTGCCTTTCTGTCTTCAGAGATCTGTGGGCAAACATGCCAAGGTCCTTTTGTTCACATTGTTGAGATAATAAGTGCACATCCCGCGGACACTAAGGGGCAATTTAGCATGGCCAATGCACCAAACCTGCACAACTTTGGACTTTGGGAGGAAACTGAAGCACCCGGAGGAAACCCACGCAAACACGAGGAGACTGTACAAACTTCACACACACAGTTACCCAAGGCCGGAATCGAACCCAGATCCCTGGAGCTGTGAGGCAGCAGTGCTAACCACTGGGGCACCATGCCACCCAAATGTTTCTATGCACCAGACCCCTGCCAACTTATACAGTCTCTTACGTCGGCCAATTGATAGCCAAGATTGAATTTGAAGAAATACTGTTTGTAATGCGTGTGGTCACCTGCAGTGTTAAATATTTGGGAATCTTTCAAGAACTTGCAGAATATTTGGTGGATAAGTGGGAAAGTAGCAATTTGCAAATCGCAATTAATTTACTTCCTACAGTTTCCAAGACAGTCGAAAATTCATAAATTACTTTAAGCTCCCGTTACATTGTGTAATTGATACAATATTGTGGATTTTCAATTGTATATCTGCAGCAAATTAAAACACAAATCTTCTTGTTTCACATTAGGTAGATACTATGGAGGCTTTCGGAATCCCTATCCTAACGGTAATGGGATTTTTATTTATTTAATTGACTTCTTCACAGAGAGGCGCGGACCTGGGTTTCATTCCAGCCTCGGGTCAGTGTCTATGTGGAGCCTGCACATTCTCCCCGTGTCTGCGTGGGTTTCCTCCGGGTGCTCCGGTTTCCTCCAACAGTCTGAAAGATGTGCTGGTTGGGGCATTAAATCGGACAGGCGCCAGAGTGTGGCGACTCGGGGAATTTCACAGTAAATCCATTGCAGTGTTAATGTGAGCCTTTACTTGCGACTGTCAAATTAACTTTAACTTTCACCCAACGGAAGGATGCAATTACAATATTGTACATTATTACCTTTGCCAATAATGCTCCATCTATCAGCAAGATTAAAAATTATTTAATCCATTTCACCTGAACGTTCTTCCCTCGTTACTAGGAAACGGAACTACATAAATCCGGTCGATTCAAGGATACTGCTATCAGCTGAAAAGTTTCACTGCTAAGGGGCGTCAAGTTTATTGGCAACGCCCAGTCTCATTATGAGCATGTGAAACTGTACCAACCATGTTAACCATGAGCTAAATCACTCCCGTACCTTCCAAAATCTTGATTAACTTGCAACTGCCTGACGCAAGTTGATAAGAAGAACTGCTCTCTCGATAATCCTTTGCCTCAAAGTTATTTAGTCAATATATTACTATCTATTTCCCATCATGCTGAGCAGTTAGATCATCCATTGGCCAAGGTTTGCGAAAAACAATGAGAATACAGTTTAATTTCAGAATGCTTGGTTAATTGTGGTTACAGTAAAATGTCTGACAACACCAGGTTAAACTCCAACAGGTTTATTTGGTAGCAAATACCATAAGCTGCTCCTTCGTCAGATGGAGTGGAAATGTGCTCTCAAACAGTGCACAGAGACCCACATCAAGTTACAGAATACTGATTAGAATGCGAATCCCTAAAGCCAGCCAGGTCTTAAAGGTACAGACAATGTGGATGGAGGGAGCATTAAACACAGGTTAAAGAGATGTGTATTGTCTCCAGACAGATCAGCGAGTGAGATTCTGCAAGCCCAGGAGGCAAGCTGTGGGGGTGACTGATAACGTGACATAAATCCAACATCCCGGCTTAGGCCGCCCTCATGTGTGTGGAACTTTGCTATCAGTTTCTGCTCAGCGACTCTGCGCTGTCGTGTGTCGTGAAGGCCGCCTTGGAGAACGCTTACCTGCAGGTCCAAGGCTGAATGCCCGTGACTGCTGAAGTGCTCCCCCACAGGAAGAGAACAGTCTTGCCTGGTGATTGTCGAGCGGTGTTCATTCATCCGTTGTCGTAGCGTCTGCATGTTTTCCCAAATGTACCATGCCTCGGGACATCCTTTCCTGCAGCGTATCAGGTAGACAATTTTGGCCGAGTTGCAAGAGTAGGTACCGTGTACCTGGTAGATGGTGTTCTCACGTGAGGTAATGGCATCCGTGTCGATGATCCGGCACGTCTTGCAGATGTTGCTGTGGCAGGGTTGTGTGGTGTCGTGGTCACTGTTCTCCTGAAGGCTGGGTGGTATGCTGCGGACAATGGTCTGTTTGAGGTTGCGTGATTGTTTGAAGGCTAGAAGTGGGGGTGTGGGGATGGCCTTGGCGAGATGTTCGTCTTCATCAATGACATGTTGAAGGCTCCGGAGGAAATGCTGTCGCTTCTCCGCTCCGGGGAAGTACTGGACGACGAAGGGTACTCTGTCCACCGTGTCCCGTTATTGTCTTCAGAGGAGGTCGGTGCGGTTTTTCGCTGTGGCGCGTCGGACGTGCCGGATCATCGACACGGGTGCCATCATCTCACGTGAGAACACCATCTACCAGGAACACGGTACCCACTCTTGCAACTCGGCCAACATTGTCTACCTGATACGCTGCAGGAAAGGATGTCCCGAGGCATGGTACATTGGGGAAACGATGCAGACGCTACGACAACGGATGAATGAACACCGCTCGACAATCACCAGGCAAGACTGTTCTTTTCCTGTGGGGGAGCACTTCAGCAGTCGTGGGCATTCAGCCTTGGACCTTCAGGTAAGCGTTCTCCTTGGCGGCCTTCACGACACACGACAGCGCAGAGTCGCTGAGCAGAAACTGATAGCCAAGTTCCGCACACATGAGGACGGCCTAAACCAGGATGTTGGATTTACGTCACGTTATCAGTAACCCCCACAGCTTGCCTCCTGGGCTTGTAGAATCTCACGAGCTGTTCTGTCTGGAGACAATACACATCTCTTTAACCGGTGTTTAATGCTCCCTCCACCCACATTGTATGTACCTTTAAGACCTGGCTGGCTTTAGGGATTCGCATTCTAATCAGTATTCTGTAACTTGATGTTGTGTCTCTGTGCACTGTTTGAGAGCACATTTCCACTCCATCTGATGAAGGAGCAGGTCTCCGAAAGCTTCTGCTATTTGCTACCAAATAAACCTGTTGTACTTTAACCTGGTGTTGTGAGACTTCTTACTGTGTTCCCGCCAGTCCAGCGCCGGCATTTCCACATCATAATTGTGGTTGTACAGACAACACCTTTGCATATTGTATTAGACACATGGACAATCCTTATTCTATCAGCATCTTCTAATCTTTACCCGAACCTAATCTACTTATCACAGTAAATTTAAAATGAGGGGCTTTATACTATACGTTTTCTATTACCCTCCATCAGTCATTGTCTCTGCGGAGTTTGCATGTCCTTCCCCGTGTCTGCGTGGGTTTCCTCTGGGTGCTCCAGTTTCCTCCTAAAGTCTGCAAGACGTGCTGGTTCGGTGGATTGTCCATGCTAACGTGCTCCTTAGTGTCAGGGGGACTAGCAGGGTAAGTACGTGGGGTTATGAGGCTAGGACCTGGATGGGATTGTCGGCGCAGACTCGATGTGCGTAATGGTCTCCTCTGCACTGTAGGATTTCTATGATTCTATGATTTATGACCGGGACAGGAAAAGTTGGTGAAGCTGAGAAAAACCAACGGAATCTTCGGCTTAATAGAAATCAGCGTCACAGATGATGTGATCTTCCTCATATAGTTCTTCATATTAGTCATGTCCATCCAGAGTATTGTGTTGAATATTGGATGCCGTCGGTTCTCCAGGAGCTTGGAGACGATGCCAAACAGATATATCACAGCGAATTAATGGGGCTGAAAGAGGTTAGAGGGAAAAAGAGCCAAAGATACACAATAAACCGTATATTGTTTGGCTTAGATCAGGGAGTACTTACTGAAGCCATAGGGATAAATGAATTAGGAGCAGAAGTCGGCACATTCAGCCCTTCGAGCCTGCTCCGCCATTCAATCAGATCATGGCTGATCTCTCCCTGGTCTCAAATCCACCTCCCCACCTGTTATCCCTTTTTTATTAGAAATACCTCTGTCGCCTTCTTGAAACAATCTGACAAGTAGAACTGCTCTGTCGATAATCCTTTGCCTCAAAGTTATTTAGTCTATATATTACTGGCTATTTCCCATCATGCTGAGCAGTTAAATCATCCACTGGCCAAGGTTTGCGAAAAACATTGAGAATACAGTTTAATTTCAGAATGCTTGGTTAATTATAGTTATACAGACACACCTTTTCATATTGTATTAGACACATGTCAATCCTTATTCTATTAGCATCTTGTAATCTTTACCCTCACCTAAACTACTTATTAAAGTAAATTTAAAATGAGGGGCTTCATACTGTACGTTTTCTATTACCCTCCATCAGTCACTATCTCTGTGGAGTTTGCACGTTCTCCCCCGTGTCTGCGTGGGTTTCCTCCGAGTGCTCCAGTTTCCTCCTACAGTCTGCAAGACGTGCTGGTTCGGTGGATTGTCCATGCTAACGTGCTCCTTAGTGTCAGGGGGACTAGCAGGGTAAGTACGTGGGGTTATGAGGCTAGGACCTGAATGGGATTGTCGGCGCAGACTCAATGTGCGGAATGGTCTCCTCTGCACTGTAGGGTTTCTATGATTCTATGATTTATGACCGGGACAGGAAAAGTTGGTGAAGCTGAGAAAAATCAACAGGACCTTCGGCTTAATAGAAATCAGCGTCACAGATGATGTGATCTTCCTCATATAGTTCTTCATATTAGTCAAGTCCATCCAGAGTATTGTGTTGAATATTGGATGCCGTCGGTTCTCCAGGAGCTTGGAGACGATGCCAAACAGAAATATCACAGCGAATTAATGGGGCTGAAAGAGGTTAGAGGGAAAAAGAGCCAAAGATACACAATAAACCGTATATTATTTGGCTTAGATCAGAGAGTACTTACTGAAGACATAGGGATAAATGAATTAGGAGCAAAAGTCGGCACATTCAGCCCTTCGAGCCTGCTACGCCATTCAATCAGATCATGGCTGATCTCTCCCTGGTCTCAAATCCACCTGCCCACCTGTTCTCCATATCCCCTTATCCCTTTTTTTATTAGAAATACCTCTATCGCCTTCTTGAAACCATTCAATGATTCAGACTCCACCGCGCTATGGGGCAGCGAGTTCCACAAATTCATCACCCTCTGCGAGAAGTAGTACATCCTCATCTCATTTTTAAATCTACCGCCTCTAAACCGACCCCTGTGACCTCTTGTTCGAGATAGCCCCATAAGAGGAAACATTTGGTCTACGTTTATTTTATCAATCCCTTTTAAACTTTTATCTACCTCGATCAGATCCCCTCCCATCCTTCTGAACTCCAGTGAGTACAAGCCCAAACTGTTTAATCTCTCCTCATGCGTCAACCTTTTCATCCCAGGAATCAATCTGGTGAACCTCCTCTGAACTGCCTCCAATGCCACCACATCCGTCCTCAAATAAGGAGACTAAAACGGGACACAATACTCCAGATGTGGTCTCACCAATACCTTAATCAATTACAACACTTCTCTACTTTTATACTTCAGTCCCTTTGCAATAAATGCCAACATCCCATTTGCCTTTTTTTATTACAGGCCGCACTTTCATACCGATTTTCTGCGATTCATGAAATATAATCATCACAGAATCATAGAATCCGACAGAGCAGAAGGAGGCCATTCAGCCCGTTAACTCTGCACCGAGCACAATCCCACCCAAGTTCTATTCCCATAACCCCACATAGTTCTCCTGCTCATCCCCCGACACTAGGGAAATTTAGCATGGCAAATCAACCTCGCCCGCACATCTTTGGACTAGTTTATAAGAGTTAACATAGATTAAAGTTTTAAAGTTTAAGATTTATTTATTAGTGCCACAGGTGGGCTCACAGTTACATTGGCAAAAATTGCTGACAACATAAAAATAGATGGGAAAGCAGTCGGTGATGAGGAGATAAAACGTTTAAAAATGGATATTGACAGTGCAGGGGAATGGGCCAAAATCTGGCAGATGGAGTTTAATGTGGATAAATGTGAGGTTATCCATTCTGGGCGGAAAAATAAGAGGGCAAATTATTATTTAAATGGGAAACAGATTCAAAAAGCATCTGTGCAGCGGGATCTGGGTGCCCTTGTGCATGAGTCTCAGCAAGTGGGTATGTAGGTGCAGAATTTTATAAGGAAGGCAAATGGAATCTTGGCATTTATTGCAAAGGGTCTGGAGTATAATAGTGGAGAGGTGTTGTTAGAATTGTATCAGACATTGGTGATACCACACTTGGGAGTATTGTGTTCAGTTTTGGTCACCTTCTTTGAGGAAGGATGTGGCGGTACTGGAGGCGGTTCAGAAGTGGTTCACTGGATTGATTCCAGGATTGAAGGGACTGCCATATGAGGAGCAGTTGAGTTGCTTCGGCTGGTACTCGCTGGAGTACAGAAGAATGAGGGGGGATTTGATTGAGGTATACAAAATATACAACAGGGTGGATGAAGTAAAAGTTAACCAAATGTACCCCCTTCCAGAACAGTCGAGGACAAAAGGTCATAGTTGTAGAGTAAAAAGGGGGAGGTTCAAGACAGAGATAAGGAGCAGCTACTTCTCACAGGGGGTTGAGAATCTATGGAACTCACTGCCCCAGAGTGCAGTGGATGCAGAATCAACTAATTCAAGAAAGAGATAGATAAATATTTGATCAATCGTGGGATAAAGTGCTTTGGGGAAAAGACAGGGAAGAGGAATTCGGGTGAGATGGAGATCAGCCATGATCATATCGCGTGGCGGAGCAGGCTCGAAGGGCTGAATTGCCGTCTCTCACTCCTACTTGCTATGTTGACTGTTCCTATTAAGATTATGCACTCCAACTTTATTGACAATTATGAACCATAACTGTTCCAAAAGGAAGTTATTTTCAGAATGAATTCGAAGTCAGCTGATCTTTTGGGAAATGTGCAAATAAGGAGAAGCCATAGCTAGTGCGTGTGTAGAATTTCAGAAAATGTGCACTTAACATTCTCACTGTAGATTGGAACCAATGTAGGGTATGGAATCAATGGAGGTCTGATTTACCAATTGGAACCAAAGTTGATGAATTGATATTGTTTTGTTGGAGAATGCTTGGCCATGAAGTGTGAACGTGGTACATGTTGGTAATTATCCCAAGTTTCCCCCGGCCGTCTCCGGATTTAGATTGTCAGGCTATCACGTGTGAAGTTGAGGTTAAAATGTCACATATAGATTTACTTGTTTGATAACCACGCTTAATTTTCAAAACTGAATGTTGAATCAGAAAATGCCAACAGTGCAAAAGGAGGCCATTTAGCCCATCAAACCTGCACGGACACTCAGACCCCATCTCCATATCCCCACATATTTATCCCGCAAGTGCCCCAAACATTAAGTAGCAATTTAGCACGGCCAATCCCCCTAATCTGGCGGCACGGTGGCACAGTGGTTAGCGCTGCTGCCTCACAGTGGCAGGGATCTGACACCGATTCCCGGCTCAGGTCATCACTGTCTGTGTGGAATTTGCACATTCTTTCCGTGCCTGCGTGGGTCTCTTCTGGGTGCTCCGGTTTCCTCCCATAGTCCAAAGGTGCGTTTTAGGTGGGTTAGCCATCCAAATTGTCACTAGGTGTCAGGGGGACTAGCCAGGGTAAATGTGTGGGCCTACAGGCATTGGAGTTGGCTGGGATTGTGGTCGGTGCAGACCTGATGGGCTGAATGGCCTCCATCTGCACTTTCGGAATTCTACGATTCTATGCGCCTGCATATCTTTGGAGTGTGGGAGGAGACTGGAGCACCCGAAGTAAACCCACGCAGATGCGGGGAGAATGTGCAGTTAGCCGAGGCCAGAATCGAACCCAGGCACCCGGCGCTGTGAGGCAGCAGTGCAAAACACTGCGCCACCCTGATGCCCCGTTTGCAAAGTTGTGATTAATGAAGTGCTAAATGAATGCACACATTTTGAAAAATGTTTTTTGAATTAACCATTCTGCCCTTGCTCTGTTGACAGGTGCATTGTGCCACCATGATACCGATCGTCACTGCAGTGAAACAAGCTACTGTAGAACATGTGTACCCTACCCATACCATTATAACTAAAAACGCCACCTTCCATTAATTGGGCCATTTACCATTTGGTGCAGACAGAGAATACATGTATTTAGTTAAACAAAAGAAAAGTTGCGTAGTTGAAGCCAGCAGGGAGATACTGGCAGGAAAAATGGGTTGTGTTTAATTGTGCAAGATATTACGGGAAAAAGTTGAAAGAGTGTTAAAGCATTGGCAGACTAAATACTCAGGGGCGGCACGGTGGCACTGCCGTTTGGCACTGCTGCCTCACAGCGCCAGGAATCTTGTCTTGGGTCACTGTCTGAGCGGAGTCTGCACGCTGTCCAGTGTCTGCGTGGGCTTCCTTCGGGTGTTCTGGTTTCCTCCCACAGTCCGAAAGGTGAATTGGCCACGCTAATTTCTCCTTCAGTGTACCAGAACAGGCGGCGGAGTGTGGCGACTAGGGGATGTTCACAGTAACTTCATTGCAGTGTTCATGTAAGCCTACTTGTGGCACTAATAATTAAGTTGAGGTAGAACCACAAAACCAAGTTTACTCATTTATTTCCTGATTTTCATGTGATTCCTTCTTCCTAATCTGAAATTTGCCGAAGTAATTGTTGTTTCTGCTCGCAACCTGCTTCAATAATTTATCCAACGCCAATTCAGTAGTTTCTTCCAATGGAATTCCCGCACTGTTGAATCAGTCACCTCCTGGAGAATGGATGGTCATGTCTCACCACCAGTGGTCATTGTGAACTAAGTTGTGTTGGGCACAAGAACCGCATATGGCATCACCCCGACTGAGAAATAAAATCACGTCTGCCCGACATTTAGTGTCCTCGTGTAATCTGCCA
Organism: Mustelus asterias; assembly: GCF_964213995.1. Lineage (NCBI taxonomy): Eukaryota > Metazoa > Chordata > Chondrichthyes > Carcharhiniformes > Triakidae > Mustelus > Mustelus asterias. The sequence goes on from NC_135830.1 coordinate 8,567,651, forward strand.
GTAAAGAAATGTTCATCAAAAGAGGAAAACTTTCCTCTCAGAATCCTGAATGAATTCAAAGCCTCGACTCTGGAATTTGCCAATCATTTTCAGGAGCATAATTGCATGTTTATTTGTGTTAAAGTCATGGTATGCCAGCATGTTATACTTAGGGAGGCTGCAAAGAAACATCATGAGAATGTTTTTTGTAGTATTTGGGCATTCCATAAGTAATTTCAAGACGACATTCTACAGCCTGGTTTTAGCTGATGCCAATTTGCTCTCCTCTGAAAGGTGCTGGCTCTCATGATTGCCATGTGTATGATCTAAATAACTTCCCAGCTGTTGAGGAATCATGTGTATTGTCTTGTATTGTTGATGTATTTAGTCGATGGATAGAGGCTTTTCCAACGACAAATAATAAAGCCTCGACAGTAATGAAGTTGTTATTGACAGAAATAATACCGAGGTTCGGGATACCCCAACACGTTAGCTCAGACAATGGCCCCCATTTCGTAGGGAAAATTAATAAGGAATTATGCGATGCCTTACACATTCAGCACCAGTTCCACTGTGCTTACCACCCCCAGGCAGCAGGGATAGTGGAAAGAGCCAATGGGACCCTTAAAGCTAAATTAGCCAAGCTAACATCTGAAACCGATCTAAACTGGTTGAAAATCTTACCCTTACCACATGAGGATAACACCCCACTCTACCACTGGACAATCGGCTGTAGAGATAGTTTACAGTAAACCAAGCAGAACGCCATGGGATGCGAATACAAGTCCGCCCACCCAGATAGACGAACACATTATGGTTGATGAAATGCAGAAGTACTTCCGACAGCTAACATAGTCTTTAAAATTTCTTTATTCGCAGGTGCAGTGTGCCTTTCGACCAACTCCATGGACACTGGATCAAGACTCCGACCCACAGGACAACTTCCCGGGACTGCAGATAGCCGACTTCGTCCTGATCCGGAATTGGGATCGACCCAAACTTGGTCCTCGGTGGAAAGGCCCATTCCAAGTTCTCCTCCAGACTCCAACCGCAATCAAGGTCAAAGGACATTCTCGCTGGATCTATATCCACGACGTCAAGCCTTGGAAGCCGATACTACTGACAAGCCATGAGGCATATTCTTATCATCTTTATCCTTCTGGCTATTTTGCTGGCACCAGGACAGTCAGATCAACGGGAAGCAAGCCGGGAAAATGAACTATTGATGACTATCTCACGTGAATACCTTTTTGTCTTTGTCTTATGAGTGTGCTTTAACATATAATGCAAGTGCGTGCTGGGTCTGCACAAACATACCACCACAGTCTACAAGTGGGATCCCCATGGACGCTATTCCTTTCAATACCCTGGAAATGATAGAGTAGATTTTGTATCAAAACGAGTCATGACCGAAGCTCAACGGTATTGAATGATAGTCTTCCCATCCTATGGGACCGCAAGAGCGGCTCGAGAACTAATTAATATGGCAGGACTCTTGAGAAAATAGCAAATGAAACTGATGATGCTTTGGAGGAAGTCAGCACTGCCATTGCAGAAGTGTCAGCTGAGGTCGTGGGTATACGAACGGTAGCCCTTCAAATTCGGATGGCTTTGGATAATTAGTTGGGTGAAACTGGAGGCACCTGCGCTCTAGTAGGCTCCGAATGCTGCACGCGTATTCCTGATGCCTCCGATAACGTTACCAACCTAGTTGAACATATCAGACAGGCAGGAGAAAACCTTCAGGAGGAAGGGAAGCTCTTTCATGATTATCATCCGCTCAAGTGGTGGTCCAATAGCAGTCTCTTTGGGGACTGGGGATGAATGATACCTCATGCGGGCATCGTTATTTTGGTGGTTTGCTTACTGTTAATCTTGCTGAAATGCGTGTGTCAATGTATAACTCACACCAGATTCCAAGCCCCCCTATAACTGAGTTATCATGAAATGATAAAAGGAGGGAATGAGATATTAAAGGGGTTAATATCGGAGGCGGACCCTGGGGGTCTCTCAAAAAATTGCAGACTTAAAGCAGGCTTTGCAACATGGGATGAAGCAAGCATGCTTATTTTCTGCTCAAAAATTGAGGTTCATCCCTCACTTCTTGCAAAACGATGTAGATATGACCTCAACTTGCTGAATGCGGTCAACTACCCGATCTCTGCGAGCGGTTGAGTTATGAATCCTTTCTGTGTAACATAAGGAACAAGCAGACCACAGGTCCAGATGGCCAAACCTGGTCTATTTCGATAAGGAGGAACTAAAATGATTAATTATGAACCCGTGGTAACTTGTTTTGAAAGAAAAGTGATGGGAAGTTAATTATTGCTGACCAATGAGAAAGGACCTAATTGGTCATCTTAAAGCAGCGTTATTCGATCCAAATTAGGCATTCATGTACCGTGTCAAAAGAGTAGAAAAAGGGTGCCATCTCTAACTAAGCGCGCACTCTTGGTAGACTGCGTTCTAACGACTGTCCGCCTGCTTACCAGTAAGTGTATAAATTGCCGTTGCTTTGAACTACAGTTGGTGTCTGCGTTTTGCTTCAAGAATGTAACATGTCTCCTCGAAATGAACTGAATAATGGGAGAGGGGGGAATGCTGATGGGAGAGGGGGGAATGCTGATGGGAGAGGGAGGAATGCTGACGGGAGAGTGGGGAATGCTGATGGAAGAGGGGGGAATGCTGATGGGAGAGAGGGGAATGCTGATGGGGGAGGGGGGAATGCTGATTGGGGAGGGGGGAATGCTGATGGGAGAGGGGGGAAATGCCGATGGGAGAGGGGGGAATGCTGATGGGAGAGGGGGGAATGCTGATGGGAGAGGGGGGATTGCTGATCGGAAGGAGAGGGAAATGCTGATGGGAAGGAGAGGGGGGTATCGATGGGAGGGGGAGGTGAATGCTGAGGGGGCTGTGCTCAGGTTAGCGGCGAGGGTGTTGAGATGAGTGTGGGGGTGTTGAGGTGACAGTGGGAGACATGAGAGTGGAACTGTTGAGGTGAGCGGGGAGTTTGTTGATGTGAGGAGGGGAGTGTGTTGGAGTGATGGGGGAGTGTGGAGGTGAGAGGGGGAGCGTGTGAATGTGAGAGGAGGAGTTTTGGGGTGAGAGGGGAATGTCCTGGTGAGTGGTGAATGTTGATGGGGATGAGTTCTGGTTAGCGGCGAGTGTGTTGAGATGAGTGACAGTGGGGGAGTTTAGAGTGGGAGTGTTGAGCTGAGGGGTGAGTGCTGAGTTGAGGGCAATGTTTAGGTGAGAGGTGAAGATTCGACATTGGAGTTGTCCAGTGCAGGTGAGAGTGGATGAGGTTTACGGTGAGAGGTGTTCTTGTTGAGAACAGAGTTGGTGAATGTTGAGGTGATACGTGGTGAGTGTTGATGTGAGGGGTGGGTATTGAGGGTAGACGGAGTGGATGAAGGTGAGAGGGAAATTTTGAGGTGTGAGTGGGAAGGGTTTTGGTAAGATGGTGTGTGTTATGGAGAGTGGCAGAGCGTTGAGGAAAAAGTGGGTGGGCGGATATATGACAAAATGTTTTTATGTGAGTTGGGGACAGCTTTGTTCAGATTGTTAATGTTGAGATGACAGGCGGAACTTTGAGTTCAGGTGGGATTGTTGAGGTGACAGTCAGAGAATGTGAAGGTGGGAGGTGGAGCGAGTTCAGGTGAGAGGGGAAGCGCTGAGGTTGGAGGGGGAGAGTGCTGAGCAGAAAGTAGGACTGCTGACTTGAATGTAGATTGTTCTAGGGTGTTGGAACGGGGGTTGTTGAGGCCAGGGAGTATGTTGAGGTTGGCGGGAGAATGTTGATGTGAGAGGGGGAGCATTATGAGGAGGAGGATATCTTGAGTGGAGTGGGAATGATGAGGTGAGGGTGGAAAATGTTGAGGAGTGGGTCAGTGTTGAGATGTGAGGGGACAGTTGGGATGAGAGGCGAGATTGTTGAGGTGTGAAGGAGGAGAGTGGATCAGAGACAGACAGTGTTGAGGTGATTATGGGAGTGTTGAGGCGAGATGGAGATTGTTGAGATTCGAGGGGGAGTGTGGATTTGAGAGTGAGACCGTTGACCAGACGGGGGAACGTTAAGATGAGAGGAAATTTTTGATGTGAGAAAGAGAGAGTTTGTCGAGGTGAAAGGGGCGTGTGGAAGTGAGAGGGAGAGGGATGAGATGAGGAGGGTTGTTGAGGTGAGATGAGGAAAGATGAGGTCAGATGGCGGGAGCTGAGGTGAGGCAGAGTGCTGAGATGAGAAAAGAGTTCTGACATGAGAAGGGAGAATGTTGTGGTGAGACAGGGTGTGATTTGGCCTCCGCGCTCACACCAAAATCAGATAATCCCGCCAGAAGTAATGGGATCTTTACATGGTCTGTGTCAGTCCACCCCGACACCCATGCAGTGTGGGACGGGAGATTTAGCTCCTTGGGGATCTTGAGGTGAGAGTGTGAAGCTGGGTGGGGAGTGTCGAGATGAGATGGGTAGTGTTGTGGTACATGGGGTAATGTAGTGGTGAGCAGGGAGGATTGATGTGAGGGGGGGATATGTTAAGGTGGGAGGGGGTGGATTATGTTGATTGGGGGAGTGTTGAGCTAAGAGGGTATGTTTTGGTGAGAGGGGTGATGTTGACCTCAGTGGGGAGAACATCGATGTGAGAAATTGAGTGTTAAGGTGAGAATTGGTCTGTTGCGATGAGAGGGGATGTGTTGAGGTGCGGGGATGTGTGTTGAGGATTGGGGAAGTTTGTTGCAGTGGTGGAGAGTGCTGCGTTGAGGGGAAGTGTTTTTGAGGGGTGAGAATGTTGAGGTCAGCAGGGGAGAGATTTGACATGAGAGTGACATATTTCCATTGAGGCACGGCAGTGTTAAGATAAGGGGGCATGGCGAGCTGAGTGGAGGAATGTTCATGTGAGAGGGCTGTGTTGATGTGTGAGGGGAATATTAAGGAGAGCGGAAATTGTTTTGATAGGAGTGTTCGCTGAGATCAGAAGGGGTGGGTTTTGTTATAAGGGAGGTGTGGATCACAGGCGGTGAATTTGGGTATGAGAGGGATAATTACGATGTGAGACGGATAGTGTTGAAGTGAGACAGAGTGTTGAGTAGAAAGGGTGTCATGTATATGTGAAAGGAGTTGTGTAGAGAGGAGATGGGGAGTATTGAGGTGTGCTGGAGTCTGTTGAGATGAGGGTGTGTGTTGAAGTGACAGCATAGTGTTGATGTGACAGGGAGAGTGTTGTGGTAATGGGGAGTACTGAGTTGAGAGCATGATTGTTAATTTTGTCATGTGATTTTTTGAAAAATCATGCAGCTTAAATGGAGGTGGAGCTAAGCTGTGGCAGTCAGGTGATTTTTCCCCCCCTTTTCGTCTTGTAGTTTTGTTTTGGAGAGCAGTTTAGCAGCAAGCTAAGAAGCAGTCTCTCTCTCTCTCTCTCCATCTCCCTGTTAATCTCCTTTTAAAAAGCTGTGTTTTGCCAAGTAGATAGGACTGCAACCTCTTCTGAGTTTCTTCTCAAGGGATTTTGAGCATTCAACCCAGGAGGCTGGACACCTGTAATACATAGGCACTAAACTATGCTGTATTGGGGTGATTTGGAGGGTTTTGTGGATTGGATGTTGGCTTTGGATAGAACACACTAGAGATATTTCCTTCAGAGTCGTACATTATCCTGGTTGTTGTGTTTCTTGTTTGTAACTGTTAAAAGGTCTTGCGAATTATTTTACTAGACATGTCAACAATATTCTTAATTGAACTTTGTTTTGAATAAAAGCTCCTTGTGCGTCACTTCACTCACCTGAAGTGGAATGTGAAGTGATCCATTTTGGTAGGAATAACAGCAAAGTGGACTATTATTTAAATGGTAAAAAAATTGCAGCATGCTGCTGTGCAGAGGGACCAGGGTGACCTTGTGCAGGAATCTCAAGGATTTGATTTGCAGGTGCAGCAGGTAATTAAGAAGGCAAATGGAATTTTGTCATTCATTGCTAGAGGGATGGAGTTTAAAAACAGCGAGGTTATGTTGCAGCTATATAAGGTGCTGGTGAAGCCACACCTGGAGTACTGTGTACAGTTTTGGTCTCTTTACTTGAGAAAGGATATAGTGGCACTGGAGGCGTAGCAGGGGAGATTCACTAGTTTGATTCCGGAGTTGAGAGGGTTGGCTTATGAGGAGAGACTGAGCAGACTGGGGCTATACGCATTGGGGTTCAGAAGAATATGGGGAGATCTTATAGAAACATGTAAGATTATGAAGGGAATAGATAAGATAGAAGCAGAGAAGTTGTTTCCACTGGCGGGTGAAATTGGAACTAAGGGGCATAGCCTCAAAAGAAGGGGGAGCAGATTTAGGACTAAGTTGAGGAGGAACTTCACATAGAGGCTTGTGAATCTGTGGAATTCCCTGCCCAGTGAAGCAGTTGAGGCTACCTCGTTGAATATTTTTGAGGCAAGGATCGATACATTTTTGAACAGTAAGGAATTAAGGGTTATGGAGAGCGGGCGGGTAAGTGGAGCTTAGTCCACGAAATGATCAACCATTACCTTATTGAATGGCGGAGCAGGCTCGAGGGGCCAGATGGCCTACTTCTGCTCCCAGTTCTCATGTTCTTTTGAAACCTCTCATGCTCCTTTGAGCCAAATGCAAGGTAAAACGTTACAGGTCACTCGAGTTTCATGGAATACCTGGAAGTATCCAACCTGACTGATAACAATTGGGGGCTCCGGGATTGAAGTCTGTATTTCTTGATTGAGTTGCGATTAGTGAACTCAAAAACAGTGAGTGGTGCACAGATTTGTGTTTTATTTTCAGGTGTTGTATTCCAGTTTAAATAGGGAGCGTGGTTTGAATTAATGGCTCTTTCATAGGCTCAGAAGTTTCTGCGGGTGGAGGAAGTCACGCAAGTTACCTTACAGAAACTGCCGAAAGCAAAGCTTTTGGAATTGGAAACACATTGCAGTTGACATTGCCTGACAGAGTCCGGAAAGGAGAGACAATTGTGGCGATAGCATAGCAGTTGGAATTGTCAGAAGCACAGTCAGAATCGTTGGAAATGGCGAGAATTCAATTACAAAGGAAACTGACTGAATATGAAAAATAAGTAAAACTCTTTGTGTTGCAGGGAAAAGAAAAGGAAAGGGAGGAACAGCAAGCAAAAGAATTAAAACGATCTAAATTACAGGCAAAAGGAAAGAAGGAGGCAAGGGAAAGGGTGAAGGAAAAATAGACAGACTTTGATCATCGGAAACTGGCCTTCAAAAGTAAACGTCGGGTACGATTGGTGGAGTAAAGGGCAAAGAACAGTCTGAGGGTGGTGATGAGGATAGTGAGAGAATGAGGGGGAGAAAATAAATCAGGAGATCGAAAAAGCATGTGAAAAATGCAGTGCTGCAAGAATCATGGGGGGAATTCAATACGCAAGTGGCCTGGGAAAATCAGGTAGGAAATGGATCCCAAGAAAATAAATTTGTGCAATGTCTAAAATATGTTTTTTTTGGAACAGTTTGTGACAGAGCCTACTAGGGAACAGGCAATTCTGGATTTGGTGATGTGAAAAGAGGCAGAATTGATTAGGGAACTTAAGGTGAAGGAACCCTTTGGGAGCAGTGACTACAATATGATGGAATTTACCCTGCAGTTTGAGAGGGAGAAGCTGGGGTCATAGGTAACAGTATTTGAATTAAATAAGGGTAATTACAAGGACATGAGGGAGGAGCTGGCCAGATTTGATTGGAAAGGGAGCGTAGCAGGGAAGACAGTGGAACAGCAATGGCAGGAGTTTTTGAGAGGCACAACAGAAATTCAGGAGGCACAACAGAAATTTATCCCAAGGAGGAGGAAACATGCGACAGGGAGGATGAGACATCCATCACTGACGAGGGAAGTCAAGGACAGCATCAACGGAAAATAAAAAGCATACAAGGTGGCAAAGATTAGTGGGAAGCCAGAGCCTTGGGAAGCCTTTAAAAGCGAGTGGATGACAACTAAAAAAGCAATAAGGGGGGAGAAGATGAAATATGAGTGTAAGCTAGCTTGCAATATAAAAGAAGATAGGCAGAGTTTTTTTTTTCAATATATAAAAAGGCGAGAGACACAAATAGCCATTTGACCACAGGAAAATGAGGCTGTAGAAGGAATGATAGGAACCAAAGAAATGGCAGAGGAACTGAATAGTTACTTTGCATCAGTCTTCACGGTGGAAGACACCAGTGGAAATCCAGAGCTCCAGGAGAGTCAGGAGGCACAGGTGAAAGTAATGGCCATCACTAAGGAGGAGGTGTTGGGGAAAGTGAAAGGTCTGAAGGTGGATAAATCACCTGGACCGGAAGGCTACATGCCAGGGTTCTAAAAGATATAGCGGACGAAATTGTGGAGGCATTGGTGGTGACCTTTCAGGAATCACTGCAGGCAGGGATGGTACCAGAGGACTGAAAAGTAGCTGATGTAACACTGCTGTTAAAGAAGGGAGGGAGGCAGCAGACTAGAAATTATAGTCCGGTTAGCCTGACTTCGGTCATTGGCAAGGTTTTAGCGTCCATTATTAAAGATGAGATTGCGGAGGACTTGGAAGTGCATGTTGACGTAGGACTGAGTCAGCACGGCTTTGTCAAGGGGAGCGCATGTCTGACAAATCTGTTCGAGTTCTTTGAGGAGGTAACAAGGAATTTAGATAAAGGAGAACCAGTGAACGTGATTTATTTCGATTTCCAGCATAGGAGACAGTTAAACAAGTAAAGTGCCAATAGTGTTGAGGGTAAGATCCTTCCATGGATAGAGGATTGGCTAACTGGCAGAAGGCAGAGAGTGGGGACGAAGAAGTCTTTTTTCAGGACGGAAGCCAGTGGATACTGGTGTGCCTCAGGGTTCGGTGCTGGGACCACAAATTGTCACAGTATACATTAACGATTTGGAAGAACGAAATGAAGGCACTGTTTGCAAATGATACAAAGATACGTAGATGGATAGGTAGTATTGAGGAACCGGGGGGGGGGGGCGGAGTGCTACGGAAGGACTTGGGCTGGTTAGGAGAGTGGGCAAAGAGGTGGCAGATGGATTACAATGAGGAAAGGTGTGAGGTTATGCACTTTGGAAGGGGGAATGGAGGCATAGACTATTTTCTAAGTGGAGAAATGCTTAGAAAATCAGAAGCACAAATGAATTTGGGAGTCCTTCTTCAAGATTCTTTGAATGTTAACGTGCAGGTTCAGTCGGCAGTTAGGAAGGCAATTGGAATGCGAGCATTCATGGCGAGAGGGCTAGAATACAAGAGCAGGGATGTACTTCTGAGGCTGTATCAGGTTCTGGTCAGACCCCATTTGGAGTATTGTGAGCAGTTTTGGGCCCCATATCTAAGGAAGGGTGTGCTGTCCTTGGAATGGGTCCAGAGAAAATTTAGAAGAATGATCCCTGGAATGAAGAGCTTGTTGTTGAGGCCTCTGGGTCTATACTCGCTGGAGTTTAGACGGATGATGGGGACCTTATTGAAACTTACAGGATACTGTGAGGCCTGGATAGAGTGGGCGTGGAGAGGATGTTTCCACTAGTAGGAAAAGCGAGAACTAGAGGGCACAACCTCAGACTAAAGGGACAACCGTTTAAAGCAGAGATGAGGAGGAACTTCTTCAGCCAGACAGTGGTGAATCCGTGGACCTCCTTGCCCGCAGAAGACTGTGGAGGCCAGGTCAATGAGCGTCTTTGAGACAGAGATAGATCGGTTCTTGATTAATAAAGGGATCAGGGGTCATCGGGAAAAGGCAGGAGAATAGTGATGAGAAAAATATCAGCCATGATTGAATGGCAGTGCAGACTCGATGGGCTGAGTGGCTTAATTCTGCACATATGCCTTATAGCACGGGGAATAAAAGATACAGGTGGACATACTTTCTGTGGTAGTGAAGTTCAAAGGTTATCTGGATGGAGAAATTTATCACCTCTATTCTAAAAGTGTGATGCTTATCCTCAAATTACGAACCCTAGTCTTCAACTCCCTTAGCATCGGGAACATTGTTTCTGAATCTCCCCTGTCTAAACCTGTTCCAACATTATATGTTTCACGCTAATATGCTCCAAGGAATAGATCCCTAACTGACTTAGTCTCTCTTCATATCACAGATTGCCATCCCAGGAATCAGCCTGGTAAACATTCGCTGTACTCCCTCTGTAGCAAGGACATCCTTCCTCAGATAAGGACACCAAAACTGCACTACACGAAGTGTGGCCGCAGCAATGCCCTGTACAACTGCAGTTACACACCTCTATTCCTGTTCTCAAATCTTCTACTGATGAAGGCCAGCAGACCATTGGCCTTTTTAATGCCTGTTGTATATTCACGCTTACTTGCAGTTACTGATGCATATGGATACCAAGTTCTCGCTGAGTATCCACCTCTCTCAATTTACACCCATTCAAATAACAAACTGTCTTCCTATTATTGCTGCTAACGTAGATAACCTTACATTCACCCACGTTTTACTGCAACTGTTTGGCACATGCCCACACATTGAGCCTGTTCAAATCACGCTGAAGCATGTCTGCATCTTTTTCACAGCTCACCCTCGCCACCTTTTATCATCTGCAAACTTGGAGATGATGCATTTCGTTCCATTTTCAGAATAATTAATATAAAATGTGAACAGTTGGGGTCCGTGCACAGATTCCTGCAGAACCCCACCAGATACTGACTGCTGGTCAGAAAAAGCCACATTCTTGCCAACTCTTTGCTTTCTATCTGCTAACCAGCTTCCTATCCATCTCAAAACATTGCCTGCAATCCCATGTGCTTTAACTTTACATGGCAGTCTGTTATGTGAGACCTTGTCGAAAGCCTTATGAAAGTCTCAATAAACCACATTCACTGGTTCTCCTGAGTGAACTCTCCTAGTTACATCCTCAAAAATTTCAAATAGGTTCTTCAAACAAGATTTCCCGTCTGTAAATCCATGCTGACTTTGTTTGATTTTCCCACTGTCTTCCAAATGCTGAGTTCTGAAATGCTTGATAAATCCTCCAGCTCCAACTTCCCCTGTGCTGACGATAGGTTCCCTGGGATCAGTATATCTTATCACTGATCGTGTGTCTATGAAATGGTGACATGTAGATCAGTCACACAGTAACAGCATCGAGCAGCTCACACACATATTTAGAAAACTACAATGGTAATAGTCACTAACCAAGGAACACAAATAACTTCATGGATCAGGTGGTATATGATCTTCACCATTTGAAATTCCTGATACATTTTCAGCATGAAGTGATGTGTCCCTGCGCTCTGCAGGTAATCTCTGTGTAAACTCCATGGTGATACATTCCCAATAACGTTCACATACACCCTGTGGTATCCCCTCTGGGATATTGACATTGCAAAATAACTCATGTTCGAGTTTCTTCAAATCAACAACCACGTGATGACATTGAGGTAGTGGAATATATTTATTATTGAGGTTGAGTTGCTGCAATTCAAAGAATGGGAAATGCTGATCGCGTTAATTTGTAATATTAAAGACTATGTTACCCAACAAAGGTGCTGCCATCTAAAACACAACTCTCATGATCCCATGTTGCCTCAGTGTTGTCTTTCACGTGGCTGTGACCTTTCAATGATTCAATTCCAAATGTTAGAGTGTCTGTCTCCGGGCTGTTCCACTCTATCCTGGGATATAGTTACCCTCTGTAGCTCTGGAAATCCACTGAATCTATTCAGGACCTAAAATTGTGACTCCAATTTCAGATTTAATCTGCAGTAAATTCAAAAACGTGGACCAAAACAATTGAACCTATCCCCTCCAGCTCCAGGTTTCCCAGCAGCCCAGATGCGATGTCCTGAACCGGGGCACCAGGCAGGCAATACAACCTTCGGGACTCTCAATCCTGGCCACAGAGAAAAGTGTCTATTCCCCTGATGAACTATCCCCATTCACAACTACATTTCCATTTTCTGCTGCCTCTTGAATGGCTCCCTGAACAACCGTGCTATGCTTCAGTTTCCCATCCTCCTTGCAGCCCCCGCCCATGTCCGCAAAAGGAGCAAGTGTCACAAACCTGTTTGTTTTATCATTCGAAGGACATGGGCGTCCCTGGCGGACCAGCATTTATTGCCTGTCCCTCGTTGACCTTGGAGAGCAGTTGAGAGTTCAACACATTGCTGCGACTCTGGAGCCACATGTACGCCAGACCTGATAAGGAGGGCAGATTTCCTTCCCGAAACGACATTAGTGAACCAGATGGGTTTTTCCGACAATGGAGGATGGTATTATGGTGAACTGTAGATTTTTGACGCCAGATGTTTTATTGAATTCAAATTCCACCAGCTGCCGTGAAGGGATTCGAACTCGGTTCCCCAGAACATAAAAAACATCGTGAGCCCTTCCTAAAGCATAGACATCAGTCGGAGCTACTCAGAAAATTCCCTCGGTGTTCCTTCCAATCAGCTGCTTCCATTGGTCCCACTTCACTTTCTGAACTGTAATGTCTGGTTGACACCTACCCGCACTGGACCTGCTCGTAAGGGACGGGGCAGTAAGCGACACAAGACACAGCAATACATCTCCACCCACTTCCCTAAACTCCCACACTTCACCCTATTCTCAGTGTTTCACTCTCTGCAGCTTACATTCTGTGGAGCTCCCAGAGTGGACACATTTCACAGGCCTCAGTTCAGTAGATTATATTTGCGTCTGTCCAACTCATGAATCTGTTTGAAACCACTGCACCCCTTCCCCTCTAGGTCTGAGTAACCGTCGAGGGCTGACTGTCTTGCAAGCCTTTTTTGGAATTTCATTGCTGGGTCCGGTTTCTCCTGGTCAGCCTCGTAAGTGAGTGGGGGTTCAGCAGACCGGTGCTCGCGTCTTGCATCATGAGCATTGTGGCCCAAGTTCCCTTTATCGGGTGACAACGTGGTCGAGATGCTAAACCCGCTGTGTCCATTTCAGACTCCGAGGTTCCCACTGGCGGAGATGGAGAGCAGGAGCCGGAGTGCCAGGAATTATTTCCAAAGCTCCCAGTGTGCTGGGAATTGATTTTTCAGGCACGGCTTGTGACTTCATGTCTTGCAGATGATTGAAGCATTCCCATAGGAGGGTATCTCTCAAGCGGACTTGAAAGGAAACTGGCCCTGTCCGGACTCGAACTTGCCTCATAACCACACGGATCCATTGCCATGATTATTTACTACTAACCTATCAACTGCCTTTAAGTGCCTCTCCCGGCTGGTGGAATCAGCACTGGGTGGCTTGATACCTTGCCAACCTCCCGCCCTCGGGAAGATCAGACTCAACCCTGGGCGGAGTCATCTAACCATGAGCATCTCTGCTGGGGCTATTCCGGTCGTTGAAGGCAATGAGCTGGGGGTGGGGGGTGGTGGGGCGGGGGGGGGGGGGGGAGGGGGTGGCGGGAGGTGTCGTCTTATAATTGCAGATTAATCTGTATGGTTTGGTGTCCAACGAGGCTGGGGGCTGTTTTTTTGAACCTGTTTTTACTGTTTGGGCCACTCTTTCTGCTGGGCCGTTGGATGATGGGGAATTGGTTCACTGTCCTGGGACGTGTCAAATTCTGTTCAATTTCATCTAACGCACAAATTCGTGACTGACGAGGGGTGGTCCATGTTCAGAAACCAACACCTGCGGGATCCCGGGTGTTAGGAAAGAGGCGTGAAGTTTCTCCACTCATGTCCTTGCTTTTGATTAACTCACCCTGTGTACGGCCATCCATTTTGAATTAGCATCTACCATTACCAGGAACACTGACCCCATGACAAGACTAGCACTGTCCATGTGCAGCCACATCTACAGATGTCCTGGCCATTCCCAAGTGTGAAGAGTAGTAATTGATATCTCTGCCCTTGCTGATAGTGCCAACACTGACCCACGAGCAACTTTCTGTATCCATACCTGGCCATCAGACATGGCAACTTGGAGGACCTTCAGTTTCCCACTACTGGGTGTCCATGGTAAAGTTTAGCTAGGATGGGATGGTGAACCTGGTTCAGACACTCTCGAACCTCATAGGAGTGTGGCATCTTCCACAGTCAGCTGCTCTCTGCCACTCCAATATGGGTGCAATTCAGGCTGTAACGGCCTTTTGTTTTCCCCCATTAGCACTAGCCGCTGCAATTCATTCAGGAATGGATAATCTTAAGTACACAACCAATATTATCAGCAGCCACTGGGAGAGTTTTGAAAGAGTTCATGAATACCGTCTCTCCCATTGGGGATACATAGAAACATAGGAGAAAGATAGAAAAACTGCAGCCCTTCTTCCCCACAAGTTGTGCCGAACATATCCCTACTTTCTCGGCCACCTATAACCCTCCATCCTATTAAGTCCCATGTAATCATCCAGGAGTCTCTTAAAATACCGCATTGAGTTTGCCTCCACCACCACTGACGGCAGCCGGTTCCGCTCGCCCACCACCCTCTGTGTGAAAAACTTCCCCCTAACATTTCCCCTGTACCTACCCTACCCCCCGCATCCCCCCCCCCCCCCCCCAAGCGCCTTAAAACTCTGTCCTCTCGCAGCAGCCATTTCCACCCTGGGAAAAAGCCTCTGAGAGTCCATCCGATCTATGCCTCTCAACATCTTATATACCTCTGTTAGGTCTCCTCTTATCCTACGTCTCTCCAAGGAGAAAAGACCGCTCTCCCTCAGCCTATCCTCATAAGGCATGCCACTCAATACGACAGGTTTTTGTTAATCGTCGCCAACTCAAGGCATCTGCCTGAGCGCCTCGGCCTCCTGGAGGATGTTCCAATCGATAATGGTCAGCGGACAGTAATAAAGCCAAAGCTGGAGATGGCCCGAAGTTATGGGCTGCACCATTATGCAGGTACTTCTGGAATTTCTTTGCCCAAACTGTCACCGTTGACGAGGTGTCACAATAGTTAACACTGCTGCCTCATAACGCCGGAGACGTGGGTTCAATTCCTGGCTTGGATCATTGTCTGTGCGGAGTCTGCACATTCTCGCCTTATCTGCATGAATTTCCTCTGGTTTCTCCGGTTTCTTCCCACAACTGAAAGACGTGCTGGTTAGGTGCGTCGGCCAGGTTAAATTCTCCCTCAGTGTACCCGGACAGGCACCAGTGTGTGGCGACTAGCCGATTTTAACAGGAACTTCATTGCAGTGTTAGTGCAAGTCTTCACTTGAGCCTTTATAAATGTTAAACTTCCTCTGAGTATGAATTGTTGAATATCGCTGGGAATCCTCATCCAGCTGTTCGTGTAAGTGCAAGTGAATAAGTTCATAATCGGAAACAAGAATCCTCCAGCCAACTTTGTGGTTAAGTCCTCGATCAGAGGGATTGGGTATTTATCCAGTTGTGAGAAACAGTTTACCGTTTGTTTAAAATTTCCCAGTACAAAGTATTTTTATTCAAAATTGGGTCTTGGGTGTCGCTGGCCCGTCAGCATTTGTTGCCCATCCCTAGTTGCTCATGTTTGGAGGACAATTAAGTGTGAACCACTTGGAGTCACATTTATTCCTGACCACATAAGGACGATAGATTTCCTTCCCTGGGACATTGGTGAACCAGATGTGTTTTTCCAAAAATCGACAATGCTTTTATGGTCACCAGCTGATTCTGAATTGCAGATATATTTATTGAAATTCCACCGTCTCCTGTGATGGGATTCGAACCCCGGTACACAGAACATTCGCTGAGTTTCTATATTAATAACCAAGTGATAAAATCACCAGTCCATCACATCCACACCCTACGTGTACACACGCTGAGTTCCGGTAACCGAAACACACCATATTATATACGTCTGCAGGGCTCCCGGATTGGTCAGCATGAACTGCCTCAATCAGGGGGCTCATACTCCAATAGGTCCACCTGATTGTTATCATTAAAGTCATTAATTATGTCTCTGTCTGTTTCTTTCTGTCTTTCTGTGCATCCCTCTCTCTGTCTCCCTCTCTATCTCTCTCTCTTTCTCTCATCCTCTGTCTCTCTGTGCCTCTCTCTCTGCATGTTTCTCTCTGTCTCTCTCTTTCTCTCCGCCTCTCCCCCAGTCTCCCTCTCTCTGCCCTCTTCCTCTGTCTCTCCTGCCCTCTCTCAGTCTTACTCGCCTTCTCTCGCTCCATCTCTGTCCCCCTTTTACTTATTTGTCTGCCTGTCTCTCTCTCTACTTCGCGCTGTCTTTTGCTCTCGCTGTGTCCATTGTACTCTTTCAGTCTCACTCTTTGACATTCGCTCTATACCTCGGTTTCTCTCTGTCTCTGGCTATTTCCCTTTACTTCACTTTTTGTCTCCCTCTCGCTCTCTCATTACATCCTTCAATCACTCTCGCTCTATCTCCCTTTCTCATTCTCTGTCCATCTCCCTCCCCATTTCCCCCAATCTATATCCCTGTTTTTCTCGCTCTGTGAGAGTCCCTATCTGTCTCTGTCCTTTCTCTCTCTGTCTCTCTCGGTCACTCTGTTTCTTTCCCTGTATCTGTGAGAAACTCTTTCAAAATCTGTCACGCTGCGTGTATTTATGCCCTTCCCTCTCTCCGTCAATCTCAGTCTCTCTATCACTCTCACTGTTTCTCTCACTGTCCACTCTCTCACTTTATCTGTCACACGTTCTGTCTCTGTGAGGCTGTTTGTTATTTATAGTTTGAATGTCCAATCGGAAGAGTCAGGGGTCTTGTGGTTGTAGTTTCCTCTCAGGGTGTAATGAGTTGAAGAACTGCAGCCAGGGGATATTTCAGCAGATTTTTCAGCTGCTGCCTGAAGTGAGTCTGTGTCACAGCATAAATGGCAGTGTTTGTACAGCAACTTGTGAGTTGTAGCATGAAGCCCAATTCCTGGACGAAATAATCGAACCTTATCGACTGATGGCCCAAATTATACATCCGACTCCATATAGAATACAGCATTAATGTCGACCATAAGAAGATGAAATTGGCTGAGATAACAAGCAATAAAATGATGGATTTCCTTCGACTCTCCATCTCTGGGTCTCTGGGATTTTCCCTACTGCTGTGAGCCAGGAGTCTCTTGCGGGCTCTGCTGGTCACTAAAATGTGTCTGACCGTGAAAGCATTGAGCAGCAGAATCAGGACGAATGGGACACACGGGGTTAGAATATGGTGGAGGAACTCGATTGTTCCCCAGACCGGAGAGTCCACAACATCCATTATGACATCACAAAACCAGGGGATGTTCGTCAGCCGATATACATTTAATAACATAAAATACCAGAAAATGTTCTTTAAACAGCTCAGCACCGTCACTGTTCCCAGGACCACAGCCGCCGATTTCTCGCTGCAATATTTACTTTTCAACTTGGGGCAGCAAATGGCCACAAATCGATCAAAGGTGAAAGTGACGGTGAACCAGACAGAACAGTCAGTGGCTGCATAAAGCAGGACAGCGTGGATATTACACACGGGAATCGATAGCAGGAAGTGAAACGGTCCAGGATAAGCAATGGGAATGTGTCTCAATATCAGGTCGAGGATAACGACGAGCAGATCCCCCACTGACATGGCCACCAGGTAACGAGTGACACATTTGGACAGACCACAGTTGCTGCTCGTCAGTGTCACAATTGTGATTATGTTCACTGTCAGGAAGGAAATAAAGCATGAAATTAGATATGATTCAGGGGAAGAAATTACCATTTAGACTGAGGGCGGGTTAAAATAAAAAAAATGTACACACGCACAGAAGAATTAAATCTATTTTTAAAAAAATCCAGCACGTCTTTTGCAGTGTGAGAGGCAAGTGGAGCATCCGGAGGAAACCCACGCAGACACGGGGAGAATGTCCAAACTCCACACAGGCAGTGACCCAAGCCTGGAACTGCCTCCACAGGCAGTGACCCAAGCCCGGTCAGGTCGTCAAAGATTCGGTAGGGGAACATGTGGCAAATAGTGACCACAACTCTGTTAACTTTAGGATAGTAATGGACAAGGATGAGTGCTGTCCTAAGGGCAGGGTGCTAAGTTGGGGGAAGGCTAACTATAGCCGGATTAGGCAGGAATTGGTGGATGTTGATTGGGAGAGGATGTTCGAGGGTAAGTCCGCGTCTGGCATGTGGGAGTCTTTTAAGGAACTATTGATAAGGCTGCAGGACAGGCATGTGCCTGTAAAAAGGAAAGATAGGAAAGGTAGGATTCGAGAGCCGTGGATAACCAGGGAAATTGAGCATCTTATTAAAATGAAAAGGGAGGCGTACGTTAAGTCCAGGCAACAGAAAACAGATGGAGCTCTGGAAGAATACAGAGAGAGTAGGAAAGAACTCAAACGGGGAGTAAGAAGGGCAAAAAGAGGTCACGAGATATTCTTGGCAGGCCGGATTAAGGAGAATCCTAAGGCATTCTATTCACACGTTAGGAACAAAAGAGTTGTCAGCGAGAAAATCGGACCTCTCAGGGACAAAGGAGGGGAATTATGCTTAGATCCCAAGGGAATAGGGGAGATCCTAAATGAATACTTTGCATCGGTATTCACGAAGGAGAGGGGCGTGTTAACCGGGAGTGTCTCGGAGGGAGGTGTTGACCCGTTAGAGAAAATCTCCATTACAAGAGAGGAAGTGTTAGGTTTTTTAGGGAACATTAAAACTGACAAAGCCCCAGGGCCTGATGGCATCTATCCTCGACTGCTCAGGGAGACGAGAGATGAAATTGCTGGTCCTCTGACGGAAATCTTTGTCGCTTCTTTGGACACGGGTGAGGTCCCTGAGGATTGGAGGATAGCGAATGTGGTCCCGTTGTTTAGGAAGGGTAGCAGGGATAACCCAGGAAATTTAGCCCGGTGAGCTTGACGTCCGTGGTAGGGAAGTTGTTGGAGAAGATTCTTAGAGCCAGGATGTATGTGCATTTAGAACGGAACAATCTCATTAGTGACAGACAGCATAGTTTTGTAAGAGGGAGGTCGTGCCTTACAAATTTGGTGGCGTTTTTTGAGGAAGTGACAAAAACGGTTGATGAAGGAAGGGCCGTGGATGTCGCCTATATGGATTTCAGTAAGGCATTTGACAAAGTCCCACATGGTTGGTTAAGAAGGTTAAGGCTCATGGGATACAAGGAGAAGTGGCTAGATGGGTGGAGAACTGGCTTGGCCATAGGAGACAGAGGGTAGTGTTCGAAGGGTCTTTTTCCGGCTGGAGGTCTGTGACCAGTGGTGTTCTGCAGGGCTCTGAATTTGGACCTCTGCTTTTTGTGATATATATAAATGATTTGGAAGAAGGTGTAACTGGTGTAATCAGCAAGTTTGCGGATGACACGAAAATGGCTGGACTTGCGGATAGCGAAGAGCATTGTTGAGCAATACAGCAGGATATAGATAGGCTGGAAAATTGGGCGGAGAGTTGGCAGATGGAGTTTAATCCGGATGAATGCGAACTGATGCATTTTGGAAGAAATAATGTGCGGAGGGTTTATACAATAAATGGCAGAGTCATCAGGAGTATAGAAACACAGAGGGACCTAGGTGTGCAAGTCCACAAATCCTTGAAGGTGGCAACACAGGTGGAGAAGGTGGTGAAGAAGGCATATGGTATGCTTGCCTTTATAGGACGGGGTATAGAGTATAAAAGCTGGAGTCTGATGATGCAGCTGTATAGAACGCTGGTTTGGCCACATTTGGAGTACTGCGTCCAGTTCTGGTCGCCGCACTACCAGAAGGACGTGGAGGCGTTAGAGAGAGTGCAGAGAAGGTTTACCAGGATGTTGCCTGGTATGGAGGGTCTTAGCTATGAGGACAGATTGGGTAAACTGGGGTTTTTCTCTCTGGAAAGACGGAGAATGAGGGGAGATCTAATAGAGGTGTACAAGATTATGAAGGGTATAGATAGGGTGAACAGTGGGAAGCTTTTTCCCAGGTCGGAGGTGACGATCACGAGCGGTCACGGGCTCATGGTGAGAGGGGAGAAGTATAACTCAGATATCAGAGGGACGTTTTTTACACAGAGGGTGGTGGGGGCCTGGAATGCGCTGCCAAGTAGGGTGGTGGAGGCAGGCACGCTGACATCGTTTAAGACTTACCTGGATCGTCACATGAGCAGCCTGGGAATGGAGGGATACAAACGATTGGTCTAGTTGGACCAAGGAGCGGCACAGGCTTGGAGGGCCGAAGGGCCTGTTTCCTGTGCTGTTCTGTTCTTTGTTCTTAGAACCGAGGTCCCTGATGCTGAGAGTCAGCAGAGCTAACCACTATGTCACCATGCTGCTCCATGGTAGCGACACAATTGAGTGAGATTTTTCCGCGGAGTCCACAACACTGACCCTCACTCAGCTAGAGATAAATAGCCCCCCTACCTTGTGGGGGATTTGGAGGGTACGAAGGCTGAGGGAGTAAACGCTGTCAGAAAATCCGGAGTGGAGTCCTGTAGGTGGTAATGCGTCGTCGTCTTTCAGACAGTTTACTGACAACCCCTGCAGCAGGGCAGGCACCAACCAGTGCTGATTTCCCCCTTTCCTCTGAACAATACTAACAGTTTGCACAGGGAGACCCTGATGCCTCAACAGTTCCGACTCTATTATACTTACACAGGACTGTACCCCGAAGAGGAGGCCTTAGCATTGTGGCCACCATTCGCACAACACAGGAAGAAATAGTAATCTCACATTCGATTGGCACAAAACACAAGTACCAGGGTTTGCTTTCAACAGTGGGAGAAAGTTTCAGGGTTCAGTGAATAGCTACCTTCCATAGTGCCCAGTGCGTTGGCTGCTCTCCCACTATGGCCTACAGGACCACTGAAGCTTAGTGAGTCCTCTCTCAGTAGGAAAGTTGCTAATCGATGCACGAGGTAAGAAAAACTCAAACCAAGGGCGGTACCAACGGAACGCCAACCAGGCTGCCTTAATGACTATCGTCCGGTGATTCTGACATTCAATGTTATGAAATGCATCAAAGGGTTAGTCATGGCATGATTCAATTTCGGCCTACCAGATTGTTTGCATCCACTACAGTTCACCTACCTCCACAACAGGTCCACAGATACCATATCCCTGGACCTGCAGTCAACCCTGTAACACCGACACCTGTTTATCGACTACAGCTCAGCCTTTAACACTGTTATTCCTAAGAAACTCATGTCCAAAATCCGTGTCCAGGGGTTCGGATCCTGCCTCTGCAATTTGATCCTGAACTTCCTGACGCGCAGACAGCATTAAATAAGGACAGTCAACAACGCCTCATCCACAATCATCCTCAACAGCAGTGCCCCACAAGGCTGTGTCTTCAGCTCCTTACCATACTCCTTATACGCCGATGACTGTGTGGCCAAATTCCCCTCAAACTCGATTTCCAAATTTGCTGATGACACCACTGCAGTGGGTCGGATCCCAAACAACAATGAGTTCAAGCACAGGGAAGAGATAGAGAATCTGGTGAACTGGTGCGACCACAATAATCTCTTCCTCATTGTCAACAAAGCAAAGGAGATAGTCATCGACTTCAGGAACCAGAGTGGAGTCCATGCCCCTGTCTACATCAATGGGATGAAGTTGAAATGGTCGAGAGCATCAGGTTTTATGGGTCCAGATCACGAGCAACCTGTCCTGGGCCGATGATCCTGTAATTAAGAAACTCTGCCAATGCCTCTACTTTCTCAGAGGTCTAAGGACAATTGGGATGTCAGCTATTATTCTCTCCAACATTTGGAGATACACCATAGAAAACATTATTTCTGGCTGTATCACAGGTTGGTATGGCTCCTGCTCTGTTCAAGGCCGCAAAAAACGTCATCACTCAAACCGCCAATTGACACTGTCTGCACTTCCCGTTGCCTCGGAAAAGCAGCCAGACTAATCAAGGACCCCGCGAACCACGGAGATAAACTCTTCCAACTTGTTCCGTCGGAAAAAAAGATTAAAAAGTCTGAGGGCATGTATCAACTGCCTCACAGAATCATAGAAACATTACGGTGCAGAAGAAGGGCATTCGGCCCATTGAGTCTGCAACAACAACTATCCCACCAATCTCCTATCTCCTACGTCCCACATATGTAGCCTATTAATCCGTCTAACATATATATCGCGGGACCCGAATGGGCAACATAGCATAGCTCATCAACCTAACCTGCATATCTTTGGACTGTGGGTGGAAACCAGACCATCCAGAGGAAACCCACGCAGACCTATGACGAATGTACAACTTCCGCACAGACAGTGATCCAAGCAGGGAATCGAACTCAGCTCCCCGTGAGACAGCAGTGGTAAGCATTGTGCTATCAAGCTGCCAACTCAAGAACAGTTTCTTCTCTGCTGCCATCAGATGTTTGATTGGACCGACATCGCATCAAGATGATCTTTTTCTATACCCTCGCTATGACTGCAACATTACATTCTCCACTCTTTCCTTCTCTCAGCACGGTATGCTTTGTCTGTATAGCACTCAAGGAACAATATTTTTCACTGTATAATAATACATGTGAAAATAATAAATCAAATCAAATTAGTCTTTCACATCTCAAGCTGGAACATCAGCACGATGTGCCCTGGCCTTACCAATAACGTTATTGGTTGATGATGTACAGAGGACTGCTATGATCGAGAATGAATTTACGAGGCTCAATGTAGACACTGGGGAGCTGTGAGATTCTGGACTTCCTCAAAGTGGATCCTTTCCAGAGAAACACTACACGTTCTTGTAACAGGAGAAATCCCATCAGGCAATATGTGAGAATGGTGCTGGATTCAAAGTAAAAATGAGCTTCATTCGAGATGATGGAATTCCCGGGATTGAACCAGGGTCCCTGATTTTGTGAAGCAGCAGTGCTAACCACTGTGCTATAGTGCCACCCAACAAGGTGTCCTGGAGACATCGAAGATCACGCCCAAAATACCATCATCGCCATATCCGTGGTAGGGAAATGATCGGAAAAGTATCTGAGGGACAGAATTAATCTCCACTTCGGGAGTTAAGGATTTATGAACAATAGTCAACATGGCTTTGTCAGGGGGAGAGCACGTCTAACAATTTGCTGGAATATATTGAGGATGTGACTGGATGAGTCGATGAGTGAAGTGCAGTCGATGTAGCCTACAGAGAAGCTTTTTACTAATTCCATATGGGAGAGTGAACAAGAAAGTGATTGCCGATGGGATCCAGGGCAATTTGGTAAATTACATTCAAAATTGGCTCAGTGGCAGGAGGCAGAGGGTAATGGTCGAAAGTTGCTTTTGTGATTGGAAGCCTGTATCCAGTGGGGTTCCACAGGGATCGATTCTGAGTCCTTTGCTGTTTGTCGTGCACATTGATGATCGAGACATGAATGTGTGAGTTATGATCAATAAGTTCGCAGATGAAATGAAAAATTGGTGGTGTGATAAATATTGAGGAGGGAAGCCTTAACTTACAGGAATCATAGTATCCGACAGTGCAGAAGGAGGCCATTCGGCCCATCAAGTCGGCTCCGACCACAATCCCCACGAGGCCCTATCTTCAAAACACGATTCAGTCACCCGAGCGAGTCTCCCTAACACTAATGCCTATTTAGCCTGGCCAATCCAACTGACCCAAATGTCTTTGGAATGTGGGAGGAAACTGGAGCACCCGGAGGAAATCCACGCAGACACGGGGAGAATGTGCAGACTTCACACAGACAGTTACCCAAGCCAGGAACCGACCACACCTCCCTGGCGCTGTGGGGTAGCAGTGCTCACCACTCTGCCACCGTGCCGAGGAAACGGACAGGCTGGTCTGATGGGCAAATGCAATTTAAACCTGAAAAATGTGAGGCGATGCATTTGGGATGACTAAAAGGGCAAGGAGATGCACGATGAACAGTAGAGTGTGAGGAAGTGAAGAGGACCAGAATGAATTTGGGCTGCATATATGAGGATCCCTGAAGGCAGCAAGATGGTAGATGAGGTGGCTAAGGCGACATGTAGGGCAGTTGCCTTTAGCAGCCGCATCATAGAATATAAGAACAAAGAACAAAGAACAGTACAGCACAGGAAACAGGCCCTTCGGCCCTCCAAGCCTGTGCCGCTCCTTGGTCCAACTAGACCAATCGTTTGTATCTCTCCATTCCCAGGCTGCTCATGTGACTATCCAGGTAAGTCTTAAGCGATGTCAGCGTGCCTGCCTCCACCACCCTACTTGGCAGTGCATTCAAGGCCCCCACCACCCTCTGTGTAAAAAACGTCCCTCTGATGTCTGAGTTATACTTCGCCCCTCTCAGCTTGAGCCCGTGACCCCTCGTGATCGTCACCTCCGACCTGGGAAAAAGCTTCCCACTGTTCCCCCTATCTATACCCTTCATAATCTTGTACACATCTATTAGATCTCCCCTCATTCTCCGTCTTTCCAAGGAGAACAACCCCAGTCTACCCAATCTCTCCTCATAGCTAAGACCCTCCATACCAGGCAACATCCTGGTAAACCTTCTCTGCACTCTCTCCAATGCCTCCACGTCCTTCTGGTAGTGCGGCGACCAGAACTGGACGCAGTACTCCAAATGTGGCCTAACCAGCGATCTATACAGCTGCATCATCAGACTCCAGCTTTTATACTCTATACCCCGTCCTATAAAGGCAAGCATACCATATGCCTTCTTCACCACCTTCTCCACCTGTGTTGCAACCTTCAAGGATTTGTGGACTTGCACACCTAGGTCCCTCTGTGTTTCTATACTCCTGATGACTCTGCCATTTATTGTATAACTCCTCCCTACATTATGTCTTCCAAAATGCATCACTTCGCATTTATCCGGATTAAATTCCATCTGCCACCTCTCCGCC
Organism: Mustelus asterias; assembly: GCF_964213995.1. Classification (NCBI taxonomy): domain Eukaryota; kingdom Metazoa; phylum Chordata; class Chondrichthyes; order Carcharhiniformes; family Triakidae; genus Mustelus; species Mustelus asterias. The sequence goes on from NC_135830.1 coordinate 8,592,287, forward strand.
CAATTTTCCAGCCGATCTATATCCTGCTGTATTGCCCGACAATGCTCTTCGCTATCCACAATTCCAGCCATCTTCGTGTCATCCGCAAACTTGCTGATTACACCAGTTACACCTTCTTCCAAATCATTTATATATATCACAAATAGCAGAGGTCCCAGTACAGAGCCCTGCGGAACACCACTGGTCACAGACCTCCAGCCGGAAAAAGACCCTTCGACCACTACTAAGAACTGGGAGGTTAGGATGGAAGTGTATATAATGCTGGTTAGATCAGAGCAAGAGTACTGTGGGCAGCTCTGGTTATCACACTGCAAGAAGGATGTAATTGCACTGGAGACAGTGGAGAGGAGATTCATCAGCATGCTGCCTGGCCTGGAGAGTTTCAGCTATGAAAATAAATGATGGTAATAGTTCATGCCAAATCACAAATAGAAGGGTTGTGTGTGGTGGCAATAATCTTCTGACTTGTGTCTATTTCAATGCCAGGAGTATTGTGGGGAAGGCAGACGAGCTGAGGGCGTGGATTGACACATGGAATTATGACATTACAGCCATTAGTGAAACTTTGCTACAGGAGGGGCAGGATTGGCAGCTCAATGTTCCAGGGTTCCGATGTTTCAGACGAGATAGACGCAGAGGGATGAAGGGTGGGGGGTGGCACTGCTAGTCAGGGAAAATATTACAGCAGTGCTCAGGCAGGACAGATTAGGGTACTTGTCCACGGAAGCCATATGGTTGGAGCTGAGAAACAGGAATGGTGTAACCACATTAATGGGGTTGTATTATAGACCACCCAATAGTCAGCGAGAATTGGAGGAACAAATCGGCAGAGAGATAGCAGACAACTGCAGGAAACATAAGGAGAGGATTTTACTTTTCCACATATCGATTGGGACTCTCATATTGTTAAAGGTCTAGACGGGTTAGAGTTTGTAAAATGTGTTCAGGAAAATTTTCTAAATCAATATGTAGAGGTACCAGCGAGAGAGGATGCAATCTTAAATCTGCTCTTAGAAAACGAGTTCGGACAAGTGACGGAAGTGTGTGTCGGGGAACACTTTGGTTCCAGTGATCATAATACCATTAGTTTCAACTTGATCATGGATAAAGATAGATCTGGACCTCGGGTTGAGGTCCTAAACTGGAAAAAGGCCAAATTTGAAGAAATGAGAAAGGATCTCAAAAACGTGGATTGGGACAGGCAGTTCTCTGGCAAAGATGTGATTGGTAAGTGGGAGGCCTTCAAAGAAGAATTTTTGAGAGTGCAGAGTTTGTATGTTCCTGTGAGGATTCAAGTCAAACTGAATAAGAATAAGGAACCTTGGTTCTCGAGGAGTATAAAAAGTGCAAGAAACTACTTAAGAAAAAAATCAGGAGGGCTAAAAGAAGGCATGAGATTGCTTTGGCAGATGAAGTGAAGGATGACCCTAAGATCTTCTCCAGGTATATTAAGAGCAAAAGGATAGTCAGGGATAAAATTGCTCCTCTTGAAGATCAGAGTGGTCGGCTATGTATGCAACCAAAAGAAATGGGAGAGATATTAAATGCGTTTCTTGCATCCGCATTTACTAAGGAAACTGGCATGGAGTCTACGGAAATAAGGCAAATAAGTAGGGAGGTCATGGAACCTATACAGATTAAAGGGGAGGAGGTGCTTGCTGTCTTGAGGCAAATCAGAGTAGATAAATGCTCAGGACTGGACAGGGTATTCCCTCGCACAGAGAAGGAGATTAGTGTTGAAATTACAGGGGCCCTGGCAGATATATTTCAAATATCTTTGTCCACAGGTGAGGTGCCGGATGATTGGAGGATAGCTCATGTTGTTCTGTTGTTTAAAACAAGGCCCCAAAAATAATGCGGGAAATTATAGGCCGGTAGTTTGACATCAGTAGTCGGTAAATTATTGGAAGCAGTACTAAGAGACAGGATCTACAAATATTTGGATAGACAGGGGCTTATTAGGGAGAGTCAACATGGCTTTGGTGCATGGTAAATCATGTTTAACCAATCTATTAGAGTTTTTCGAGGAGGTTACCAGGAAAGTGGATGAAGGGAAGGCAGTGGATGTTGTCTACATGGGCTTCAGTAAGGCGTTTGACAAGGTCCCGCATGGGAGGTTGGTTAGGAAAGTTCAGTCGCTGGTATGCATGGAGAGGTAGTAAATTGGATTAGACATTGACCTGTCTGGAGACAATACACATCTCTTTAACATCTGCTTAATCCTCCCTCCATTCACATTGTCTGTGTCTTTAAGACCTGGTTGGCTGCAGAGATTTGCATTCTACTCAGTATTCTGTTACTTGATTTTGTGTCTCTGTGCCCTATTTGAGAGCAGATTTCGTCTCCATCTGACGAAGGAGCAGCGCTCCGAAAGCTAGTGGCGTTTGCCACCAAAAAAAGCTGTTGGACTTTAAACTGGTGCTGTTAGACTCCTTACTATCAATGGAAGAAGCCAGATAGTGGTCGTGGAGGATTGCTTCTCTGAATGGAGGCCTGTGACGTGGTGTGCCACAAGGATCAATGTTGGGTCCATTGTTGTTTGTCATCTATATCAATGATCTGGATGATAATGTGGTCAATTGGATCAGCAAGTTTGCTGATGATACAATGATTGGAGGTGCAGTGGACAGTGAGGAAGGTTTTCAAAGCTTGCAGAGGGATTTGGACTAGCTCGAAAAATGGGCTGAAAAATGGCAGATGGAGTTTAATGCAGACAAGTGTGAGGTATTGCACTTTGGAAGGACAAACTAAGGTGGAACATACAAGGTAAATGGAAGGACACTGACGAGTGCAGTAGAACAGAGGGATCTGGGAATACAGATACATAATTCCCTAAAAAAGTGGCGTCACAGGTAGATTGGTTGGGAAAGAGTGCTTTTGGTACTTTGGCCTTTATAAACCAAAGCATTGAGTACAAGAGTTGGAATGTTATGGTGAGGTTGTATAAGACATTGGTGAGGCCGAATATAGAGGATTGTGTGCAGTTTTCGTCACGTGATGACAGGAAGGATCTTAACAAGTTTGAAAGAGTGCAGAGAAGGTTTACAAGGATGTTGCCGGAACTTGAGAAACTGAGTTACAGAGAAAGGTTGAACAGCTTCTGACTTTATTCCCTGGAGTGTAGAAGAATGAGGGGAGATTTGATAGAGGTGTATAAAATTATGATGTGTGCAGATAGAGTGAATGCAGGCAGGCTTTTTCTACTGAGGCAAGGGGGAAATAAACGAGAGGACATGGGTTAAGGGTGAAGAGGGAAATGTTTAAAGCGAATATTAGGGGCGGCTTCTTCACACAGAGAGTGGTGGGAGTGTGGAATGAGCTGCCAGATGAAGTTGTGAATGCGGGCTCACTTTTAACATTTAAGAAAAACTTGGACAGGTACATGGATGAGAGGGATGTGGAGGGATATGGTCCAGGTGCAGGTCAGTGGGACGAGACAGAACAATGGTTCGGCAGAGCAAAGAAGAGCCAAAAGGCCTGTTTCTGTGCTGTAATGTTCTGTGGTTCTATGGTTCTATAAGGAGAGAAATACAATGAAACATAGATGACAAATAGAATAAGTTGTCACAGAGACTTACCAGGGACACCAACAATACCCAGGATTGGATAGTAAACCCCTTGAATAGCCGACAGCACATAATGGATGCGAAATGTTAACGGTGACGAACCAAACCAATCTTGAGATAGAAAGGACGGACCGTAAGCCAAATTCCTGTCCAGTGTTGGAACATTCCAATCCACTGTTCCTAGATTCTGATCCATTATTGGAACATCCCGGTCTATTGTTCCCAGATTCTGATCTATTGTTGGAACATCCCAGTCTATTGCTTCCAGATTCTGATCCATTGTTGGAACATTCCGGTTCATGGTTCCCAGATTCTGTTCTCTCCTCTCCCTCCCTCTCTCTCCACAGCCGCTGATCTCTGTTCGTGTCGGAGTTGTCGCTCCCGCTGACTCAATGAGACAACACATTGAACAGAATTCCTCATTAATAGAAGAGGGAAATCCCTCCAGGCACAATAATTAGATCCATGGAGACTCGCATCAATTACAGTTACTAAACATCCAGCTTCACTTACCCCCATTCAATCCAACACTTTTCTTATCACAATGGAATAGAACACTTACCCAGCCTGGATAATGGTGGAGGTTCACTGAGAGCAGGACAAGTGGAAATAGTGGAGACACTGGCCATAAGCTGTCAATCTTCCCATTTCTTTTGAAATTAATTTGATGGGATGTGGGAATCGCTGCCTCGTCCCAGCATTCATTGTGCATACCTAACTGTCCTTAAGAAGGTTGGTGGTGAGGTCCCTTTTTGAACCACTGTAGCTTGTCCAGTGGGTTCAACCACAGCGCTGTTAGGGAGGGCAATCCAGGATTTGGACCAGTGACAGTGAAGGAACAGCTGACATATTTCCAAGTCAGGATGCGTGAGATTTGTCAACTGCAGTAGTTTGGTTTCTTTTAGGGAGAATTTCCTGTGGACCATGTGGTCGGGCCTGACCCTATCGAGAGTTGAGTTGGGACGAGAGACAATCGAGTGTGAGGGCACATATTCCGAGCCGGGGAGGATTGGCAGCTGAACCCAGAAAGGTGCAATGTGTAGATTCAGAGTCATGCTGTCTGACCATGTGATAAATATAGTTTAGGAGGAAACCAGAGCACTTTCAGTAAAACCACGCAGAGACGGAGAGAATGTGTAAACTCCACAAAGACAATGATCTCAGGATGGAATTGAACCCGGGTCTCTGGCGCTGTGAGGCCGCATGGCTAACCATTGTGCTACCGTACTGCCCCAAATGTGCAGGTTAGGTGAATTGGCCATGCGAAATTGCCCCTATTGTGTCCAACGATGTGCAGGCTAGGGAGATTGGCCATGGTAAATTGCCCCTTAATGTTCAAAGATGTTCAGGCTTGGTGGATTTGCAATGTTAAATTGACACCTAATGTTCAACGATGTGCAGGTTCGGGGGGATTGGCCGTTCTAAATTGCCCCTGAGTGTCGGGGATTAACAGGGTAAATATGTGAGGTTACAGGAATGGGGCCTGTGTGGGATTGTTGTCAGTACAGGCTCAATGGGCCAAATGGCCTCCTTCTGCACTGCTGGGATTCTATGAATCTTAAGAACACAATATGAATGAGAAATGGAATTGTGTTTTTAAAGGCTCCACATAAATAATTCACAAAACCAGGGGTAACTGCAGCAGTTATGTTAAAAGCTGTGAATTCTAAATTGTATCTCTGAAACACTTCACATAATTTATTCCCCATCACAGAACAATGTGATTATTCTCATGGTAAGTTATTTATTCATATTATTCATTCTATTTCATTCACTAAAATGAACAATCTGACAGATTAAAGTAAATGTTTACTCTGGATAATTAAATAAAAATCCCTTTGATTTGTGGCGATGGTTTTCATGGCCATAACGTCTCGGTGTGGTAAACAGTGGCGCATGGCTACTTGGTAAAGTATCTGACAGCACTTACATTCCTGATGGGGCCACCTTTCCTGACTCAGGCTGGGTGATTTGATTTGGTTTATTATTGTCACATATGTTAGTATACAGAAAAGTATTTCTTTCGCCCTATACAAACAAAGCATACCGTTGATAGAGAAGAAAACGCGAGAGTGCATAATGTCATGTTACAGTCATAGCTAGGGTGTAGAGAAAGATCAACTTAATGCGAGGTAGGTCCATTCAAAAGTCTGATGGCAGCAGGGAAGCAGCTGTCCTTGAGTTGGTTGTTACGTGTCCTCAGATTTTGGATCTTTTCTCCCGATGGAAGAAGGTGGAAGAGAGTATGTCCGGGTTGCATAGGGTCCTTCATTATGCTGGCTGCTTTGCTGAGGCAGCGAAAAGTGTAGACGGAGTCAATGGACGGGAGGCTTGTTTGCGTGATGGATTGGGCATTCATCCATGACCCATTGTAGTTTCTTGCGGTCTTGGGCAGAGCAAGAGCCATACCAAACTGTGACACAACCAGAAAGAATGCTTTCTATGGTGCATCTGTAAACTTTGGTGAGAGTCGCAGCTGACAGGCCAAATTTCCTTAGTCTTCTGAAGGGAAGGCGGTGGATGTTGTCTACCTGGATTTCAGCAAGGCCTTTGACAAGGTCCCTCATGGGAGGTTAGTTAGGAAGGTTCAGTCGCTAGGTATACATGGGGAGGTAGTAAATTGGATAAGACACTGGCTCAATGGAAGAAGCCAGAGAGTGGTTGTGGAGGATTGCTTCTCTGAGTGGAGGCCTGTGACGAGTGGTGTGCCGCAGGGATCGGTGTTGGGTCCATTGTTGTTTGTCATCTATATCAATGATCTGGATGATAATGTGGTAAATTGGATCAGCAAGTTTGCTGATGATACAAAGATTGGAGGTGTAGTGGACAGTGAGGAAGGTTTTCAAAGCTTGCAGAGGGATTTGGACCAACTAGAAAAATGGGCTGAAAAATGGCAAATGGAATTTAACGCAGACAAGTGTGAGATATTGCACTTTGGAAGGACAAACCAAAGTAGAACGTACAGGGTAAATGGTAGGACTCTGAAGAGTGCAGTTGAACAGAGGGATCTGGGAATACAGGTACAGAATTCCCTAAAAGTGACGTCATAGGTGGATAGGGTCGTAAAGAGTGCCTTTGGTACATTGGCCTTTATAAATCGGAGTATCGAGTATAAAAGTTGGAGTGTTATGGTAAGGTTATATAAGGCATTGCTGAGGCCGAATTTGGAGTATTGTGTACAGTTTTGGTCACCTAGTTACAGGAAGGATGTAAATAAGATTGAAAGAGTGCAGAGAAGGTTCACAAGGATGTTACCGGGACTTGAGAAGCTGAGTTACAGAGAGAGATTGAATAGGTTGGGACTTTATTCCCTGGAGCGCAGAAGATTGAGGGGAGATTTGATAGAGGTGTATAAGATTTTAATGGGTATAGACAGAGTGAATGCAAGCAGGCTTTTTCCGCTGAGGCTAGGGGAGAAAAAAAAACCAGAGGGCATGGGTTAAGGGTGAAAGGAGAAAAGTTTAAAGGGAATATTAGGGGGGGCTTCTCCACGCAGAGAGTGGTGGGAGTGTGGAATGAGCTGCCGGATAAAGTGGTAAATGCGGGGTCACTTTTAACATTTAAGAAAAACTTGGACAGGTTAATGGATGAGAGGGGTGTGGAGGGATATGGTCCAAGTGCAGGTCAGTGGGACGAGGCATAAAAATGGTTCGGCACAGACAAGAAGGGCCAAAAGGCCTGTTTCCGAGCTGTAATTCTCTATGGTTCTATGGTTCTGAGAAAGTGAAGGCATTGGTGGGCTTTCTTAACTATATAGTTCGGCATGGAGGGACCAGGACAGATTGTTGGTGATCTCGACACCTAGAAACTTGAAGCTCAGAAAACTCAAAACTCAAAAAGCAAAGCTTTTCCCTAGTTCTAGGGGTGAAGATGGACATGAATCTTTATTTGCAACACTTGCTGCGAGGACGCAGGTGAGTATAACTGTCCCACTGGATGGGAAAAGTTAGGTTTCTGAGGTAAGTTTGTGGGATGGGGTGGGCGGGTGTTGTTTCGGAAACATTGGAGAGTCAGATGACATGGGTGGGGTGAAGATTGCGACTCGAGGATGTGGGGGCCAAGTCAACGGATCTGCAGAGGAGATCCATCAGGATGCTGCCTGGGACGCAACATTTAAGTTATCACTCAGAGGACACAACCTCAGAGTAAAGAAACGCTCCTTTAAAACTGAGATGAGGAGGAATTTTGGCAGCCAGAGGCTGGTGAATCTGTGGAACTCGTTGCCACAGAGGGCTGTGGAGGCCAGGTCATTGAATGTCTTTAGGACAGAGATGGATAGGTTCTTGATCAATAAGGGGATCAAGAGTTACGGGGAGAAGGCAGGAGAATGAGGATGAGAATCATATCAGCCATGATTGAATAGCGGAGCAGACTCGATGGGCCGAATGGCCTAATTCTGCTCCTATATGCTATGGTCTTATGGCTTTAGGAAGAGAGGTTGGAAAGGCTTGGGAAGTTTTCTTTGGAGCAGAGAAGGCTAAGGAGCGACCCGATAGAGGTGTACATGATTATGAGGGACATGGACAGAGAGTGGATAAGGAGCAGTGGTCCTCTTAGTTGAAGGGCCAGTCACGAGGTGACTTGGATTTAAGGTGAGATGCAGGTGGTTTGGGGAGGATGTGAGTTACAAAGCTTTCGCCCAGAAGGTGGGGACGGTCTGAAATGCACTGCCTGGGAGGGTGGCAGAAACGGGTTGCCTCACATCTTTTAAAAAATACCTGGATGAGCACTTGGCACGTCACAACATTCCGGACTATGGGCCAAGTTCTGGCAGATGGAATTAGGTGAGGGTTCAGGTGTTTCTAATGTGTCGGTGTGGACTCGATGGGCCGAAGGGCCTCTTCTGCATCATGTGATTCTATGAGTATAGAAACACAGAGGGACCTAGGTGTGCAAGTCCACAAATCCTTGAAGGTGGCAACACAGGTGGAGAAGGTGGTGAAGAAGGCATATGGTATGCTTGCCTTTATAGGACGGGGTATAGAGTATAAAAGCTGGAGTCAGATGATGCAGCTGTATAGAACGCTGGTTCGACCACATTTGGAGTACTGCGTCCAGTTCTGGTCGCCGCACTACCAGAAGGACGTGGAGGCATTGGAGAGAGTGCAGAGAAGGTTTACCAGGATGTTGCCTGGTATGGAGGGTCTTAGCTATGAGGAGAGATTGGGTAGACTGGGGTTGTTCTCCTTGGAAAGACGGAGAATGAGGGGAGATCTAATAGAGGTATACAAGATTATGAAGGGTATAGGTAGGGTGAACAGTGGGAAGCTTTTTCCCAGGTCGGAGGTGACGATCACGAGGGGTCACGGGCTCAAGCTGAGAGGGGCGAAGTATAACTCAGACATCAGAGGGACGTTTTTTACACAGAGGGTGGTGGGGGCCTGGAATGCGCTGCCAAGTAGGGTGGCGGAGGCAGGCACGCTGACATCGTTTAAGACTTACCTGGATAGTCACATGAGCAGCCTGGGAATGGAGGGATACAAACGATTGGTCTAGTTGGACCAAGGAGCGGCACAGGCTTGGAGGGCCGAAGGGCCTGTTTCCTGTGCTGTACTGTTCTTTGTTCTTTGACTCTATGAGTATTGCTGAGGTCATGGAGTGGCCGGGAATTGATGGGTTCAGTCTGGTTGGGTTGGCGGGGATCAGGTCGTGGGAGTGGCGGGTGTGAGTGGAATGTTAGAATGGAACCAATGTAACAACCACAGAACCACATTGGATCTGTTATAGGGAACAAGCTGTAAGGGTCAGCTGACCCAGTAAACTATGTAAACAATGATAAAATGATGCGATGGCCGGCTGACCAGCTGACTCAGTATAAGTAAGAAGCTGCTGGGGCTTGTTGGAGCTTGGAAGGCCCAGGGTGAGGCCTTGAGTGTTGGACTAATGAAGTTTCTTTCTTAAACTTTCTGTTCGATTTACAAGTTGGACTCAGTTTTGTTTCATTTTATTGCCCAGAACTGAAGAGTCCCTTCTCCTGGTTGAACTTGGAATACCGAGGGGGGTGGGGTGTTTATTTGGGGTGGGGGTGGGGGCAGGGCGTGTGGGGCTGTCCAATACGGGGCACCGTCTGCATCTTTAAAATAAAATCCAAAGTTACAAGAGTTTTTTTCCCCCTCCTAATTTCTTCAGTGTAACTATGATCTGCTGTAAGTGATTGAAATCAGTTTGTCAGATGGTATCAGGCACAGCATAATTCTCCAGTAGAATAGGCCTTCTGCAATCTCCTGGTAAACCTTTAACTATCAGGGCGCAACAAATGCGATATTACCCAGCGCTCCTTCCTATTTCCAGACAGCCCCCCACGAACCGCCCCCCAGCCCATGCTTCAACCCATTACTAATTAAAACTCTGTCTATCTCCTCAAATTTACTATATCCCGGCATCCACCGCACTCCGAGGTAATTAATTCCACTGATTCGCCATTCATTGAGAGAAGACATTTCTCCTCATCCCTGTTTTAAATCTGCTATCCCTTTCCCCTGAGATGCCCTACATTGTCCTACACTGTGCTTCCTGTTAGGTTGCTTGATACCAATCCCACTACGGTGGCACAGTGGTTAGCACTGCTGCCTCACAGCGACAGGTACCCGGGTTCGATTCCAGCTTGGGTCACTGTCTGTCTGGAGTCTGCATGTTCTCCCCCGGGTGCTACGGTTTGCTCCCACTGTCTGAAAGACGTGCTGGTTAGGTACATTGACCATGCTACATTGCCCCTTCGTGTCCAAAGATGCGCAGGGTCGGGGGATTGGCCATGCTAAATTGTCCTCAGTGTCCAAAGATGTGCGGGTTAGGTGGATTGGCCATGCTGAATTGCCCCTGAGAGTCCAAAGATGTGCTGGTTCGGCGCGTTGGCCATGCTAAATTCTCCCTCGGTGTACCTGAACAGGCACCGGAGTGTCGCCACTAGGGTATTTTCACTGTAACGTCATTGCAGTGTTAATGTAAGCCTACTTGTGACTCTAATAAATAAATAACTGCTTCTTTTGGAAAGGTTATCTTATTTTTACGATTCATATGTAGATTTAAAACACACGTGTTACTGCCCTCTCTTTAACAAGGGCACACATAATTTATTCTTGTATAAAAGCAAATTACTGCAGATACTGGAATCTGAAACAATATTAACGAATGGTCATCCAGAGTTGAAACATTGGCTCTATTCTCTATCCACAGATGCTGTCAGACCTGCTGAGATTATCCAGCATTTTCTCTTTTTGTTTCTTCTGGTATAGTTTGCCCTACATCCTGATTCCTGTTAGGTTGTCCAAAGACCACTCTGACTGTTGGATTCTTTCCTTAACAACTCCTCAAGTCCAGACAAACACATACCACTTTCCAGCATCCTCAGCCCAGTGAATCTCTGACGCGACATGGTGGCACAGTGGTTAGCACTGCTGGCTCACGGTGGCACAGTGGTTAGCAGGCTGTCTCACAGCAGCACGTTGGCACACTGCTTAGCACTGCTGCCTCGCCGCAACACGGTGGCTCTGCGATTAGCACTGCTGCCTCACAGCAGCACAGTGGCACAGTGGATAGCACTGCTGCCTCACAGCGTCACGGTGGCTCAGTGGTTAGCACTGCTGCCTCGCAGCGATAGAGACACGGGTTCAATTCCCAGCTTAAGTCACTGACACTGTAGAGTTCGCACGTTCGCCCCGTGTCTGCGTGGGTTTCCTCTGGGTGCTCAGATTTCCTCCCACAATCTGAAAGACGTGCGGGTTAGGTGCATTGGCCATGCTAAATTCTCTCTCAGTGTACCCGAACAGGTGCCGGAATGTGGCAACTGGGGGATTTTCACAGTCGATTCATAGAGGTTTGCAGCATGGAAACAGGCCCTTTGGCCCAACTTTGGTCCACACCTCCCAGTTTTTACTATTAAGTTCAATTGCTCGCATTTGGCCCATATCCCTCTATACCCATGGAAATCATCGAATCCCGACAGTGCAGAAGAAGGCTTTCTGTAATTGAAGCTGTTGCTCGGGATCCGCTTTAGTGTACAGTTTAACATCAATTTATTAGCTGATCGATCGAAGAGATCATTCTGCAACGCCACAGCTTATGGCCTCCAACTACACTCTGGATGAACACCATGAGAATGAAGAATAACTGCAGCCCTTGTGAGGAATTACTTTCTGTTTCACTGCTGGGACACGCCTGCTAACTTTCTCACCATACATTTCTATTACCTGAAGCAGATACCTGAACTCAAAACATCTCAGCATTAATTAAAACATCCTCTTGTAAAAGAAGCAGAATTTGTGGCACAATTAGCTGACTAAATACAAAGGCAACTGCTTTCTTCATTTGTTGGCTTTTTCCAGAACAACCTTACTGCCAGGTACAAAAGGAGAAAATGCTGGAAAATCTCATGGTTCCGATTATCTGACTCCTGCCCTGATTCCTCAGGAATATGCTCCTGAAAAAAATGTGATATTTGTGATGCTGAGTGAAAATATCGTGCGGGATTTTACAGCCTCGCTCGTCCCGCAACCGGAAAACCCTGCCCGATGTCAACGGGACATTTCTATTGGTCCGCCCCTCACCCGCTCCAAATCCCGTGGCGGGCAGGACAGTAAAATTCCAGCCATTGCTGTTCTTTAAGCCAACTGTGTGAAGGAATTAAATGTTAAATTACAACCTTAACTTCGAAAGAAGCCTTTTGCGACCTGCAATAATTAGGAATTAGCGGGCAGTGCTGAGTATAGGTAAAATACAAGCTTCAAGGTACAATCTTTCATCTTGTAATTGGCAGTAAACAGGCAATGGCCTAGTGGTATTATCGTTCGAGTATTAATCCAGAAAGTCAGCTAATGTTCTGGGGGCCCGCATTCAAATCCCGCTACGGCAGGTGGTGGAATTTCAATTCAATAAAACACATCTGGAATTAAGAATCTACGAATGACCATGAAACCATTGTCGATTGTCGGAAAAACTCAACTGGTTCACGAATGTACTTAAGGGAAGGAAAACTGCCGTCCTCACCTGGTCTGGTCTACATGTGACTTCAGAGCCACAGCAATGTGGTTGACTCTCAAGTGCGCTCAAAGGGCAACTAGCGATGGGCAGCATCCTGGTAAATCAACTCTGCACTCTCTCCAATGCTTCCACATCCTTCTTATAGTGAGGTGACCAGAACTGTACACAATATTCCAAATGTGGTCTCACCAATGTCCTGTACAGTTGCGGAATAACCCCACGGCTTTTAAACTCAAACCCCCTGTTAATACACGCTAACACACTACAGGCCTTCCTCACGGCTCTATCCACTTGAGTGACAACCTTCAGAGATCTGTGGATATGAACCACAAGATCTCTCTGTTCCTCCACATTCTTCAGACCCCTGCCGTGGACCCTGTAATCCGCATTCAAATTTGTTCTACCAAAATGAATCACCTCGCACTTATCTTCGTTAAATTCCATCTGCCATTTTTCGGCACAGCTCTGCATCCTATCAATGTCTCCTTGCAACCTACAACAGCCCTCCACCTCATCCACTACTCCACCAATCTTGGTGTCATCAGCAAACTTACTGACCCATCATTCAGCCCCCTCCTCCAAGTCATTGATAAAAATCACAAATAGCAGAGGACCCAGCACCGTTCCCTGTGGTACACCGCAGGTAACTAGTCTCCAGTCTGAACATGGACCTTTTCCATTAACTTACCGACCACCGAAGTAAGACTAGCCGGCCTATCATTGCCAGGGTCATTCCTATTTCCTTTTTTGAACAGAGGAACAACATTTGCCACTCTCCAGTCCTCTGGCACCATCCCCGTGGACAGTGAGGACCCAAAGATCAAAGCCAAAGGCTCTGCAATCTCATCCCTTGCCTCCCAAAGAATCCTAGGATATATCCCATCTGGCCCAGGTGACTTATCGACCTTCAGGTTTTTCAAAATTGCTAATACATCTTCCCTCAGAACATCTACCTCCTCCAACCTATCAGCCTGCATCACACTCTCATCCTCAAAAACATGGCCCCACTCCTTGGTGAACACGGAAGAAAAATATTCATTCATCACGTCTCCTATCTCTTCTGACTCCATGCACAATTTCCCACTGCTATCCTTGACCGGCCCAAACCTCACCCTGGTCATTCTTTTATTTCTCACATAAGAGTAAAAAGCCTTGTGGTTTCCCATGATCCGACCCGCCAAGGACTTGTCATGCACCCTTCTCGCTCTCCTAAGCCCTTTTTTTTAGCTCATCCCTTGCTACCTTGTAACCCTCAAGCGACCCAACTGAACTTTGTTTTCTCATCCTTACATACACTTTCTTTTTCCTCTTGACAAAACATTCAACCTCTTACCTGGATAGTCACATGAGCAGCCTGGGAATGGAGGGATACAAACGATTGGTCTAGTTGGACCAAGGAGCGGCACAGGCTTGGAGGGCCGAAGGGCCTGTTTCCTGTGCTGTACTGTTCTTTGTTCTTTGTTCTTTGTTCTTTTGTGAACCATGGTTCCCTCACTCGGCCATTTCCTCCCTGCCTGACAGCGACATACCTATCAAGGACACGCAGCATTTGGTCCTTGAACAAGCTCCACTTTTCATTTGTGCCTTTCCCTGACAGTTTCTGTTTCCATCTTATGCTCCCTATTTCTTGCCTAATCGCATCATAATTACCCCTCCCCCAATTATAAACCTTGCCCTGCCGTATGGCCCTATCCCTCTCCATTGCAATAATGAAATACAGCAATTTGTGGTCACTATCTCCAAAGTGCTCTCCCACAAACAAATCTAACACTTGGCCCGGTTCATTTCCCAGTCCCAAGTCCAATGTGGCCCCACCTCTTGTCGGCCTATCGACATATTGTGTCAGGAAACCCTCTTGCACACACTGCACAAAAACTGCCCCATCCGAACTTTTCGACCGATAAAGGTTCCAATCAACATTTGGAAAGTTAAAGTCACCCATGACAATTACCCTGTGACCTCCACACCTATCCATAATCTGCTTTGCAATTTCTTCCTCCACATCTCTATTACTTTTTGGGGGCCTATAGTAAACTCCTAACAACGTGACCGCTCCTTTCCTGTTTTTAACTGCAGCCCATATTACATCAGTAGGCAGATCCCACTCGAACTGCCTTTCTGCAGCCGTTAAACTACCCTTGATTAACAATGCTATTCCTCCATCTATTTTCCCACCTTCCCTACTGTTACTGAAACATCTAAACCCCGGAACGTCCAACAACCATTCCTGTCCCTGTTCGAAACGTGTCTCCGTAATGGCCACAACATCGGAGTCCCAAGTACCAATCCACGCTCCAAGTTCACCTACCTTATTCCGGATACCCCTTGAATTGAAGTCGACACACTTCAACCCACCTCCCTGTCTGCCGGTACACTCATGCGACCATGATACCCTCCTCAGTGCCTCATAACACTCAACACTGGCTTCTGGACTACAGCTCGTTTTCCCATCCCCCAGACAAATTAGTTTAAACCCCCCGAAGACCCGCAGCGAATTTCCATGCCAGGATATTGGTGCCCCTCTGGTTCAGGTGAAAACCGTCTTTTTGTGCAGGTCCCACATTCCCCAGAATGTGCTCCAATTATCCATGTCACTGAAACCCTCCGTCCAACACCATCCTTGCAGCCAATCAGTGAGATAACTGAGTCATAGATTACTCAGTTAGTGGTAGGGAGTTGGGGAGAGTACAGAACAAAGAGATCGAGGGGTACATGTTCGTAGCTCCTTGAAAGTGGAGTCACAGGTGGACAAGGTGGTGAAGAAGGCATTCCACATGCTTGGTTTCATCGGTCAGAACATTGAATACAGGAGTTGGGACGTCTTGTTGAAGTTGTACAAGACATTGGTAAGGCCACACTTGGAATACTGTGTGCAGTTCTGTTCACCCTATTATAGAAAGGATATTATTAAACCAGAAAGAGTGCAGAAAAGATTTACTAGGATGCGACTGGGACTTGATGTTTTGAGATTTAAGGAGAGGTTGGATAGACCAGGACTTTTCTCTCTGGAGCGTAGGAGGCTGAGGGGTGTCTTTACAGAGGTTTATAAAATAATGAGGGGCACAGATCAGCTAGATAGTCAATATTTTTCCCAAAGGTAGGGGAGTCTAAAACTAGAGGGCATAGGTTTAAGGTGAGATGGCAGAGATATAAAAGTGTACAGAGGGACAATTCTTTCACAGAGGGTGGTGCGTGTCTGGAACAAGCTGCCAGAAGTGGTAGTAGAGGCGGGTCCAATTTTGTCTTTTAAAAAGCATTTAGAAAGTTACATGGGTAAGATGGGTATCGAGGGATAAGGGCCAAATTGACAATTTGGCCCGAAGGGCCTGTTTCCATACTGTAAAACTCTGTGACTCTATGAATGAATACGAAAATAATTCAAATCAATACTATCATTCGGACACCAGCAACTAGGAGAGTAATGCATTTTCAATTATTTCTCTTTTTTAATAATAACAGCTCAAAAGGATAATTAATAAATGCATCGTAAATAAGCGCATTCAACGAGGAACTTTCACTTTCTCAGGAGGCTAAGGAAATTTGGATGTCCGCTATGACTCTCAACAACTTTTACGGATGAACCATATAAAGCATTCTTTCTGGTTGGATCACAGCTTGGGATGTCTCCCGCTCTGCCCAGGACTGCAAGGAACTACAAAATGTCATGAACGAAGCCCAGTCCATTACGCAAACCAGCCTCTCACCCATTGACACTGTCTACACAAACTTCTGTCTCAGAAAAGCAGCCAGCATAATCAAGCACCCCCACGCACCCCGAATGTACTCTCTTCCACCTTATTCCATCGGGAAAAAGATACATAAGTCTGAGGTCACGTACCAACCGGCTCAAGAATAGCTTCTTCCCTATTGCCATCAGACTTTTGAATGGACCTAAATTGCACTGAGTTGATCTTTCTATACACCCTAGATATGAAAGTAACACTACATTCTGCACTCTCGCCTTTCCTTCTCTATGAACGGTATGCATTGTCTTGAGAGCACGGAAGAAACAGTGATTTTCACTGTATGCTAATACATATGACAATGATAAATCAAATCAAATCAAATCACCCAGCCTGAGTCAGGAAAGTCGGCCCAATGAAGAATGTAAGTGCTGTCAGATACTTTACCAAGTGGCAATGCTGTTTACCACACCGAGACGTTATGGCCATAAAAACCATCGCCACAAATCAAAGGGATTTTTATTTAAGTATCCAGAGTGCACATTGAATTTTAATCTATCAGATTGTTATTTTTAGTGAAGGAAATAGAATGAATAATGTGAATAAATAACTTCCCTTGAGAATAATCACCGTTTTCTGTGATGGGGAATAAATTGTGTCAACAGGGCTTCAGGGATACAATTTAAAGTTCTCAGTTTTTAATACAACTGCTGCATATAACCCTGGCTTCTTTAGATTCATAGAATCCCTACAGTGCATGAGGAGGCCATTCGGCCCATCGAGCCTGTGCTGACAGCTATCCCACCCAGGTCCCATTCATGTCACCACACATATTTACCCTGTTAATCCCCGACACTCAGGGGCAATTTAGCATGGTCAATTCCCCCTAACCTGCCCATCTTTGTACACTTAGGGGGAATTTAGCATGACCAATCCACCTAGCCTGCACATCCTTGAACACTAAGGGGCAATTTACCATGGCCAATCCACCGAACCCGCACATCGTTGGGGACATTAGGGGCAAATTAGCATGGCCAATCCACCTAACCTGCACATTTGGGGCAGGACGGTAGCACAATGGTTCGCCATGCTGCCTCACAGCGCCAGAGACCCGGGATCAATACCATCCTCAGGTCACTGTCTGTGTGGAGTTTACTCATTCTCCCCGTGTCTGCGTGGGTTTACTCCGGTTGTTCTGGTTTCCTCTTAAACTGTGTTTATCACATGTTCAGACAGCATAAATCTGCAACTGCACACTGCACCTTCCAGGGTACAGCTGCCAATCCTTCCCGGCTCGGAATATGCGCCCTCGCACTCGCGTGGTTATCGTCCCACCTCAACGTTCCATTGGGTCAGGTCAGACCACATGGTCCATAGGAAATTTTCCCTAAAAGGAGCCATACTACTGCAGTTGACAAATCTCACACATCCTGACTTGGAAATATATCGGCTGTTCCTTCACTGTCACTGGCTCCAAATCCTGGAATGCCCTCCCTAACAGCGCTGTGGTTGTACCCACTGGACAAACTGTAGTGGTTCAAAAAGGGAGCTCACCACCACCTTCTTAAGGTCAGTTATGTATGCACAATGGATGCGGGAACTAGCCATCGATACCCACATCCCATAAAATGAATTTCGAAAGAAATGGGAAGATTGAAAGTTTATGGCCAGTGTCTCCACTATTTCCACTTGTCCTGCTCTCAGTGAACCTCCACCATTATCCAGGCTGGGTAAATGTTCTATTCCATTGTGATATGAAAAGTGTTGCAATAAACGGGCTTAAGTGAAGCTGTTTGTTTAGTGACTGTAATCGATTTGATTCTCCATGGATCTGATTATCGTGCCTGAAGGGTTTTCCCTCTTCGATTAATAAGGGATTCTGTTCAATGTGCTGTTCCACTGAATCAGCGGGAGCGACAACTTCGACACTAACAGAGATCAGGGCTGTGGAGAGAGAGGGAGGTAGAGGAGAGATCAGAATCTGGGAACAATGGTTTGGAATCTTCCAACAATGGATCAGAATCTGGGAACAATAGACCGGGATGTTCCAATAATGGATCAGAATCTGGGAACAATGGATTGGAATGTTCCAACAATGGATCTGAATCTGGGAACAATGAATTGGAATGTTACAACACTGGACAGGAGTTTTGCTCACGGTCTGTTCTTACATTCTCAAGATTGGTTTGGTTTGTTGCTATTAAAATTTCGCATCCGTTATGTGCTCTGGATTATTCAAGGTGTTTACTATCCAATCCTGGCTATTGCTGGTGTCCCTGGTAAGTCTCTGTTTCTAGTTATTCTATTTGTCATCTACGTTTCATTGTAGTACTCTCCTTCGCATTTCAGTTTTGGAAACATGGAGTCCATTGACTTCAGTTCCACACTTAATCTCTGCTCCCTGCCCATTTACTCCATTCCTGTACCTGAAGCTGGTCCACACTGATTGCACCCTCCATTAACCCTTCGACCTTGAGCTGATTACTCACCCCATGTCCCATGGTCAGGCCACATTTCGGGTACTGTGTGCAGTGTTGTTCATCACACTACCCGGAGGAGGAGGAAGCTTTGGAGGCAGTGCAAAAAGAGTTCACCAGGATGCCACCATTAAACCAGAAATTCAACTGGACTCACCACATAAACACAAAGGCAACAAGAGCAGGTCAGGGGCGAGGAAGACAGCGGCGAGTAAGTCACCTCCTGACTCCCCAAAGCCTGTCCACCATCTACAAGGCACAAGTCAGGAGTGTGATGGAATACTCCCCACTTTCCTGGATGCGTGCAGCTCCAACAAAATTCAAGAAACTTGACACCATCCAGGACAAAGCAGTCTGCTTGATTGGCACCACATCGAAAAACTTTCATTCCCTCCATCACCGATGCACAGTAGCAGCCGTGTGTACTGTCTACTAGATGTCCTGCGGCATTTCACCCAAGATCTTCAGACAGTACCTTCCAAACCCACGACCACTTCCGCCTAGAAGGACAAGGGCAGCAGATACATGGGGACACCACACTTGCAACCTCCCCTCCAAGCCACTCAACGTCCTGGTTTGGAAATATATCGTCGGTTCCTTCGCAGTTGCTGTGTTAAATTACTGAAAGTCCCTCCAAAATGCGAATTGTGGTCACCCCACAGTACATGCACTGCAGCGATTCAAGAAGCTGGCTCACAACCACTTTCTCAAGGGCAACTGCGAATGGGAATTTCAAATGCTGGCCACCCAGCAACGCCCATGTCCAACGAATGAATTTAAAAATATGTTCCGTGTTCTCGAGGGTGTTGTTTATGAGGAGAGGCTGGATAAACCAGAATTGTTTTCACTGGAAAGGCAATGGCTGAGGGGAGACCTGATAGATGTCTACAAAATGATGTGAGCAAAAGAAAGGGTGGAGAGTCCGAGGCTTTTTTTCCCAGGATGGAAGTGTCAATTACAAGGGGGAACAGTTTCAAGGTGAGAGGGAGAAAGTTTCAGGGAGATGTGCGAGGAAGGTTTTCCGTGCTGGAATTGTCTTTGTTCTTTGTGCTTCATCGGTCGGGGAATTGAGTATGAAAAATGGCAGGTCATGCTGCAGCTGTACTGAACCTTATTTAAGCCTCATTTGGAACATTGTGTAGAATTCTGGTCACCACACAACCATAAGGATGTGGATGCTTTGGAGGGTGTACAGAAGAGTTTTACCCGGTGTGTTGCCTGGTGTGGAAGGTGTTAGCTCTGAGGAGAAGTTGGATGAACTCGATTTGTTCTCAGTGGAACGACAGAGGTTGAGGGGCGACCTGATAGAGGTTTAAAAGATAATGAGTGGCATGGACAGAGTGGATAGTCAGATCCTCTTTCCTTCGGTAGAACAGTCATGTACCAGAGAACATATGTTAAAGGTGCATGAGGAAAAGTTTAGAGGAGATGTGTGAGGCACGGTTTTTACACAGAGGGTGTTGAATGACCACTTCACTTGCAAGTTTACCTCATAGATTCCTCCACTATATTTTTGTCCCCGTTACTGGGGACTGCCCGGGCAGGTAGTGGGAGAAGATAGGCTAGCGGCATTTTAGGGGCCTCTCGGCGAATACACGAATATGATGTGAATGAAACGATAGGGGCTCCGTAAGTTCATACGGTTGTAATTTACGCAGGCATCATGATCGGCGCAGGCTTGGAGTGCCAAACGATCTGTTCCTGTGCCGTACCGCTCATTTCTCTTTGATTTGTTCTTTGAGCTGTCCGCGGTTGACTGGGAGAGAAGCCGAGCAGGAAAGATCTTGGAGCAGCAATGGCAGGAGTTTCTGGGTGTAATTCGGGAGACACAGCAAAATTTCATGCCAAGAAGAAGCATACTCAGGGAAGGACGAGGCAACCATGGCCCGACGAGGGAATTCAAGGACAGCATAAAAGCAATAGAAAAGGCATACAATGTCGCAAAGACACGTGGGAATCCAGCGGAGTGGAAATCTTTTGAAGAACAACAGAGGAAAACAAAACAAGGAGGGAGAAGATACAATCTCAGTGTGTGCGAGCCAGAAATATAAAATACGATTGCAAGATTTTCTTTAGATATAGAAAGGGAAATGGAGAGAAAAGAGTGGACATTGGACCGCTGGCAATGACGCTGGAGAAGCAGTAATGGAGGACAAAAAATAGCGGAGGAATTGATTCGGTCACTTGCAAGTTAAGTTGGTATTTAGAAAGACAAATGCAATATTAGTATTCATTTCGAGAGGACCAGAATACAAAAGCAGGGGTGTACTGCCAAGGCCTTATAAGACTCTGGTCAGACCACGTTTGGAATATGTGGGCAATTATGTACGCCGTGTCTCAGGAAGGATGGGCTGGTCTTGGAGAGGGTCCAGAGGATGTTCACGAGAATTATCCCAGGATTGAAAGGCTTAACGTATAAAGAGATTTTGAGGACTCTGGATCTGTACTCGATGGAGCTTCGAAGGATGGCGGGTGGGGAGTGGTTTCGAATTGAAACTTACAGAATACTGAAAAGCCTTTATTAGAGAGTAAGTGGGAAAGAGAATTCTATCAGTCGGAGAGAATAGGAACCGAGGGTACAAACCCAGAGTGAAGGGGCGAACCTTTAGAATGGAGATAAGCAGGAATTTATTCAGCCAGCCTGTGGTGAGTCTTTGGAATGAATTACTACAGAATGCAGGGGAGGCCAGGTCATTGAGTGCATTGAAGAAAGAAAAAGCTATGTTCTTGCGTGGTAAAGGGATCAACGTTTACGGGAAAGGGAGGGAGAACGGGATTGAGAAATGTATCAGCTATGATTGCATGGCAGGACAGACTCGATGGGCTGAATGACCAAATTCTGCTCTTAGATCTTTCAATCTTATGGTCGTTCCTGTATCAGGCACCTTTTAATACGACATAGAGCGAACCGAGTTAGCTCAAGACTAACGTCTGTGATGCGGGGGATATCCCGAGGAGGTCGAATTAGATCATAGACTCGGCAATTCTGGCTGAAGATTGTTGCGAATGCCTTATCTTTCGCACTGATGTGCTGCGTTCATTCATCATGGAGGATGGGGATATTTGTGGAGCCTCGTCATCCAGTGGCTTGAGTAATTGTCCACCACCATCCTCGGCTGGATGTGGCAGAACTGCAGAACTTGGATCAGGTTGGAGGAATATCATATGTCTGATTCTGCTGTTCAGTGTGATTCTCATGACTTCTACCTTCCATTCCAAGTCAGTTTGATATCTGTTTGTAGATTCATCAAGTCGATACTCCTCATTTTAGCTTTTCCGGGGGCTGCTCTTGCCACTCTGAGTTGATTCTCCTGGACCAGGGTTCATTCTGCCGATTGGTGTGAATAGGTTTTGGGAATATAATGTAGGTTCATGCAACTGTGCTGCTGCTGAGGGCCCACAGGAACTCATCAATGTCCTGTTTAGAGATTCCAGATATTGAAGGTAAATTCCTCATTCCTGCGACATGGGTGTCGCTTGGTGGCCTCCATTTATTTACCATCCGTCTTTGCCCGAGCGCAGTTGAGAGTCAATCGCATTGCTGTGGCTCTGGAGTCACATTTGGCCAGACTAGGTAAGGACGGCACATTTCCTTCCATAAAGGACATTAGTGAACCAGATGGGTTTTTCCGACAATGGTTTCATAGTCTTCAGTTAATTCTAAATTCCAGACTTTTTTTATTGAGTTCACATTCCACCATCGGCCGTGACGGGATTCGAAACTGGGTCTTTATGATTTTTTGCTGTTTTTCTGGATTAATAGTCGAGCGACAATAACACCATTGCCTGCTCATGTTTTTAGCTTTTCATTTTACGAGATGTGGGCTCGCTGGCTGTACGATGGATATTAATTTCCCGTCCCTAACTGTGTTCCATTTCAGACTGTATTTGAGTGTCACGTGTAGGTCAGACAGGTAATGACATCGAATTTAGTGAACTAGATGGGTTTTTGGAACAACCAATAATGATTCCGGTGTTATGGTGGCATAATGGTTCGGACCACTGCCTCACAGCGCCAGGGACATGGGTTCGATTCCTGGCTTGGGTCAGTGTCGGTATGGAGTCTGCACGTTCTTCCTGTGACTGCGTGCGTTTCCATTGGGTGCTCCAGTTTCCACTCACACTCCAAAAATGTGCAGGTGAGGTGGATTGGCCGTGTTGAATTGACTCCAATTGTCTGGGGCATTACCGGGGTAAATATGTGGGGCTACAGGCAGAGAGCCTGGGTGGGCTTTTTGTTGGGTGTAGGCTCGATTGGCTTACTCGTCTCATGCTGCACTGGAGGGATTCCATGATTTCAGAGTCATCATTCGACTGTTAATTCCAATTATTTTACTGAATTGAAATTTCACCATCTGACACGGTGGGATTCGAACCCGGGTCCCCAGAGGAATATCCTGGGTTTCTGGATTAAACGTCCAGTGACAACAGACAACCAGTGTCTGTATGGAGTTTGCACATGCTCCCCATGTCTGAGTGCATTTCCTCCGGGTGCTCCGGTTTCCTCCCAAAGCCCAAAGATGTGTGGGTGAGGTTGATTGGCCATGCTAAGTCGAACCTAGTGTCCAAAGATGAGTCTTCTAAATATCTGCGTCTACGGGAGTGGGCCCTGGGTGGGATTGGGGTCGGTGCAGACTCAATGGGCCGAATGGCCTACTTCTGCCCTGTAGTGATTCTATCATTCTATGACAATACCATTAAGCCACGGCCTCCCAAGTAGTTTTGTGTTTGAAATCTATCCCATTAAGCACGATGGTAGTTCCACAGAACCCGATGGAGATTTCCCTTAGAGCGATTTCCCACATACAGATCAGGAAAGGTCTTATTTGCTCTGTGTTACCCCGGCTGACTGAACTCACACACACACAGACCATGAAGGGATGGGGTGTACTATGTATAGTACTCATATTGCACCTGCTCTCTGAGTGCTTCGCTGAACAGCGCAGAGATATATTTAATCTCTATTTCTACAGTGCTGTAACGACCCGAACCAGTCAGCGATATGACAGAAATGTTGGTGAATCCGATTGTTGTACATTAATTTCTCTTTCTGGCTCCCGATGGGCTCTGGGTTCCACGGGCAATTCCAGCAGTGGCCAGTGCTGAGTGATGCTGTTGATCTATTAGAGCTTTCACATCCAGGCCCCATCATGATCTCAGAGCCTATCGACTAAAAACCTCCCTCTCCCAGCTGATGTCGAAATCTGAACCAATCTCTTCACAAACTTAGCTTTCTTCTGTACCGGAGCTCAGTTTCCCATCAGCAAGACCACATTCTTCCTCCCCGATTACATCTCCCATCTTTGTTAGTTACAGGCTTGACTATTCCAATGCCCTTCTCTATTGGTTGGCATGGTGCCACAGTGTTAAGCACTGCTGCCTCACTGCACTAGGGGCCTGGGTTCGATTCCTGGCTTGCAGCATTTTCTGTGTGAATTCTGCACGTTCTGCCCATGTCTGCATGTGTTTCCTCCGGGTGCTCTGGTTTCCTCCCAAAGTTTGAAAGATATGCTGGTTAGGTGCATTGGCCATGTGAACTTCTCCCCCAATGTTGCCCGAACACGAGCCAGAGTGTGGCGACGAGGGGATTTTCACAGTAACTTCATTGCAATGTTGATGTAAGTCCACTTGTGACACTTAAAATGAAACTTAAAATTAAATCCCATCGTGAATCCTCCATATGCCTCAGCTCGTCCACGACTCTGCAGCCCGTAACCAAACCCATACCGTGTCCCGGTTGCCCATCACCCCTGTGCTAATTGAGCGACATTGGTTCCCACTCTGGCAGCCGCTCAATATCAACATTCTCCTTCTGTGATTGGAATTCTCCACGGCAACATTCATCCCCAGTCCCCTCTCCATTCCCAATATTCCTGAAAACTTCCCCCGCATTTCTCCCTTAAACGTTCCCCCTCTCACCTTGACCCTGTGCCTCCTTGTATTTGACACTTCCACCCTGGGGAAAACGCTCTGACTATCCATCCTGTCTATGCCTTTCATTATTGTGTAGACCTCACTCAGGTCTCTCCTCAGCCTCTGCCTTTCCAGTGAAAACAATCGTAGTTCATTCAACATCTCCTTGTGGCCAATGCCTATGAGACCAGGTAACATCCTAGTGAAGCTCCCTTGCACTCTCTCAAAAGCTTCCACGGCCTTCTGGCTGTATGGTGACCAGAATGCGGCCTAACCAAGGTTTATTAGATCTGTAACATGACTTGGCAACTCCTGTATTCAGTGCCCTGTCCGATGAAGGTAAACATACCATATGCCTTCTTAATCACCTTGGCCACCTTTATTGCCACTTCTGTGGAACTGTGGACCTGTATGCCCAGATCCCTCTGTATGTTAAATTTCCTAAGGTCTCTGCCATTTACAGTATAATTCACACCTAAATGTGTTGCTCGAAAATGCATCACCTCGCATTTGTCTGGATTAAACTCCATCTGCCATTTTTGTGCCCAATCTCTTTATATCTTGTTGTGCCCTCTGACAATCCCTGGTAATGTCAGCAACTCCGCCAATCTTCATGTCATCCGCATGCTTATTAATCAGACCCTCCCACATTTTCCTCCAGATATATACGACAAACAACAGAGGTCCCAGCACTGATCCCTGAGGAACACTACTAGCTGCAGCTATCCATTCTGAACTACAAGCTATCAAACTGATCGATGTTTTCTATAACTATGCCAGTTCTGTGTCCTGTGCCCACCCAAAATCCCATGTGATTTTAGTGCTGTACCAGTCTGCCATGTGGGTCCTTGTCAAACATCTTACTGAAGTCCATATAAACTACATTCACAGCTCCTCCCTCATCAATTAACTTGGTCACCTCTTCAAAATCAAATTGGTGAGACATGACCTTTCCGTACAGAGTCATGTTGCCTGTCACTTACTAGTATATTTTCTTTCCAATGTTCATATATGTCCCTCAGTAGCTTCTCCAAAATCAGCCCCACCTCAGGCAGAGCAGCTTATATTTTCCTGTCAGAAGTCCCACACCACCAGGTTAAACTTCAACAGGGTGATTTGGTATCACGAGCTTTCGGAGCGCTGCTACATCATCAGATGAGTGGAGTGGAGTCCAATCAGCGGATCAAGGAGCAGCACTCCGAAAGCACGCGATACAAAATAAACCTGTTAGACTTTAACCTTATGTTGTGGAACTTCTTACTGTGCCTACCTCCGTTCAACACCGGCATCTCCACGTCGTATTTTCTTTCCTGGATTACCCCTCCTTCATTTCTTAAACAAGGGAACAGCATGCTTGACTTCATCGGTGGGGGCATTGAGTGTAAAAATTGACAGACCATGCTGCAACTGTACAGAAACTTACTTCGGCCTGATTTAGAAGACTGTGTACTATTCTGGTTGCTGCACTACAAGAAGGATGAGGATGCTTTGGGAACAGCAGGGGTTTCCCAGAATGTTGCCTGCTCTGCAGGCTATTAGCTATGGGGATTGATTGTATAAACTCGGTTAGTTCTCACTGTAATGACAAAGGCTGAGGGGCGATCTGATAGAGGTTTACAATATTTTGAGTGGCATGGACAAGTGGATAGTCAGATCCTGCTTCCGAGGGTAGAAAAGTCAAGTACCAGTGGCCATAGATTTAAGGTATGTGGGGAAAAGTTTAGAGGAGATGTGCGAGGCAAGTCTTTTTGTACAGAGTGTAATGAATCTCAGGAACGCGCTGCTTGCGGAGGTGGTGGGAGCAGGTATGATAATGACATTTAAGTGGCATCCAGGCGAATACATGAATAGGATGGGGAAGAAAGGAAACCGACAACGTGAGTGCATACAGTTTTAGTTCAGAGAGACATGATGTTTTGCGCAGGCTTGGAGGGCCAAAGGGCATGTTCCTGTATTGTACTCTTCCCCTTTGCTCTTACGAATGGTGGAACAGGCTGGAAGGGCTGAATGGCATCCTCCTGCTCCTATTTTCCATGTTTCCTTGGGAAGATTAGGCTTCTTAATGGGTCAACTCTCACAGGACAACAATGTCTCAATCGTCAATGACAAGTGCTGGTACTTACAGTACAAAGATCATAATTTTCCAGCCAGGGGGACCATTAAGCCTGGGCTCATGCCCTGGTGAACAGTTTCAAATCCTATCACAGGAGCTGTTTGAATTTAAATTCAATTGACAAAAAATACAATTCAAAGTTAGTCTCACTAATGATGACCACGAAACCATTGTCGATTGATGTAAGAACCCATCCAGTTCCCTCATGTCCTTTTGTTATGGTTCAGGTTTAGAACTCCAAAATACTTTTTGGAGAATGCCTGAACCATAGGTTTTGGATCCTGAGTTTGGCTGGGATCAAACTGATAAGTTTCAAGTCAGGTATGATTCACCAACCGATCAGAGAACTTTTATCAAACTAAGTTTCTTAAGAATAAAATTAACATGTGTATACAGAAAATTAGCAATACCTTTCATCAATTACAAACAAAAACAACAGAAAGTAAACAACCATAATAATGAAATAACTCTGAATTGAATATCAAACCTGATCCAATAAACCAAAACCTTTCATAGTCAAAACCCTTTGCACAGGCTTCACACAGAATAAATTAAAATCTCACTTGAATGCAGTGCATTGATTCGATGCCTGCAGTTTCCATCCGGAAGGCGAAATGTTGCCCTGAGATAACCATGATGTGGAGATTCCGGCGATGGACTCGGGTGAGCACCGTTAGATATCTCACAATACCAGGTTAAAGACCAAGGTGTTCATTTGGAATCACGAGCTTTTGGAGCGCTGCTCCTTCATCAGTCACCTGATGAAAGAGTAGCTCTGAGGACGCTCGTGATTCCAAATAATCCTGTTGGTCTTTAGCCTGGTGATGTGAGACTTTTTATTGAGATAACCAGCAGATTTTCCATATAGAGCAGGGAGACAGAGACCTCATCTTTTTTGCTTGATGCCCCTGCGAAAACTGAGAAGTAAACTGCAGGCTCAGAACTCTTAAAAATTAAACCTCAAACTCACTGGAACAAATCTGTCCAAAAACAAGAGGCCTTTTCTCCTAACAATGCCGGATCGTAAAATTAACCCCAGAGTCAACACAAACAACCCAATTTGCCACTTAAGTAGTAATGACAGTGGAAACATTATGTTTGCGCTTCTCCAGATTACCCCAAGTCTGGAAAATCCCGCCTGAGGTCAACGGACCTTTGCATGGTCTGTGTCCCATCTACGACGGTACCTGTGATGGGCAGGACGGGAACTATATAAGTTATTTAAACTCTTTATAATATTCAAGACCTCGATCGACTCTCCGAATATTCTTCTCCGTTCTATGGAGAACAAAAGCAGCTTCTCTAGTTTAACCAGGTCACTGTATATTCCGTTCGCCCTGAACAATTCTCGGGAATTTCTTCTGTACCCTCTCCAAATTCTCTCCATCCTTTCTAAAGTGTGGAGCTCAACATTGGGCACAGTAATACATTGGGATCAAAGTAGACTTTTATTGTTGTTTACCATAACTTATTTTTGAACAGGTTTATTATTGTCACATATATTAGCACACAGTGAATTTATTGTTTTTTTGCGCTTGACAGACAAAGTTCATGGAGAAGGAAAGGCTGGGGTGCCGAATTGAGAGATATCTGTACGGACAGAAAAGAGCTGACGTTTCGAGTTCAGATGATCCTTTGTCAAAGCTGATTGGTTTCAGATTACAGAATCCACAGTAATTTGCTTTTATATGGGGTTGCAGAATATAGTGTAATAGTCGTAGCTCAGATATAGAGAAAGATCAACATAATATATGGTAGGTCCATTAGGTTCTTGGGTCGGTTGGTGCGTGGGCGCAGACTTGTGTATCTTTTTTCCCGATGGAGGAAGGTGGAAGAGAGTTTGTGCAATGTGCTAGGGGTCCTTGATTATGCTGGCTGCTTTTCCAAAGCAGCGGGAACTGTAGACAGAATCAATGGATGGGAGGTTGGATTGTGCGATGGACTATTGCAGTTGCTTGCGGTCTTGGACAGGGCAGGAGCCATACCAAGTTGTGATACAACCAGAAAGGATGCTTTTTATTTTGCATCTGTAAAAGTTGGTGAGAGGATAGCGGACATGCCAAATTTCCTGAACCTCCTGAGAAAGCAGAGGCATTGGTAGGCTTTCTTAATAATAGTGTCGTCGTGGAGGGTCCAGGACAGGTTGTTGGTGATCTGGACACCTGCAAAATTGAGGCTCTCTTGTACGTGTGCACACATACATATTACAAGCAGGAGGAGGCCATTCAGCCCCTCAAACCTGCTCTGCTATTCGAAACGTTCAAGGTCTGATTGTAAAGTCAATCCCACATTCTTGCCAACCCTTGGTAATATTCACACCGCCTTCTTAAAAAGATTCAAAGACTCTGCTCCCACCGATTTCAAGGAGTAACCAACCACGTAAATGAGGGCAGTGCAGCTGACGTTGGACTTTAGCAAGGCCTTTGAAAACGTACCGCGTGGTCGGTTGTTGCATAAGGTTAAATCTCACAGGATCCAGGGTGAGGTAACTAATTGGATAGAAGTGCTTGTCGTGGGTTGTTTTTCAATCTGGTTGCCTGTAACTAGCGGTGTGCCTCAAGGATCAGTGCTGGTTCCACTGTAATTTAACCTTAGTATGAATGATTTGGATGGAAATTTAGGAGCCATGGTTAGGACGTTTGCAGCTGACACCATGATTGGTGGCATAGTGGATAGTGAAGTAGGCAATCTGGGATTGCAACGGGATCTTGGTCTATTGGGCCAGTGCGCTGATGAATGGCAGATGGAGTTTAATTTGGATGAACGTGATATGATGGATTTGGTAGGTCGAATCGGGACAGTTAATGGTCGGGCGTTGTGGAGCGTTATAGCACATGAGATATGAGGGTATGAGGACGAGTACTGAGGACCTCGTCGGTAAAAACGAAGTCCATTGAGAACAACGAGCATGGTCGAGGGCAAAGGTGTGTGCTCCTTGGGCAGTGTCCACTGGGCAGTACCAGGGGGTGGGACCTGAGGTGGTGGGGTCTGCAGGAGGGGGCCTGAAGTTAGCGGGGCCTACAGGCCGTGGTCTGCAGGGGCCGGACCTGAAGGGACGGGTCCTGAAGGGAGGGGGCCTAACGGCAGCTTTGCCCTTGGTTTGTGGGCCGATGCCGTAGGGAGGGTGGCCCAAAGCAACTCTGCGCGTCATTGGTGGTGGGGTAGAGGGGACCCTGCCTCTCTGTATGCGGTCATTGACCGAGAGGGCGGCCCCGTGCAACTCTGCACGGGATTCTTGGGGGCGTAGGGGGACCCGCTTCCACCCTGCATGCGGTTGGTGAGGTAAGTTGGTCCCTGCGCCACTCTCACGTGGTTGTTGGGGGGAGCGGGACCCGCTGCACTCTGCACACTGTCTGTGGGGTGGGGTGGTCCCCGCTGCCACACTGCACGTGGGGGTGCGGGGGTCCTACAGCCACTCTGCACGCCATCAGTGCTGTAGGGAGTGGGCCTTGCTGCCTCTCTGCATGAACAATGGCGTAGGGAGTGGGGTCTCGCTGCCTGTCTGCATGCACAGTGGGTTATGGAGGGGGGCCTCGCTGCCACTCTGCATGCACAGTGGGGTAGGGAGGTGGCCTCACTGCCTCTCTGCATGCACAGTGGAGTGGGGAGGTGGGCTCGCTGCCTCTCTGCATGCACAGATGGCTAAGGAGGGGGGACTCGCTGCCTCTCTACATGCACGGTGGGTTAAGGAGGGGGTCTTGTTGCCTTTCTGCATTCACAATGGGGGAGGGAGGGGTGCCTCGCTGCCTCTCTGTATGCACAGTGGGTTAAGGGGTGGTGCCTCACTGCCTCGCTGCGTGTACAGTGGGGTTGGGAGGAAGTCTCGCTGCCTCTCTATATGCACATTGGGGTAGGGAGGGGGCCTCGCTGCCTCTCTGCATGCACAGTGGGGTAGGGAGGGGGTCTCGCTGTCTTTCTGCATGCACAGTGGGGTGGGGATGGGGTCTTGATGCTTCCCTGCATGGACAGTGTGTTAGGGAGGGGGTCTTGCTGTCTCTCTGCATGGACAGTGGGATAGAGATGGGTGTCTTGCTGTCTCTTGGCATGGACAGTGGGTTAGGGAGGGGGTCTCGCTGCCTCTCTGCATGGACAGTGGGATAGGGAGGGGGCCTCCTTGCCTCTCTGCATGGACAATGTGGTAGGGAGGGGACCTCGCTGTCTCCCTGCATGGACACTGGGTTAGGGAGGGGGTATCGCTGTCTCTCTGCATGGACAGTGTGTTAGCGAGGGGCTCTCGTGTCTCTGCATGTAATTGGCGTGGAGGAGGGGGGGGGGGGTGGTTGGTCCAGGTGGTGCGGGTGGGGCTATATCCGGTTGGGGGTTGCTGACGAGCAGCTGCGTGCCACCGGGCTATCTGGGAGCAGCTGCTGTGTTGAAACTAGCTGCAGCAGCAGAGGGCTGACAGATGTCTCTCTCAGACCAGGCAGCTCACTGCTGGCTGCAATTGTGCATTTGCTACCACATCGGTTTGGTACGTGGTCGGTATTCCAGCCAGCGCTGTGAAAGCTGCAAGTGATGGGGCCACTGCTGAGGGTGGTCCCACAGTCATCGAATTTTAACAGCACAAAATGAGGACATTTGGCCCATTATGGCTGAACTGGTCATCAAACACCTATCCAATTGAATCCCATTTTCCAGCACTCTATCCACAGCCTTGTATGCTCTGGCATTTGAATTGCTGATCTAAATGCCTCTTGTGGTTGTTCCCGCTTCGACCATCCTTTCAGGCCGTGAGCTGCAGATCCCAGTACCCTGCGGATGGAAACATTTTTCCACAAATCCACACAAAAATCTGCCGTTTACCTTAAACCCGTGCCCCTCTGGTTATTGACACCTCTACTAAAGGGAAAAAGTTTCTCCGTATCTAGGTGCCACATAATTTTGTACATATCACTCAGGTCCCCCCCACCTGAAAGCACTCCCCACCACCACCCCCAACACCCGCTCCCCCTCCTGCCGTCACTGCTGTAAGGTAAAACTCCCAGCCCAACCAGCCTCTCTTCATAGCTTCAGGCCAGGCAGTGTCCTGGTGAATCTCCTCTCCACTGTCTCCAGTGCAATTACATCCTTCCTGTCGTGTGATGACCAGAGCTGCACACAGTACTCTTGCTCTTGTCCAGCCAGCATTTTCTACACTTCCATCGCAACCTCTCAGCTCATATATTCCAAGCTGCGGCAGCTAAAGGCAACTTTCTTACATGTCGCCTTAACCAACTCATCTACCTGACTTGCTGCCTTCAGGGATCGTCATATATGCAGCCCAAATTCATTCTGGTCCTCTTCACTTCCTCACACACTGCTCATTGTGCATTTCCTTTCCCTGCTAGTCGACCCAAATGCACCCCCTCACATTTTTCAGGTTTAAATTCCATTTGCCCATCAGACCAGCCTGTCCGTTTCTTCGGCACGGTGCCACCGTGGCTAGCACTGCTCCCCCACAGCGCCAGGGACGTGTGGTCGATTCTTGGCTTGGGTCACAGTCTGTGTGGAGTTTCCACATTCTCCCCGTGTCTGCGTGCGTTTCCTCCGGGTGCTCCAGTTTCCTCCCACATGCCAAATACATTTGGGTCAGTTGGATTGGCCAGGCTAAATAGGCATTAGTGTCAGGGAGACTCGCTCGTGTGAATGAATGGTGTTATGGGGATAGGGCCTCGTTGGGATTGTGGTCGGAGTCGACTCGATGCGCCGAATGGCCTCCTTCTGCACTGTAGGATTCTATGATTCCTGTAATCCAAGGTTTTCCTCCTCAATATTTACCACACCACCAATTTTTCATTTGATCTGCGAACTTATTGATCATACCTCACACATTCATGCCTCGATCATCGATGTGCACTACAAACAGCAAGGGACCCAGCATCGATCCCTGTGGAACCCCACTGGACACAGGCTTGCAATTACAAAAGCAACCTTCGACCATTAACCTCTGCCTCCTGCCACTCAGCCAATTTTGAATGTAATTTACCAAGTTGCCCTGGATCCCATCGGCTATCACTTTCTTGTTCACTCTCCCATATGGAATTTGTCAAAAGCTTCTCTGAAGTCCATGTAGGCTACATCGACTGCACTTCACTCATTTACTCATCCAGTCACGTCCTCAATATATTCCAGCAAATTGTTAGACGTGCTCTCCCCCTGACAAAGCCATGCTGACTATTGTTCATAAATTCTGACCTCCCGAAGTGCAGATTAATTCTGTCCCTCCGATAGTTTTCCGATCATTTCCCTACCAGGTATATGGCGATGATGGTGTCTTGGGCGTGATCTTGGATGTCTCCAGGACACCTTATAGGGTGGCACTATGGCACAGTGGTTAGCACTGCTGCCTCACAGAATCAGGGGCCCTGGGTCAATCCCAGGGATTCCATCATCACGAGTGAAGCTTATTTTTACTTTGAAACCAGCTCCATTCTCACATATTGCCTGTTGCGATTTCCAATGTTACAAGAACGTGTGGTGTTTCTCTGGAAAGGAATTATTTTGAGTAAGTCCAGTTTCTCGCAGCTCCCCAGTGTCCACATTGAGCCTTGTAAATTAATTCTTGATCACAGCAGTCCGTTTACATCATCAACCAATAACGTAATTGGGAAGGCCAGGGCACATCATGCTGATGTTCCAGCTTGAGATGTGAAAGACTGATTTGATTTGATCTCAATTGATTTGATTTATTACTGTAACATGTATTAGTATACAGTGAAAATTATTGTTCCTCGAGTGCTATAGAGACAAAGCATACCGTACATAGGGAAGGAAAGAGTGCAGAATGTAATGTTGCAGTCATAGCGAGGGTGTAGAAAAAGATCACCTTGATGCGATGTAGGTCCATTCAAACGTCTGTTGGCGGCAGAGAAGAAACTGTTCTTGAGTTGGCAGCATGATCGCACAATGGTTAGCACTGCTGTCTCACAGGGACCTGAGTTCGATTCCCGGCTTGGATCGCTTTCTGTGCGGAACTTGTACATTCTTCATAGGTCTGCGTGGGTTTCCTTCGGATGCTCTGGTTTCCACCCACAGTCCAAAGGTATGCAGGTTAGGTTGATGGGCTATGATATATTGCCAATTTGGGTCCCGGGACATGTATGTTAGATGGTTTAGCAGGGTACATATGTGGGACGTAGGAGATAGGACATGGGTGGGATAGTTGTTGGTGCAGACTCAATGAGCCGAATGGCCTTTTCTGCACTGTAATGTTTATATGATTCTATGAGTCAGTTGGTACATGTCCTCAGACTTTTTCATCTTTTTTTTCCGACGGAACAAGTTGGAAGAGTTTATCTCCGTGGTGCGCAGGGTCCTTAATTAGTCAGGCTGCTTTTCCGAGGCATCGGGAAGTGAAGACAGTGTCAAAGGAAGGTTTGAGTGATGGACTGTGTTCCATTCATGAAGTTTCCTGCGGCCTCGAACAGAGCAGGAGCCATACCACGCTGTGATACAACCAGAAAGAATGTTTTCTATGGTGTATCTCTAAAAGATGGAGAGAATCATAGCTGACATGCGAATTGCCCTTAGACCTCTGAGAAAATGGAGGCGTTGGTAGGGTTTCTTAATTGTAGGATCCTCGTGGACGGACCAGGACTGGTTGCTGGTGATCTGGAACCATAAAAACCTGATGCTCTCGACCATTTCAACTTCATCCCATTGATGTAGACAGGGGCATGTACTCCCGTCAGCTTCCTGAAGTCGAAGACTCTCTCCTTTGCTTTGTTGACATTAAGGAAGAGATTGAAGTGGTCGCACCAGTTCACCAGATTCTCTATGTCTTCTCTGTTCTCGATCTCATGAGATGCGACCCACTGCAGTAGTGTCATCAGCAAAATTGGAAATCGATTCGGAGGGAAATTTGGCTGCACAGTCATCGGCGTTTCAGGAGTATAGTAAGGAGCTGAGGACACAGCCTTGTGGGGCACCGCTGTTGAGGATGATTTCGGAGGAGTTGTTGTCGACTGTCCTTATTTATTGCTGTCTGCGCGTCAGGAAGTTCAGGATCAAATTGCAGAGGCACGAGCCGAGCCCCAGGACACGGATTTTGGACATGAGTTCTGTAGGAATAATGGTGCTAAAGGCTGAGCTGTACTCGATAAAGAGGAGTCGGTGTTATAGGGTTGACTGTAGGTCCAGGGAGATGGTGTTTGTGGATCTGTGGTGGAGGTAGGTGAACTGTAGTGGATCCAGGAAACCTGGGAGGCTGGAATTGATTCATGCCATGACTAATGTTTTGATGCATTTCATAATATTGAATGTCAGAGTCACCGGACGATAGTCATTAAGGCAGCCTGCTTGGCTTTTCTTTGGTACCGGCCTTGGTTTGAGTTTTTCTTACCTCGTGCATAGATTAACAACTTTCCTACTGAGAGAGGACTCACTAAGCTTCAGTGGTCCTGTAGGCCATAGTGGGAGAGCAGCCAACGCACTGGGCACTATGGACGGCACTATTCACGGAACGCTGAAGCTTTCTCCCACTGTTGAAAGCCAACCCTGGTACTTGTGTTAAGTGCTCTGCTGCAGGGGCTGTCAGTAAGCTGTCTGAAGGACGACAGATTACCACCTACAGGACTCCATTCTGGGACTTCTGACAGGGTTTACTTCCACAGCCTTCTTACACTACAAATCCCCCACAAGGTAGATGGGCTATTTACATGTAGCTGAGTGAGGGTCAATGTTGTGTGCTCCCCGGAAAACTCTCACTCAAGTGTATACCATTGTGTCGCTGTCATGGAGCGGCATGGTGACATAGTGGTTAGCACTGCTGACTCTCAGCATCAGGGACCTCGGTTTAATTCCAGGCTTGGGCCACAGTTTCTGTGGAGTTTGGACCTTCTCCCCGTGTCTGCGTGGGTTTCCTCCGGATGCTCCTCTTTCCCCTCGCACTGCAAAGGACGTGCTGGATTTTTAACAAAATAGATTTAATTCTTCTGTGTGTGTCTACATGTTTCTATTATTTTAACCCGTCCTCAATCTAAATGGTAATTTTTCCCCCTGAATCATCACTAATTTTATTCTTTATTTCCTTCCTGACAGTGAACATTATCACAATTGTGACACTGACGAGCAGAAACTGTGGCCTGTCCAAATGTGTCACTCGTTACCTGGTGGCCATGTCAGTGGGGGATCTGCTGGTCGTTATCCTCGACCTGATATTGAGACACATTCCCATTGTTTATCGGAAACAGTTTTATTTCCTGCTCTCGGTCCCCATGTGTAACATCCACGCCGTCCTGCTTTATGCAGCCACTGACTGTTCTGTCTGGTTCACCGTCACTTTCACCTTTGATCGATTTGTGGCCATTTGCTGCCCCAAGCTGAAAAGTAAATATTGCAGTGAGAAATCGGCGGCTGTGGTTCTGGGAACAGTGACGGCACTGAGCTCTTTAAAGAACATTTTCTGGTATTTTATGTTATTAAATGGATATCGGCTGGTGAACGCACCCTGGTTTTGTGATGGCAGAGGGGTTATTATGAATTCTCCGGTCTGGGTAACAATCGAGTTCCTCCACCACATTCTAACCCCGACTGTCCCATTCGTCCTGATTCTGCTGCTCAATGCTTTCACCATCAGACACATTTTAATGAGCAGCAGAGCCCGCAGGAGACTCCGGACTCACAGCAGTGGGGAAAATCCCAGCGACCCTGAGATGGAGAGTCGAAGGAAATCCATCATTTTACTGTTTGTTATCTCAGCCAATTTCATCCTTTTATGGTCGACATTAATGGTTTATTCAATATGGAGTCGGATGTTCTATTTGGGTATGTCGTCAATATGGTTAGATTATTTTGTTATGGAATTGGGCTTCATGCTGCAACTCACAAGTTGCTGCACAAATACTATAATTTATGTTGTCACACAGACTCACTTCAGGCAGCATCTAAAAAATATACTGAAATATCCTCTTACTGCAATTCTTCAACTCAATACACCTTGGGAGGAAACTACAACCACAAGACCCCTGACTCTTCCTATTGGACATTCAAAGTATCAATAACAAACAGCCTCACAGAGACAGAAAGAGTGACAGATAAAGAGAGAGAGGGCAGTGAGAGCAACAGTGAGAGTGATAGAGAGACAGAGATTGACAGAGAGCGAAGGGCACAAAGACTTGCAGCCTGACAGATTTTGAAAGAGTTTCTAACAGAGGGAAAGAAACAGAGAGACCGAGGGAGAGACAGAGAGAAAGGACAGTGACAGATAGGGACTCTCACAGAGCGAGAGTGACAGGGATAGTGACTGGGGGTAATGGTGAGGGAGATGGACAGGGAATGAGAAAGGGAGACAGAGCGAGACAGATGGGAGGATGCAATGAGAGAGCGAGACTAAGACGGAAAGGGAGACAGAAAGGGAGGCAGAGAGAAACAGATACAGAGACAGAGAGCACCAGCGAATTTGAAACAGTGAGACTGAATGCTTACAATGGACACAGCAAGAGCAAAAGACAGAGCGATGTAGAGAGAGAGAGGACAGCAGAGAAATAAGAAAAGGGGGACAGAGAAGGAGAGGGAGAAGGAGAGTGAGACTGAGAGGGGGAGGAGACAAAGAGGAAGAGTGAGAGGGAAGGTGAATGAGGGAGATGCAGAGAGACAGTAAGAGAAACAGAGAAATAGGCAGAGAGAGAGACAGAGAGAGAGAGAGAGATAGAGAGAGGGATGAACAGAAAGAAAGAAAGAGACAGAGAGAGAATTCTTAATGACTTTAACGATAACCATCAGGGGGAGTTATTGGAATATGAGTTCCCTGATTGAGGCAGTTAATGCTGTCCAATCGGGGAGCCCTGTAGACGTATATAATATGGTGCGTCTAGGTTTCCCGAACTCAGGGTGTGTACAATCAGGGCGTGGATGTGATGGACTGGTGGTTTTATCACTAGACTATTAATACAGAAACTCAGCTAATGTTCTGGGCACCCGGGTTCGAATCCCGTCACGGCAGATGGTGGAATTTGAATAAATATATTTGGGATTCAGAATCAGCTGGTGACCATAAAAGCATTGTCACCTTTCCGAAAAACACATCTGGTTCACGAGTGTCCCAGGGAAGGAAATCTGTCGGACTAATGTGGTCAGGACTAAATGTGACTCCAAGTGGTTGACACTTAATTGTCCTCTGAACATGGGCAACTAGGGGTGGGGAATAAATGCTGGCTGGGCAGCGACACCCCAGTCCCAAGAGTGAATAAAAATATTTTGTACTGGGAACTTGTTTCTCACAGCTGGATAAACACCCAATCCCTCTGATCGAGGACTTAACCTCAAAGTTGGCTGTAGGTTTGTTTTTTTCCAGTTATGAACTTATTCACGTGCACTTACACGAACAGCGAGATGAGGATTCCCAGCAATATTCAACAATTCATACTCAGAGGAAGTTTAACATTCATAAAGTATCAAATGTAGGCTTACATCAACACTGCAATGAAGTTACTGCGAAAATCGGCTCGTCGCCACACACTGGTGCCTGTTCGGGTACACTGAGGGAGAATTTAACATGGCTAATGCACGTAACGAGCACGTCTTTCAGACTGTGGGAGGAAACCAGAGCAACCAGAGGAAACTCATGCAGATACGGTGAGATTGTGCAGACTCCGCATATACAACGACGCAAGCCAGGAATTGAACCCAGGTCTCTGGCGTTAGGTGGCAGCAGTGCTAACCACTGTGACACCTCGTCTATATTGATAGTTTGGGCAAAGAAATTCCGAAAGTACCTGCATGGCGGGGCAGCCCATAACATTGACCCACATCCAGCTGTGGGCTTTATTACTGTCCACCTACCACTATCGGTTGGAACAGCTTCCAGGAGGCCGAGTCGCTAAGGCAGATGCCTTGAGTTGGCTACGATTAACAGACAATTGTCGTACCCCCAATGGAAGAGACGGTAATCATGAACTTTTTTGAAACTTTCCCAGTGGCAGCCAATAATATTCTGCTGTGGAGGCAAAATTACCCATTCCTGAATGAATTGAAGCAGCTAGTGCTGATGGGGGAAACCAAAAGGCCGTTGCAACCTGAATTGAACCTATATTGGAGTGGCAGAGAGCAGCTGACTGTGGAAGATGGCATACTCCTATGGGTTTCAAGAGTGTCATCTGAGCCAGGTTCACCATCCCATCCTGGCTGAACTTCACTATGGCCACCCAGGAGTGGCAAACTGAATATTCTCCACATTGCCATGTCTGGTGGCCAGGTACGGATACAGATATTTGCCTGTGGGTCAGTGTTGGCAATATCAACAAGGGCAGAACTATCACCAGTCACTACTCTTCGCACTTGGGAATGGCCAGGACGGCCATAGAGGTGGCTGCACATGGACAGTGCCGGACTGTTCATGGTGTCTATGTTCCTGATAATGGTCGATGCTGATTCAAAATGGATGGTGAAGACAGGATTGGGTTAATGAATTCTAATACTCAAAGTTTCAAAGTGAAGTCTGTGATATTTAGAGGTTGTGTGAGAAACACTGTAGAACTCATGTTTACGCTAGTGTGTTTTCATGTCCATGTATCCAAGAACAGATAAGAGTAGCAGCTGTGGTATACAAGAGTATGTTGTTCCCGGCTGATCTGTTGCAGAATGTGGCTAACCCAGCATTTTATATTCTTTAATATGTACCGCTGTGTAACAGTCGAAGCCTGCATGTAGGCCTTCTGTGATTGTATAATGATACATTCATATATATATTCATCATAACCTGTGCCGATATACATTATACAAGTACCTACGAACATATATAAATTGTTGTATGCCAGTTAACTTGTTTGTGGGAGACTGTAACCTTGTACATTAGTAAGATACCCCACCTGTGTTCAGAGAACAGCAGTCATATGGCCTTGAGACAACCATGAAGAAACCGCCAAGGCAGCAAGATTCACACGGTGGAAGACAAGCCACAGCCTGGGAACCTGTGAGGCCTGGGAAATTGAATGTGACAGGGGGGTATAAATATATGTTTTTAACCTGTATTTGCTGAGAGGTCAGAGGCCATTTTAGGCATCGGACGGTCTCCCACAATTTTGCAAATAAACCACTGTATTTTGACAGACCAATAGACTCAGAGGTATTTTTACCTACAACAAATGGTGCCGAAACCCGGGAAATCTGATTGCGGGTCCGGTCGAATGGCCGGAATAGATTACTGAACTTGATGAAGTGGGTCAAACAATAGTGGGTGATCATCTGTGATGAAAGAGTGTCTGAATTGATGAAAGACGTCTGAACTGAGCACGTACGGTCAAGGAGGCAATTGACTCTGGTACCCTGCCTTAAACTGACTGTTAAGAGGAGAAATCTCCCACGCTGATGTTAGGAACTTGAAATGGGTGTCAGGGGTGCCTGAGGTGTGATGTTCAGACGTGAGTGATAGATAGAGACTGTCTGAGTGATCGCCGGAGTTGAAGGACAAGCCTTCATGTGAAAGCCGGCTTGATAAAAATATTGTGTAAGTGGTGGTATGGAGGCATCTGATCACCCCTGACAGGTATCACCGAACTCGGCTAAGTGAAACGTTGGAGGGGGGGAGCGAGAAAGGAGAATAGAAGACTCCAGGGTGGTGAGTATGACCTTATCAATGATGTGGCGGGACAACGACAGTGGGGCCCGGGGTCCCTGATACATGAATATATGGCTAAGAGGGACAAACTCATTAAACAGCTGAACAAAGGGGGGCGGAATTTAGACCACCCACTAGACCAACAACGAAAATGGTTGGGAAAATAAAAGAATGACAGAACTAAGAAAATTGGAGTTCTCTTAGTTCACCAATTGGCCGGATTAATTGAACAGGTCTCAGTCTCGGGTAAGAAATGGGCTGACGACCAAAGCAAAAAATGAACTGTTGGAAACACGCAATAGCAAATTAGAAAAGCGAAACCAACTTTTAGAGGACCCTGTCAGAGGATTCTTGCCTCCCTATGGGCCGGCCGTACAACCCATGGCACCAGTGGGAGACCCTGATGAGGAAGAGATCCATGATCTCGCGCCCATAACTCGGGCCGGGACTTTACAGCATCCCACTGCCCGATATAAACCCTTTACCCCAGGTGAAAGACAACAGATTTTGGCATCCCTGGGAAGGCTCCAGCCCCGGAGTAACAATAGCAAATTTTGGGCAGAACTGGACACCATTTGGGTTGGACACCAGTTACATTTTCGGGATATACACCAGTTGGTACGGGCTGCTTGCCCGCGGGATAAGTAGAGACTAATGGGTGATGGAGCGGACCAGGCTAATGTCGCCGACCAAGCTTGGTTCGATTACCGAAGCGGGAGGTCGACATTCGCGAGAGAGACAACCGCAGAGATCGAGGCAATGATTGAGCCATTTACTCAGTTTAAGGCGGAAGTCCAATGAGTCTTGGGTAATGCGCCAAGCAATTGGTCCAGAATTACCAATATTAAACAACAAAGGGGTGAAGGAGCCTCCGAATTTGGGGAGCAACTCTTAAGAGAATGTTCGGGAATACCCGAAACTGCCCGAACAGATAGAGCCTTTTTCCAAGCATTCAAAGACGGGCTGTCGCCAGCTCACCAAAGAATCCTTAAAATGGGAGTGCTCAATACCCAGAACTATGATGAATTAGTAGAATGGGCATCTGGAATTAGAGACGGACCAGATGAGAAACCATACCCACGAATAAAACAGGAAACAATTAGTGCAAACAGTGGAGAAGCTAAACCCAAGGGTGTGTGCTATAATTGTGGGAAACCGGGTGACTTTGCCAGAGGCTGTAGAGCTCCAAAGGGGGGGCAGTAGAAAAGGCCCGACCTGCCTGTTTTGCAATAAGGTTGGCCACACTGAGGCCACCTATTGGAGCAAGCACAGCAGACCGAGTTAACTGCTTCGCCTTCCCCTCAC
This sequence comes from Mustelus asterias, assembly GCF_964213995.1. Taxonomy (NCBI): domain Eukaryota; kingdom Metazoa; phylum Chordata; class Chondrichthyes; order Carcharhiniformes; family Triakidae; genus Mustelus; species Mustelus asterias. The sequence goes on from NC_135830.1 coordinate 8,633,854, forward strand.
TGAGGAGGGAGGGTATTGACGGGAGGCAGCTCGCGCAAGCCTGGACAGAAAAGAGGGTAGAATCTACCTGTCTGCAGTAGTAAGGGGCAGGCAATGTGAAATGCTGGTGGACACGGGAGCCTCCATATCTATCACTGATCTACCCTTGCCCACCACGAATAAAATGATCTATATAAGGGGTTTTAACGGACAGAAGACCCCTGCCTACTTAAGTGGAACCACTCTAGTAGAAATTAATAACCTGTATATACCTATGCGATTTTATGTATGTTGATTTAATGAAGGAACTATTATGGGAAATGACCTAATGAAGGAATACAATGTCTTAATAGATTGCGGGAAAGATGAATTGATTTGGCCCCGTGCCGATGGGAAAAAAGACAGGGTAGGAATATATGCAAACCGTTTAGGAACCATCCATGCATCATCTGCAACAGGACGCGACTGGCAGTTAGAAGGTATTGGATTTGGCGCCATCTGCACCTCCATCCCCGGTGTGTGGGCGGAATCGAAACTAGATACTGGATTAGTCAAAACTGACCCTATAATAGTGGTCGGGCCAGAACATAAACCACATCGACAATACCCGATTAAGCCCTCGGCCAAAAAGGCAGTCGAGGAAATTGCGACGGGACTGGTAAAGAGAGGGATCCTGCGGGATACCACTAGTACCACCAGCTCCACAACTTGGCCGGTGCCTAAACTGGACAGGAGCTATAGATTAACCATTGATTATACAGCTTTAAATAAACTGACCCCCAAGCTAAACCCCACCGTGGCTCGCCCCTTCACCATTTTAAACGGGTTGTCACCATCCCATGGAATCTTCACGGTATTGGATATGGCCAACGGGGTTTGGTCCATTCCCCTGGATCCTCATTCGCAAGAAACATTTGCATTTACCGTGGGCGATAAACAGTACACATGGAATAGGCTCCCGCTAGGCTTCCACAACAGCCTGGCTATATTTAACCGGGTAATGAGTAATATATTAGAACAAGGAGAAGTCCCAAAAGGGAGCACAGTTTTGCAGTATGGAGATGATATCTTAATAGCCTCCGAAATTAGAGCAGAACATCAGACAGTGCTATACTCAGTCTTGAAACACATAGAAGAACAGGGACTAAAAGCGAGCCCCAGGAAGGCCCAAATAGGGAAAGCGCCGGTGTTATATTTGGGACACCTGATATCCCAGGGGAGCAAACAATGCCATTGGACAGGAAAACAGCCATTCAGCAAATGCCAAGACCAGTAACCGTCCGAGGGGTAAGGAAGGTTTTGGGACTGTTTAATTACAGTCACAACTTTATAGCAGAATTCGCCAGGCTAGCCGAACCAATACAAAGGCTAGTAAAAGGGTGGAAACCCGCTCTAGAAGTTATAAAGTGGTGATCAGAACAGGAAGAGGCATATAGTAAACTAAAAGAAGAACTAATGACAGCTCCGGGACTTGGACTGCCCAACGCTAATAAAGATTTTCACATCTATTGTAATAACGAGGGGGGGGGGGGGGGTATTCGGCAGTAGTCACACAGGTCCATGGGGACAAACAGCGACCCGTCGGTTATTATTCCACAGTGGAGGGCTCCGTAGTAACCGGGTTACCCAGATATATAGCCGCACTAGATTGCGCGGCATGGGCAGTAAAGGTCAGCGAGCCCATCGTCATGACGGGGAATATTGTCTTGCACACCAAACATACTTTGGTGGAAATGCTGAACACAGGAAAATTGCGGTCTGTCTCAAATATGAGAAGGGCAAAGGGGGAGGCAGTGCTTCTCCCACCCACTAAGTCCATCACCATTGTACGAGACATGAGAACGAACCCCGCAGAAGGAATGTTAGGTGAAGGGAACGCACACACGTGTGGGGACGTAGCTGAAGAGGTAGAGGAAGGTAGAATAAAAGATGTGCCCCTGGAGGCACCAGACAACGTCCTATTTGTCGATGGATCACGGAAATATGTAGATGGGTCACCACGAACAGGATGGGCGGTAGTGAATGCGGACCTACAAACTGTTCAAGCAGGAAGGATAGAGGGAGGCATGTCAGCGCAAGTAGCGGAACTTGTAGCCTTGACTCAGGCTTTTACAGAGGCTGCGGGGAAAAGGTCAACATTCACACCGATAGTAGATATGCATTTGGAATTATACACGACTATATGACAGTTTGGGGGAGAAGGGGATTTATCACAACGGGGGGCACTCCAATTAAACATGGCCAGATAATAGCAACCTTATTGGGAGTCAGCGAGCTCCCATCGGAAGCCGCAGTATTGAAGGTAAAAGCAGACCACAAGAAACCGGACAAGCAAAGTCCTGAGTGGTAAATCTTTAAGGGAAACCCGGCAGCCGACTAAGTGGTACGATCTGCCTTGGAAACAAGGGAAGTGCAGGCCTTGCCGGCCGCCTCGACTAAAATCGAAACCCCGATAAACATCTCACAGCTACATGCTGATACCCCTGAAGAAGAACGTGTGAGGTGGAAAGCTCAAGGAGCTACACATGATGGGGATGGTGCTGGGGGGGGGGGGGGGGCGGTGATATGGAGATTAAATGATAAAGTCCTAGCGCCAGAATGTATCCAGCATTCTCTGATGCGGTTTCATCATGGGCTGTCACGTGTGGGAAGTCATGCCATGATGGCCAGTGTGGGGAAGGAATGGTGATGGAAAGGAATGGGACGGGACGTTGCCCGATATTGTCACTGGTGCATAACCTGTCCACAGTACAACCCCGGAAGACCCGTGCAAATCAAGAGGTGGCACCAGCCTCGCCCTAAGGGAACCTGGGAACACCTGCAAATTGACTTTACACGACCTCTTCCGCAGTCACACGGGAGAACCTACTGCTTGGTAATAATTGACTAATTTACCAGGTGGGTAGAAGCATTCCCAAGGAAAAATTTTGCTGCCACTACAATGGCCAGAATACTCGCTGAGGAAGTTATCCCAAGATGGGGGTGCTTTTGCACATAGACACCGAACAAGGCACGCACTTTACGGGGAAGGTTGTAAAGACCATTCCTAAATGGAACAAAGAACAAAGAACAATACAGCACAGGAACAGGCCCTTCGGCCCTCCAAGCCTGCGCCGCTCATGTGCCCACTAGACCATTCTGATGACCAAACTGATGGGGATAAGTCAGAAATTTCACATACGCTACCACCCTCAAAGCAGAGAACAAAGAACAAAGAACAACGAACAATACAGCACAGGAACAGGCCCTTCGGCCCTCCAAGCCCGCGCCGCTCCCCGGTCCAGGATTGAATCCTGAATCCAAGATCCCCGCCCAATTTTCCAGCCTATCTTCATACCAATATCCACCAGAGGACGGGTGGAACGTATGAATACGACACTTAAGACCTCCTTGGCAAAGTCCATGCAGGTATCAGGACAGAGATGGACAGAAGTATTACCCGCCATATTAATGAAACTCAGGGCCACCACAAATCGGACCACTGGGCTGACACCATATGAGCTAATGACCGGAAGGGCTATGCAACTGCCAGAGTCCATCATTACCGGAGGGGCAGTTGTGGGCCCATTAAGGGACAGGATTAGACGATATGTATTAGAATTAACCTCCCAATTAAAAGATATACAGCAAACAGTACGGGACAAACAAATAGCGGTAGATGAGTACAATGAACTAAACAGATCCCGGAGATTCCACCGGCGGGCAGCAAGGTTATGGTAAAAACATTACCTGGAAAACCAGGATTCGCCGCCAAATGGAAAGGCCCCGATGAGGTTATCATCAGTGGAGACATCTGTGCCTGCATAGATATGCAAGGCAGGGGTGTCTGGAAACACTGGACCCAGTTGAAAGAATACACTGGTACCAATCAGAAAATATGTAATGTGCAACAAAACAGTTAAGAGGGTGAAGAATACACACAGAAGAGGGATCAATGTATGTGCTAATGAGGGAAACCCTAAGACTTGGGAAAGGTTGAATTGGGAATGTGAGAGGTATGAGAAAGAGAAAAGAGATAGAGCAGAACAGGAAAGACTGCAAAGGAAAGATGAGACCAAGACAAAAGGATTAGTACGGCAAGCCGAACAAAGGAAAGATATAGAGGTATCTGGCTTGCCAATGTTGTTCCAAAATACCGATACGGGTGAACAGGAGTGGTGGAATCGACCCAGTGTAGATAATAACTAGAAATCTAAGGTTGCCATCATTGCCCCGATAAATATGACAGACACCAGCGCCGGTGCCGCTGCAAAGACAGAAGGAACTCAAATCAGGCTCACTTGGTTAGTTTGAAGCGTGATAGTAAAGGGTTAAACACCAGCAGGCTGTAGGTTTCTCTCCCTCTCTCTCTTGACAAACGAAAAGAGAGAGAGGTGAAAGTGTGCGATCGAGAGCCTCATGTGATGGAATAGGGTATAGCAGATCAAAGTTGAAATTTTACGATAGTGCATCGGACAGAGATTTGGGGAATGCAGGAAAAATAGCATTAAATTACATCTGAAGAGCCGTCAGGAGAGTTAACCATTGAAGCACACAGTAGATTCGATCTTGTATCTGCCTGTGTTGATTACAAAGGCAGAGCTGTAGAAATAATTAATTATGCACCTTTTGAGCTTAGACCGGACAGTCTGTAAGACAGTGTAAATGTCTTAATTTAGTAGGGATATTTAAAAGTGATAAAAATAAGTGGATTATTTGGATTAGGTTTTTGTTAAATTTGAAAATATATTCTGATAGAACTGAAACTGAAAAGATAAATGGAAAGAATCATTCTGCGTATCTGAAGTGATGATTAATCACTTGTTAATGTTCAGCTGAGTGAATTTACCCCTCCGCCTCGCTGCTGAAACAAGCAGAGAACTAATCCATCCTGTCCTAGACAGGATGGGTCTTCGTGTTATAAGACTTGCAGTAATTTTAAGATGTAGAGTCAAAATTTAACAGAGAAGGGAGTTACATAAGGTCGAATGGGAGTGTGTGTGTAATGCTGGGAGTTATTATACTGCCATAATGCATTCTAATTAAAATGTGTTACATGGATCAGCCATGAAACTGAATTAAATGCCAGACGGGCTAAAAGGGAGTGCCCGCCTATAATAGCAAATTGACAAATCAATATAATTAGAGAGGAGGGAAATAATGCAGTGGAACAAATGAAATAATAAATGGCTGGGGAAGTGTTCGTTACAAACTGTTAGAGATTAAAGTGATACGATTTCTTGAATTTACTTCCGTTTTGAGTTTAATTACAGTGTGGAAGACAGCAGAATAAAACCGACTATTAATCAACGTTCTGCATTCTCAAGCGTTTTACTTTCATCCCAGTTTAAGATGTTAAGTCTGAATAAATGTTGGAAGCTTCCATGTATATCTGTCTTTAACAAAGTGGTTGCGTGAACGTTTTGTTGTTGTTCGCTTCACTGTTTTAATGTTAAGAAAGGAGTTAGACCTTGGAAGGACCATGTGCTCTTTCTTTGTCTTGAAGTTGAAAGTATACGAATATAGTCGAGAAGTTAAAAATAAGTAATTTTCTGAAAAAAAAACAGAAAAGCAGGAACAAAAGAATGAGGTGAAAATACTGTCTATGAGTCAGTTTAAAGTCTATCAAATTAGTGAATCGTAGTTCTGATTACTCCAAGTTACAGCAGAGATTAATCAGTTAAAACCTCAGTTGTTAATCCAGATACAGATATTGTCCTTGAGTATTTTTAATCTGCATTCGTTGCTAACCATCAAACGCCATGAATTGTTGGAACTTGTGTTGCCAGTTAGTTCTCAATACATGATAATAATATGAAATTCAAGGCTTGTATGATGTTCAAATTATATACTGCCGTTGGGATTGCATATTGTTTCATGTTTTAGCACCTAGACAGCAAGGAATCATACCAAACATTTCTAATCAAGTAAGTATTGTCATTGTTATATGTATTGTGTTTGTTATTGTTCTAAAAATGCAGGGATTCTGATCTGGAGCAGTTTAAAAATGGACACAGCTTAAATTAAGAGGGTTTGGATGTATCAAATCCAGAAGAGCCTTAACCAATTTTATATATTGATATATATTGTGTATTGACAAAACATAATTCTGTAGGAGAAAAGGCTATTTATTCCAAACATCTAGCCATTCTTCGCCATAATTTGTAATAAATTGCACAATTAACATTAATATGACAGGAAGTGAAACTGGATTACTTGAGAGAGAGAGATAAAGAGTTGGAGACTGGCTTTGCAACCAGACTCAAAAATCTTGCAGCATTCGACTGAACACAACAGATAGCTCATTCGGTTTTCTGTGTTTTTAAAGAGCTGTGTCTGGCAGCATACACATCTGTGACCACGAAACACTTGTTTAACTTATGAGACAATCTGTCTATAGAAGGATCATTTCTGCTTACACATCGCACTTTCAAATGTGGGCAAACAAATGATCAAATTAGATATAATGTAAGAATGCATCATATAAAGATCGGAGCTGTATGGCATGTGATTGTAATGAGGAAAGCGATGTCTGTTGATAGGATTATATCCAAATGAATGGATGTACAAAGTGTTATTTGATTTACACTGAGCTTTCTATGCAAGGAGGGGAGGGGGTATGTCGTTAAATGAATAATACACTGGCTTTTGTGGCCAAATTTATTGCCCACCATACTAATGAGATTAAGGGCTACCACAAGCCGAACAACCGGATTAACCCCTTATGAGCTAATAACAGGACAGGTGATGCAATTACCAGACAGCATCATAACAGGTGGGACCGATGTAGGTCCACTGAAAGATAAAATCAGGAGATATGTTTTGGAACGAAGCATCCAACTAAAAGGGATGCGGAAATTGGTAAAAGACAATCATGAAATAACAGACGGAGAGAGAGCTTGAAATGTTCCCTGACGTCCCAACAGCGGGACGTCTTAGTGAAAACACTACCTGACAAATCAGGGTTTGTACTGAAATGGGATGAGCCGTATGAAGTTATAATTAGTGGAGATACCTGTGCCTGTATAGACATCAGAGGGAAAAGTATATGGCAATATTAAGCATTTAACTCAGTTGAAAGAATATGCTGAAACTAATTGGGAAAATATGTGATATACTCCCATTGCAGGAATGTACAGACAACGACTGACCTTTAAGCAAGCTGAACGGGTTTGCGGACAGTTGCGCGCGGGCGGTATAGCCTTTGGACCATTGTATAACGGTCGCGCGGGTTATTAGTAAGAGATAAGATGCTTTTCATGCTGCTTCTCACGACCCTGGCCCTGTTAGCCAGAGCGGGAAAGTATAGATGGGAATATGAGAATTTAGGGATGGGACACAGTGAACATCTCTGTAATGATGACTCTGTCTATTGTATGAACACCTTTAGTGTATATGTCTTATCTGTATGCATCACAATCGGATCTGAGCAAGTGCTGGGTCTGTTCACACATTCCCACGCACGGAGGAAAGGGAGGAATTCCTTTACTCCCTATCCCTTTATCAGCTCCAGAAGTAATTGATGGGTTTTAAATCAGAATGGAATCCAGAAAGGGACAAGGAAACTGACATTCAAAACCCCATTGGGTACCACGATGCAGGGTACGTTTAATATTAGCAACAGTGATGTTGTGTTAAAGTTAGGGTGCGGAGGGTGCACTTGACCGACCTTTAAGAAACATTACCAGCCCAGCTATGACAGATCAGGTTCCCCACGCTACTTCGTTGTGAAAAATAAACAAAGGGGATCTATCAGCCTGATAAGAAATGGAACCATACCTGTTGGCCGTAGCTACTGTATACAGCAGATTGATATCACTAATGACGCTTGGGCCATGGTACAGGTCCCAATCCAGTGCCCCAAAGTCACCGTCCCGGTTAGCCTCTCCACCGCTTATGTAAGGGCGATGACTGCATATAATGTTACCTATTTTATCTGTGGAAGCAATGCCTATCCATGGCTTCCCTGGAATTGGGCAGGATCGTGTTATTTGGCATATGTGGTGCCTTATATTCACCATTACACTGACTGACGGGACCACCCCGAGATACACCTGCTTAGGGCTAAGCGAGCCATTCGTGAGACAGAACGGTTCTTCATGATAGTCTACCCACTTTATGGGACAGCAAGGCAGCACAAGAACTTATACGGTTGGCCTCGACCCCAGAGAGAATTGCGAATGAGACTAAGGACGGGTTCGAGGAGGTGAGCACGGCCATCTCTGAGATATCAGCAGAGGTCGTAGCTATTCGGACTGTGGCGTTACAGAACCGATTGGCACTCGATTATGCGCTCGCCTCCCAGGGAGGAACATATGCCACAGTTGGCTCGGAATGCTGTATGTATATTCCCGACGCTTCGGAGAATATATCTCGCTGAGCAGATCACATTAAACACGTGGCAAAAACAATACAGGATGAGGGAACCAGTATCACAATTATAACGCTCCGGGATGGTTGGGGCAATGGTTTGGGTCGTGGGGTGCATACCTGATGCATGGATTATTGTATTAATTGTGATTGTAATTGCTTGCTGTGTTTGTATGGCATTATTGAACACCTGCTGTAAAACGGCAACAGCCCGAATTATAATTCTTATTATAATTATACATTCTACAGGCAGAGGGGGCAGACCTCCTGACCAAGGAGCTGGGCCCATATGCTGGTCACCTTTGGTTCTGAATTGGTCATGGGGCCTGTGTGGACCACCTGGCACCTGACCAAAAGCGGGGGAAGTGAAGACGGGAATGGGTTAATGAATTCTAATACTCAAAGTGTCAAAGTGAATTCTGTGCTATTGAGAGATTGTGTGAGATACACTGTAGAACTCATGTTTACGTTAGGGTGTTTTCATGCTCATGTATCCAAGAACAGATAAGGGTAGCAGCTGTGGTATACAAGAATATGTTGTGCTCGGCTAATCTGTTCCGGAATGTGGATAACCCAGCCTAATATGTACCGCTGTGTAACAGTAGAAGCCGAAATGTAGGCCTTCTGTCATTGCATAATGATACATTCATATATATTCATCATAACCTGCACCGATATACATTATACAAGCACCTACGAACATATATAAATTGTTGCATGCCCGTTAACTTGTTTGTGCGAGACTTTAACCTTTACGTTCGTAAGATACCCCACCTGTGTTCAGAGAACGGCCTTGAGACAACCGCGAAGAAACCGCCAAGGCAGCACGGTTCACACGATGGAAGACAAGCCACAGCCTGGGAACCTGTGAGGCCTGGGAAATTGCGGACCTGAAAGGGAGGGTATAAATATATGTTTTTAACCTGTATTTGCTGAAAAGTCTGAGGCCATGTTAGGCATCGGACGGTCTCCCACAATTGTGCAAATAAACCACTGTATTTTGATCGACGAATTGACTCAGAGTTATTTTTACCTACAACAGGGTATAATCTATGTATTTTTTGCTGAGCGTGTGTTCGGTGTATTGGGAGGTTTGAATTGGGTTGATTCTTGTGTCCCAGGGATGGGCAGCAACTCGCTGATTGAAGCTGCAGGCGCCATTTTCTGCTGGTAACGATTGGGTGATTGGAGAATGCGGACTGATATCCTGCTGCTTCTGCCTGTCTCACTCTCTGTGGAGACGTGGAAGAGCGAATCATTGATGGTTTGATTCCCACACTGAAATGTGACTTTGCGTGACTGTTAACGGAGATGAAACTGCTGAAGCCATTAATAACCGGAGGCAAATCAGTCGAAAACAGTGCTCCAGTGGCGCAACCGTTAGCTCGCGGAACTTTTTCAGCAGTGAAGTCAGCGGGTTATTCCGAGGTTGTGAGTTCGAGTCTCCCCGGACGCAGATGCTTCAGGTGAGATAATGGCCCAGTGGTATTATTCTGGGGACCGCAACGACAGCTGGTGGAAGTTAAATAAAATAAAGAAGGTTGGAATTAATAATCCACTGATGACCATGCAACCACTGTCCCTTGTTGGAAAAGCACGATTCACTAATGCCCATTAGTGGAGTAAATTTGCTGGTCTGGCCTACACGTGACTCCAGAGCCACAGCAAAGTTTCTTCTCAACAAGTGACGGACGATCAATACTGGTCAATGACTCTTATGTCCCACGAACGAACGAAAGAAGGAGCCGGAATGTGCATGTTTGAGATGAGCTTTCTGAACCGTCAGAGCTGGAAACGGGTCTGAGTTACAAATATTGGGTTTGAGTGGACACAGAACATCAGAGGGATGGGGAAATGTAACATTAGGTGTAAAATACTGCATTCAGTTAATTTTCAACAATAAATGATTGATCCACATTCTGAGTTTAAAACAACGTACAGATGCATCTGCAGTCGCGAATTTCTGCTGGCAGCGGGTGATTGGAGAATGCGGGGTAAAATCGTGCTCTTGTCCCTGTCCCACTGTGGAACCGGAGAAGAGAACATCTTTGTTGGGCGTATTTCCTCGTCTGAAATGGGGCTTCCTGTGACTGTTATTAACTGAGGTGTTGCTGCAGGAGCCTTTAATAAACCGACACAAATCAACTGCAATCAGCCGGAATGTGCAGGTTTGAGGGAAACTTTCTGAATCGTCAGAGCTGGAAACGAGTCAGTGAAAAACGTTGTGTCAGTTTGAGTGTGTGCAGAACTGTGAAGGGGAAGGGTAAATGTAACACAGTGTAAGATCAAGTATTCAGTTAATATTCAAAAATAAACGTGAATTATTGTTCTTTTCCTCACTCTGAGGTTAAAAGTATGCACACATGTTTCTGCCCGCATTCGAAACGGGAAACTTTCATTTGGTGAATGTGATAATCACTGCACTACAGAAACAATGCGTTCCCTCCACCTAGAAGCCTTGGATGAACCTGTATCTGAGGTCACCATTGCAGATGTCAGAGTAGCTTTCTCGACGGTCAACCCACGGAAAGCGACTGGCCCTGATGGGGATCCCGGACGAGCACTCAGATCCTGCGCGAATCAGCTTGAACCGGGATTGATCTTTGGGGGTATTCTCAGGCATCTTCAACCTCTTTGTACAGCAATCTGAAGTCCCTATCTGCCACAAGAAAACAACCATCATCCCGATACCTAAGAAAAACCAAGCAGCGTGCCTCAATGATTATCGTCCAGTGGCTCCGACATCCATCATTTTGAAGTGTTCAGAAGGGCTAGTCATGGCAGGAATCAATTCCAGCCTCCCGGACTACCTGGATCCACTACAGTTTGCCTACCGCCGCAACAGGTACACAGCAGACGGCATCTCTCTGGTCCTGGAACACCTGGATAACAAAGACAGCTATGTCAGACTCCTATTTATTGACTGCAGCTCAGCCTTCAACACCATTATTCCCACGAAACACTTCTCCAGACTCCGTGGCCTGGGCCTCGGCTCCTCCTCTGCAACTGGATCCTGAACTTCCTAACGCACAGGCCACAATCTGTAAAGGTAGACAACAACACCACCTCCATAATCATCCTCAACACCGGTGCCCAACAAGGCTGTGTTCTCTGCCCCTCACTATACTTCTTATACACCGATGACTGTGTGGATAACTTCCCCTCCAACTCGATTTTCAAGTTTGCTGACGGCACCACCACAATGGGTTGGATCTCAAACAATGACGCGACAGTGTACAGGAATGTGATTGATAATCGGGTGAACTGGTGCGGTGACAATAATCTCTCCCTCAATGTTTAAAAAATGAAGGCGATTGTCATCGACTTGAGGAAGCGTCGATGAGAACATGCCCCTGTCTACATGAATAGGGACGAAATAGAAAAGTGTCGAGAGCTTCAAGTTTCTAGGTGTCCAGATCATAAACAAACTGTCCTGGTCCTTCCATGCTGACAATATAGTTACGAAATACTCGCCTCTACTTTCTCAGAAGACTAAGGAAATTTGGCATGTCAGCTACAACTCTCACCAACGTTTAGAGATGCACCAAAGAAAGCATTATTTCTGATTGTATCACAGCTTGGTATGGCTCCTGCTCTGCCCAAGACTGCAAAAGTTTGTGAATGTAGCCTGCAAAAGTTTGTGAATGTAGCCAATCCATGACGCAAACCAGCCTCCCATCCATTGACTCTGTTTACGTTTCCTGCTACCTTGGCAAAGCAGCCAGCATAAATAAGGACCACAGGCATCCCGGGCATTCTCTCTTCTTCCTTTCTCCGCCGTGAATAAGATACAAAAGTCTGAGGTCACGTACCAACCGACTCAGGAACAGCTTCTTCCCTGCTGCTGTCAGACTTTTGAATTTGGCTTAACTTGCATTCAGCTGATCTTTCTCTACACCCTTGCTATGACTATAATACTACAATCTGGACACTCTTGCGTCCTTCTCTATGAATGGTTTGCTTTGTCTGTATAGTGCGAAAGAAACAATACTTTTCACTGCATGCTATTACAAGTGACAATAATAAATCATACCAAATCAAATCAAGAGAACATGGAGGTAATCACCAACATCTAGAACAGAGTGTAAAAAAACTGAAATACCTTTGTACCGGTCGTAATGACCATTTTGCAATGTCAGTAATATTTATTTGACTGTATTGAAGCAGCTCAGATTGCAATATGATATATGTATAGAAACTTGATATTATTATACTTCGCGTGATGGTCAGTTTGAAATGTTTGTAATCTTCTTCCAGATATTTTACAAATGAAGTACATTTTTGCAAAAATAAAATAAGTTTTGGATCTGAAATGTCAGGGCCCTCATGGACAATCCCAACAGGGACAGACCGGAATGGTGTACTGCTGACATTGCCTGGGAGCTCAGGCGTTTCAACATTGACATTAGTGCCCTAAGTGAGGACCGATTGGCAGGGCAAGTCCCAGAACCAGTGTGCGGGTTCCAATGTGAAAGAACTGTGTCTGGTGCTATACCGCCAAAGCATGCCTTTTTCATAGTGTAGAGGGGGGAAAATGAAAGGAGAGGGTGCAGAATATCGTGTAACAGTCATAGCTAGGATGAAGAGAAAGGTCAGCTTTATATAAGGTAGGACCATTCAAAGGCGAGGTGGATTGGTCATGGTAAAATAATGGGGTTACTGGGAATGGGTGTGTTGGGGACGGATCCATTCTTACTTATTTTGTCTTTGGATTATTTCCTGTAATTTTCCATAACCAACTTAAAAGATATAGCGCAGTGATCTCTCTTCCCCAACACTCACTCCCTGGGGAGACCAGGCTGCTCTCAATGCATTAAGACTCCTGGGTGGTGCGTGTGTTGGCTGACGGGAGGGAATGGTGGGAGGGATGAAGAGGACAGGCGAGGGTTAATTAGTTTAAAACTGTGTCAGCTCCTATACAGGTATATCTGGTAGGACAGACAGAGACTTGCTTTAATGTTTCTTCCAGAGATGACACCGCTGATGAAGCCCAGGAGAAACAGTTTCCTCTTAGTCAAGCTTAGATGTAAAATGGACAATTTATTTTTTTGTGGCGACGATGGTGGGAGTTATTATTAAATATAGTAATGTTGACCTTGGTTCAACAGGATTAATCCCATTGACATTCAACCTTCTATTTATCCCACATCAAACTCCAATTTTCACAAATTCTGCCCAACACAATTCATTTCAAAATACCTCGAAACTCTTCTGACGACGGTGAATGACATGACGTGGCGATCTGTCCTTTCTCCAGGCTTCAACCATTGTAAGCTTTACCAATCAGATCAGCAGCTATTCACAAAGAGAAAGAGATCAGGAATAACTCTCAAAAATAGCAGTCCTGAAATGGACAATTTTTCCAACACATTGACTCCAGTCACTATGAAACCACAAAACGGCTATCCTCTATTGTAGACTACGTTGTCATGGTTTAAACCGTCTCCATGTTTATAATTTAAAATGGAATGATCAAACCATTGTGAGAATTTATTGCTTTTGAAAAAGTATCTGGTTATTACATAAACAAATTTTACTTCATAGTTCAGTGTTGTAGAAACCATTAGAATATTTCACTTGTGGAAACTTTCATCACTGATTACATCAGACAGGGTCTGCTGTTGTTCGAGGACCGTGTGTTTCACTTGGTAATGATACTCAATGTCAAGAAGGTGTTTATACAATTGTCACAATCATAAGAAGTGAAGTTTGGAGATACCCTCTGAGTCTACAGTAACCTACATACCGAGATATTAGGCTAGTGTACGAGAGTCAATTTAAAAATAGAACAAAGTAGCTTGACGAGTAATGCTGGGATTGTTCTTCTTTGAATAATGGAGGGGAAGGGGAGATTTGATAGAAGTAGTCAAAATGATGAGAGGTTTCGACTGCGTAAATAGGGAGAAAGTATTTCCCCTGATGGCAGGCTTGGTAACCAGATGTCACAGACTAAAGACCAGTGGTGAAAAATCTGAATGTTGGTCACTCGGAACTTTTAAAGGGGACTTGGCCAGAGCCATTGAAAAAATGTAAGAATATGAGGAAAACTGGTGAGTGGGAAAAATTGGGTATTTCTACAGTAGCTGAAATGTCTGTGATGGGCTGAAAGGTCTCCTCCAGCTCTGCATGATTCAATGAAAACTGGAGTTGTCACATTACCTTCAGCGGAGCCACACTGAGATGGGAAGCAGTGAATGTTTCGAGGAGACGTGGAGTTGGGGTGTCAGAGAATCCAAAACATCCCACCTCACCATCACTTGATCATGCAGTGGTTTTCAGACCCGCTCCATCTGCGATTGTGCCTCATTCCAACATTCTGAAAGTGGTTAGGATTTACGGCCATTAAAGCTCTGATATATTCTAAAGTTCCAGCCAATGGCCCTTGCTGCTTTGCTCCTGCGACTGTGCCCAGTAACCTGCTTCTTTGCACATCAGCATGATCCCAAGGAACATAAACACTTACACAGTCCAGCAGTCCCCACCAATCACTGAAAACATCCAAGATAATTCACTTGTTCAATGAAAGTACACTCCATGGATAATGCCAACAATTTACCAGCTGCTTATCACTATTGTTTTGCCCGTAACAGGAATATGTGAACAACTTTTTAACTATTAGAATAAAGACTTCTACTGTGAGGAAATTAAGGGACAGAAATCACTTCTTCCCAGAAATAACTTTGACAATGCATTATTTTTCTTTCCTTTTCCTGTCAGTTGTCCAATGAAAGCGTCAACTGCTACCAACGTCTGATTCCATGTACCCGTGTCATTAAGGAGTTTCTCCAAAGGGTCCATTTGTGGTTGAGACAAACTGACCGCGCTGAGAGGGGAGGAATCATAAAATCACTACAGTGCAGAAGAAGGCCATTTCGCTCATTGAACTTGCACGGACAACAATCCCACCCAGGCACTATCCCCATAACCTTATGTATTTACCCTGCTAGTCCCCCTGACACCAAGCGGCAATTTAGCATGGCCAGCCCACCTAACCTGCATAAACTGGACTGTCAGAAGAATCTGGTGCACCCCGAAGAAACCCACGCAGACACAGAGAGAATGTGCAAACTGCACAGACAGTGATCAAAGGCTGGGGTTTGATTAATTTGATTGACAGAGTCATGTGGGCAAGGGTAGTTGTGTGGAACAAAGGGACCTTGGTGTGTTTGTCCATAGATCTCTAAAGCCGGAAGGACATGCTCGTAGTGTGATGAAAAAACGTATGTGACAATTGCCATGATGAATCGAGGCATTGATTACAAAAGCTAGGAAGTCATGTTGGAGTTGCATGAAACTTTGCTGAGGCCACAAATAGAATACTGTGCGCAGTTCTGGCCACCACATTATCAGAGGAATGTGATTGCACTGGAGGGGTGCAGAGGAGATTTACCAGAATGCTGCCTGGGATGGAAATTTAAGTTATGATGAGGGATTGGATAGACTTCGGTTGTTTTCTTTGGAACAGAGAAAACTGAGGGGTGACTTGCTCGAGGTGTATAAGATCATGAGGGGAATGGACAGAATAGATAAAGAGCAGTTGTTCCCCTTTACTGAAGGGTCAGTCACGAGAGGACAGAGGTTCAAAGTGAAGGGCAGGCAAATTAGGGGGGATAAGAAAAGAAACAAATTACGAAAGGGGTGGTTCCTGTCCGGAATTGCTGCCTGGGAGTGTGGAAGAGGCGGGTTGCCTCTAGGAAACTACAGGTAAATGAGCTGAACTTCTGTCAGAGGGAATATTGTTGAAAGGTTATATTAGGGCACGTAGAAACATTCTATGTAATCACACAGCGTGAACATTGTTTCATGAATCATCCTTTCGAAAGTACCTGGATGAACACTTGGAATGACATACATTCAAGAATGTGGGCCAAGTGCAGGTAAATGGGATTCCGTGGGAGGTAAAGTATTTCTCGTGTGAAAAACTCGATGGGCCGAAGAACCTCCTCTATACTGTATGATTCTTTGATTCCATGATTCTGTGCGATGCTTCAATTATACAGGGCATTGGTAAAACCATATTTGATGTATTCTGAACAGTATTGATTTCCTTATGGAAGCATGAATGTAAATGCACTTCAGAAAAGGTTCACCAGACAACACCAAGAGGTTGTCTGATGAGAAAAGTTTGAAACCGCTGCCCTTGTATGTACTGGAGATTTAAATAGTATGAACAGAGTTGATTGACGCATTTATAATGCTTAGGCGTCTTGATATAACAGATGTGGAAAGGATGTTTCTTCTTGTGGGAGAATCAAGAGCGAGGGGGTCACTGTTTTGAAATAATAGTTCGCAAATTTCAGACAGATGAGGAAAATTCGGGTAACAGTTTGAACCAAAAACTTGGTAGTCTGGTCCAGAATCGTAACAGAAGGTAATAAAGGAAAAGTTGTTGTTGTACCAGGTAGCAGGGTTAGATTGCTGAGACAGAATAATTCAAAAGTAGGGATAGTATGAAAGTTCAACTATGCAGCGGAATAATCACTTAAGGAAAATAACAGAGGAAGGGAATTAAAAGTAAAATTACAAAGGCTGAAATAAATTCCACGTCCAGATTTCCGTAGATTTCGCAGACCAGATGTGGATTGAAGACTGTGGCGATGATTATGTCAACATCTGGACAACTGCTTCCCCATTCATCGCCTTGTTTATTTTCAGCATTTTCTACAGCACTGCAGTCACTCTGGTGAAGGTGCGAAGATTCAATCCACTCACTCTTCATTCTTCATCATCGATTTGACAAACAAAAATCCACATGATTCATTTAAAAATATCTGACGTAATTGCGACAGATCACAAAATATCTGCTTCATTTTGTTTTCTCGTACAGGTCGAGTGATCAGTTAAACTTCGGGCGCCCATGATCTTCTTCCGTGTTTATGGGAACATCTCGATTACAAAAATAAATATATCATATTGATGGCTCTGAAAGCAAAATGTTTTGAGTTCATGATGCCAGCAGTCTTGGTGAAGAGATAGGGATCACGTTGAAGTTCTTTATTTTTATTTTGCATGTCAGTATCCTTCGGAATCATATCTGTCTTTTCAGAAGTATTCAAGTCCTGTACTTCCGAGCTGCTTTTAGCATTCTTAATCTGTAGCTGTCAAGAATTATGAATGGAATTTATTTTTAAATCTGCGAGGTAGTTATGATTGTACATTTAATGTCGCCTGGATTTTCACTTCAATTACAGTTAATGTGTAACTAGATGGGGATTCTCACGCTTTGCGTGAAAATGGAGGCGGTGGCCGAGTGGCGTTATCGCGGGGCTATTAATCCTCGAAGATCAACGAATGTTCTGGGAACCCAGTTTCGAAACTTGCCACGGCAGGTGGTGGGTTTTAATTTCAATTTGAAATTAAGAATCTACTGATGACGATAAAAACATTCTCGATTGTCGGAAAAATCATTCAGGTTCGTTCATCTCTTTTCGTGAAGAAAATCTGCTATCTCCACCTGGCCTGACCTACATATGACTCCAGAGCCACAGCAATGTGGTTGACTTTCAATCACTCTCAGGTAGCTCGGGACTGGCAATAAATGCTGGCAAGCCAGCGACGCCCAATGTCCCATGAATGAACAAAAAAAGTTTCCTTCTTTGACATTGAGGTCATATTTGCTGTCTAGTACGTTAACATTTTAAAGGCAGCTGGCGGCTCAGACTGCATGTGTTGTGTTCTCAATGAATCTCTCAGTTGTTGTATTTGTTCTCAATGAAACTCTCAGTTGTTCTATCCACTTAGTGTTAAACTTAAATGAAAGTTCTCCCTAAAATGTTCTCTCAGAAATCGTTAATAGATATCGAACGACAAATTAATCAACTTGGACTTTGCTGCATGTCCTTCTACAAGTATTCTCCCCAGCTCTTCATTTTCCCTGCTAAAGTAGGAAATTAAAAGTTGTACATTCGCAGCTTGTGGCACTATTTCCCCTCACGGTTCACTTCATGTTCATGTCCAACACACGGATGCTGTTATTAACTGAATACTTTTGCTATGTTTTATTGAAACACGCTCTTATTCAACACTCCTTCTCCTGCTTCAATAAAACAGCAAAAATGTTCAGTAAACATATGAGGCTTCATCAAGGAATGTTGCTTCCTCGTTGCTGTGTGAACTGTCACAATGAACTGAGCCTGGACTCTCTTTCCCGTGGGATCGACAAAACGCAGACTCTCTCTTCTTCTTTTATTCTCACTCTTTCACTCCCAGTTTCTTTTCGTTCTCCTTTCGGGCTCGTTAACACATCCATCTGCGTGGATAGCTGGAAGTTAATATAAGGAAGGGTGAACTGATTCATTTCGCTCGGAGAGAAGAGGCAGCAGAAAATAAACCAAACAAATTTAAAGGGATTCCTGTGCTGCACTGAGAATGGGCAAGGATCTGGAATGTCTCATTATAGTTATTTTGCATCAAAAGCCTTGTTCACGTTTGTTGTGCAGTTTCATGTAAAAATGGTTCTGAGAGGGGGAAAAAAGGTTGGAAAGATGCAGCAGGAGAATGCTTCTTTCTGGATTTTGTTTTCCGTAGACACCTCTCCCTTTAGTTGCTCACAGCCCATTGCCCCATGAGACTGAGAGGAGAGTTGCATTATTTCCCTCATTGTTCACTTGATGTGATGCATGCTAAGATCCTTCGGAATCATATCTGCATCATAGATTTTGTTTGAGCTATTGTTGTAAATACTGAAAGATTGTTGGCAATGAATCTCTTATTACTTTGAGCCATATCGAGTCCCCCTAGATTTATTTCAGCCCCTGGTCTTCAATGACTTTACGATTCTAATGTTGGATCGATTTCTCTGCCACATGGCGATGGTTTTCACCGAATTGTACGTCGACAAAGCAAGTTATGAAGTACAATGTAACTGCATGTTTTAACATTCACTTTCAACGAAGCATTGTGCAGTGTAGTGGTAATTTATGATTTCCTGAGATCGGTCAAACCCCTGTTCAAGAGAGCAGAGCTGGCAACATTGGGTGCTGTATCTCTTGGAGTTTCAAGGACCTTTTACAAGCATTTGTCTCTGACTGCCCTGGAATCAATATGAAAGGTCACGAACGTAAAATATGAGTTTCAATTATCTATCCACAAATGCTTCCAGAAATGCTAGTTTTTTTCTAGCATTCTGGTCCACAGATGCAGGAATCTGATGAGCTTTAGATGACAAAGAAAGTCAAATTGTCCATTTTGTGAGAATGAATCATACTATCTAAATGACGAGATATTCCGGAGCTCTGAGGAGCAGAGGAATGTGAGTGTCCGAGTGCACGAATCACTAAAGGCTATTATGCAGGTACATCAAATAGTTAGGTAAACTAATAGATTATTATCACTTGATGCTAAAGGAATTGATTACAAAAGTACCACGATAATGTTTCAGCTATGCAAGTCACCAGTGAGACCATTTTGGTGTACAGTGCATGGTATTAGCAACCTTGCTTTTTGAATCTCTAAATGTATTCAGAAACCGTTTATCATTCTAATACCTGGAATGGATGGGCTGTTTTATGAGGAAAGGTGAGACAGGGCAAACTTTACCTGTTAGAATTTAGCAGAGTGAGGGTTGACTTGACTGAAATATAAAAGATCCCAATAGGTTCTGACAGAGTGGATGTAGAGAGGATGTTTCTACTTGTTGTATACACAGCAACTCGGGTACAAATTTTAAAAGTTATGGGGCACACACTTAGAATGGAGATGACGCGAAATCTTTTCACTCAGAGGCTCGTGAATCTTTGGAACTCTCTGCCTGAAAAGGCTGCAGAAACATATTCTTTGAATGTTTTTAAGGCAGAGGCGGAGAGATTATTGGTAAGCAAAGTGGTGTTAGATTATCCTGAACATGAGGAGCGTAGGTTACTATCAAATTAGTCATGATATTATTAAAATGGATGAGAATGTTCGAGAGTCTGATCGGGCTCCTCCTGTTCCTTGTCTGCGTGTTCAACTCTCAATTCACTCATTCAGAAGAGTTACGCATTTCCTATGAGTCGTATTATTATAATTGGTGAACAATGAATTGGTCCATATTAACTGACCGTGAATCAAACCGGGCCCGTGGAGGTAAACGGGTCGAATCTTGATCAATGGACCACCACTGAGTTTGGAGACATGCAAAGACCGTGGATTCTCGAGATTGCAATACCGATTTTGTTTACGGTGATTCAGTTTCCCTTATAATTTTTTGTATTCGCAGATTGTGTACGTGTCCACAAACAAGAAACATTTGAAGGGTGGTCTTGTGTGACACTGAGAAATAGAGGAATTGTTGGAGTTTAATGAAATTTTCGCTTTCTATCTCATCTTTTCAAAACTTAAACAAGTTAACAAATAATCTCAGTGGATAATTCACTCCATTCTTTAACTCGGCTCTGATATTCCTCTGAGTCCCAGCATAAATAAATGGGTTGATGCAAGAACTCAGAAACTGAAGCATATATCCGCTTTCCTCCAAGATAAATGACCATTCACTAATATCAGGAACTGAGAAATAAGGAACCTTTGCAATTTGGACATAGAGAACCGTCACAAAAAATAACGTATACAAGAGAATGAAACTGCCCGAGATGGCAAAGAGTAAAATAATGGACTTTCTCCGTTTCTCCATCTCTCGGTCATTCTGTTTTTCTCCATTACTCTGTGCCCGGAGTCTCCTGCGGGCCCGATTGGCCGCGAGAATGTGTCTGACGGTCAAAGCATTGAACAATAAAATCAGAATGAATGGGATACAGGGCATTGAAATTGTTCGAAACCAATCATAGGCGTTCCATGCGGGGGATGTATAAAATACTTGTTTTATAACACAGAACCAAGTTATGTTGTTAATGATATACAACGGTTCAAAGATAAAATATAGGAAGGATGTTTTTAGAGAGCTCAACGTGCAGACGGTCCCTATTACCCACGCCGCTGTCTTCTCCGTGCAGTATTTGATTTTCAGCTTCTGGCAGCAAATGGTCACAAATCGATCAAAGGTGAAAGCAACCGTTAACCAGGCAGAACTGTCAATGGTTGCGTAGATTATCACAACATGCAGACTGCATATTGGTGTGATTGACAGGAAACTGCCGGGGAAATAAATCCCAGCAATCCGGTTTAATATCACGCTGGTCATAATAACCAAGAGATCCGTCACCGCCATGGACACCACATAGTAAATTATACATCTGGAGAGACCACAGCTTCTTCGGTACAGGATTAAAATGACTGCCAAGTTAGCTGTAAAATAGAGAAGGAAAGGAAACATATGGGTGACAGCACGAGAGACAAGATGTTACTTTCTCAACTCCCATCGAAATGATACAAGATTATGAAAGAAATTGAAACTTTTGTGACTTGATTCTGCTTTGCAAACTATCCCTTGTTCGGGTTTCCATGCACATAATCACAATAATTATAAATAAACTGGGTCAGTGACATGTAATTGCATAATAATTCAATAAAATATAATGAAAGATAAGGAAATATTGAAAAACCATAAATGCAACTTCAGGAATAGTCAGCAATTTATTACAGAACACGTTGGATATGAAATTATAAAAAAAACATTCATTGCCATATTCAACTGGAAAGTTTCCATCTCCCTCAATTTCAAAAGTTGCCCCATCTGGCGAATTATTCTTTAACTATTCACCGTTGGAAATGCCTGCATTAAACCAAAAAAAAATCTTCAATCAAAAAAGCGGGAACCAATTGGCGTTTCTCTGAATTTATCGAGGAAATGTTGAAAGGAGCTTCTAACCTGAAAATCAGTAGTAATTGCTGGTGTATAATGCAACACTCGAACTGGCAGATGTCAAGGACGCAATTGGAGAGAGTGTTGCTCTCATTGCAGGGGTTAATGAACAAATCTGACCTGAAGTGGATATTTGAAGGTAATTATCAAATTAAGAGCTCACAAGCAGTACTGGGTCCTTTCAACGTGTCTTCTGAAATTTCAGATAGAGGCACGCAACTGACTGCAGGCATTTCCAAAATCACTTATATTCCATGCAAAATATGTCGTCAGTTACCGTACCTTGTCAACATAGTCACAGCAATCAGAAAAGAATGGAGAGAAATGGTGACTTGTGCAATGAGAGTCGAGGGTCGAGACGGAGACAAAAACAGTATGCTTTGTTTCTTATGGGTGTGTACCAATTACTCACCAAAGAGCCGCTATTGCAATCCTCCTATACTGTCAAACACCCGTTGACACCTAAGGTCTGTCAATAAAATCTTTCATTATGTTCAGATAGCAATTATTTGTCCGACTCAATCCATTGCTCTCAATATCAACAACACGAAAAATATCTAGAATTATACCGTGATAACATTGTGGTAATTCGTCCCTGGAACAGGGAGAAGACGATAACGTATTTACATGTACAGGGAGGTGACAATGCGATAATTCAAGCACAACAATGATACTGATAATACAAAAGTTACACGTTTCCACTTCAATAACTGTAACTTCCAGTAGCAGCAACAATGATACTGGAGAAATGGATTCATGCTGTGTTATCCGAATGAAAATTCGGAGTAGTTAGTGTGTCAATGACGTAATCGAACTACATGTACAATATAATAACTTTGAAGTAATCCATCTACAATAGTATTGCTAAGAAAAACATGACTGTATTTCTAAATTGAGTTTGCAGTGGTAAATGGCAAGGAGGGACGGGTGAGGGTGGGGGGGGGGGGGGGGTGGACAAAAGTGTGGCACAGGTCAGAGGCAGGCAGAACACAGTTGAACGGGAGACATTATAATTTGAATACCTTTTGCTATTATTTGAGTGAAATAACACTGCTTAAAACGGCAATATTCACCATTCATTCAGATAAATTCTGGTAACAGATTCAAGATATTATATCATTAAAATGAAGAATAAAGTTCTTAAAATTAATAAAGTGATCCTGTAAAAGAGGACAAAATGTATCAGTTAACCGGAAGAATCTATACATTTTAGGGGAAAATTCATCACTTTAAATGATAGAAATGAATTCCGTGTCTTGGAGATCCGGTACTAATAAAATTGAAAAAGGTTGCATATGAACAAAGATGTTACATGATAATAACTAACTACCATACAGTACCTGGAACCCCGATAGCTGCAATGACTGGATAGTAAATGGCAAACACCAGCCCTTTTGCAGGTACATGCATTTCTATCGGAGGGGCAGAGCGTGTACGGTATGACAGTAAATGTTGTAACATTTATACATAATGTGAGGCTCCAGGGAAATGATTAGATTTTTTTTCTTTTACATTAATCATATTTATTGTGAGAAACAAATTAGCGCAGGTGCTACCCAGCTGCCTTTTATGTTTTGATCGAATACAATGGTTTTTTTTTTAATGAATTCTCAAACACCCTGGAGTGAAATACCCAGAGACTACGGCATAATCTGTCATAAGCAATAATTTGCCTGGATATTGGTGTCAGTACAGAAGATAGCTGTTTGCTTCTGACTGCATTAAGGAATGCAAATAGTCCGTGGAAAACACAACAGAAATGTTCAAAATCCCGATCAAATGATAGGATGCAATTTGGTTCGAAAGATCTCTCATTGAGTCAACCCACTTCCACCCATCTATTAGTGACGATGAGAAGGGCATTTAACTATGGTTACGTTAGGAGTGCACAGTCTGCCTTCTTCACGATTACGTTAATTTTTGCCAGGCTATTTCAATTATATCAATTC
The DNA here is from genome assembly GCF_964213995.1 of Mustelus asterias. Classification (NCBI taxonomy): domain Eukaryota; kingdom Metazoa; phylum Chordata; class Chondrichthyes; order Carcharhiniformes; family Triakidae; genus Mustelus; species Mustelus asterias. The sequence continues at coordinate 8,657,866 of NC_135830.1, forward strand.
AGCCAAGTTTCAGTTCCAGTCCATCCCAGTTACTTTCAGGCCGAAATCCCCGACTTTGCACTGGTACAGTAGATGTTGGCATACCCTGTTCAATATCTGGAATGTAGTCTAAACGGTTCCAGTTCAGCTTCGTTGCAATCGGCGTGTACATGCCCAAACTGGCTTGTGTATGTTCAATGTTGACCAGATCCATCCCAGCAAATTCCCAGGTGCCCGAGAAATCTACTTTACAAGGCTCAACTGAGTGTTGCCAGCTCCAATTCAGTATGGTTATATTCATTGTTGACATCATAAATCACTTAATTCTGGCAAACACACCTATATTTTCAGTTGACGACGTCTATTTGAAAACGATTTTTTTTCCACTGGAAGAAAGTCCAGCTCAACACAGTTACTGCCATAATGGAGTGGGCAACTTAGTTGAACTAATCGAACCAACGTTTCAAGGCTGAACTAAGCTCTGACGAAGGGTCTCCCAGGCTCGAAACATTGGTTCTATTCTCTTTCCACAGATGCTGTCAGACCTGCTGAGATTTTCCAGCATGTTCTGTTTTTGTTTCACATTCCAGCATCCGCAGTATTTTGCGTTTATCTTCGTTGAACTAATGGTTGGCCTGAAAAAAAACATAAAATAGTGCAAATTCACAGCGTGTCTTGTCAGTGTATTTTCCTCTGATGCTACGGGACTGGTGGAGAACACCCATGATATTCTGCTCTGTCTGAAGTACAACCAAAAACCGCCGTATCTTTTTGTTTCCGAGAAAAAGAAATATGCAAACTGTATAGTGGAGAAGCGAAAGAAACTGAGAACGAAATATTAATTTAGAGGAGACAAGAAGGAAAAATAATCCAGGGCTCTGCTGCAGAAAATGAGGGTCTATTAATTGTTCTTGTGAAACAGTTTAAGAATCCAATGTTTATCATCAGTCACATGGATTATAGAACATATGAATAAATCTGCACACATCATTGCTGAGAGCACAGTTCAAGCACTTGGTTCGGTTTCCTGAATCTTCTTTCGTTTCTGTTTAAGATCAAAGACAGGAGAGACCGAGCGAGATGAAGCAGGGTGGGGAGATGATAATCCTGAACAGACGCTTCAACAATGGAAACCGTTTCACCAGGGGAGAGAAGGTCCAGAAATGGTCTGACAGATTTGTTCCCAATCAGGGAACTTTGGAAACGGTTGGAAAGAAATCCGTTAGTCCGTCTGGTCGCTATTCTTTCTAATGTAAACCACTGTGGGGGGAAAAATGGCTTATTGCTATTTGGTCAGCATCCATGTTTGATGTTAAGGAGCTTTTGGAACTTCCATCCTTCCGAAATGAACAATACAAAATTGCCACATGTGGAGTTGTGACTATGTTCAGTTCATCTTTTCATCCAAATGAACACATACTGTGCTATCCAAGTCGGCGCGTCAGAAACTGTGATAAATGTTCTCAGTTCAATCATAAATAGCAAATTTTGTGAAAAAGACATCATATGCAGAAATAACGTCAAAGTAATAAAACCTAAAATAAACTGCCATAATAATAATAATACAGCAATATCATGGAGCAATATTGGGGAACATATTGATAATTGCTTCTTCACAGACAAGATTCCACTAGATGGCGCTCCATAGCATCTATGAACAAAACTTGCAGATCTATCAGTTCACCGCTATTACAGGTGACGGCTGGAGTTACAGAAAATATCTGTGCGTCGCGACACTACCAAAAAACACATTTTATTTAGGACAAGAGTCTCTATATGAATTATGGAAGCACCGACACAGAACGATGTCTTCTGGACCAGAAGCTTCGGGTTCCAATCCCACTTCAGGACCTTATGTCTACAGAATGTGTGATCCTTTTCCGATTGCACAGGTTGGTGATCAGCTTTCAAACTCTTCCAATCTGCTTAATGACAGGTGGTAAGAGCTGGTGAGTTTCCTCATTGGTGATATTGCAGGAGGTAATGGAAACTGCTGCGGTATGTTTTCAGGCAAAATCATTGACCAATCTAATGGAAACATCTGGAAGATGTGGAGGGTGGCGCAGGAGGCTTTCAGATTGAATTTTATTAATCAATGTATTCCACTGTCGCTGGGTAGTATGGATAAGACGATTAGCACAATGTTACTAATCAACGTGGTTCCTCAATGTAGCATAAAGAGAGAGAGTGAAAAACAGAGAGAGAAAGAGAAAGAGGTGTCCATTTGGTTACTGTTTGTGACAAGATCGAAATAGCCCGGAAATTCCTGGACTCCCCAATTCCTTTACTCCAGGGTCAGAGTGACAGTCCTTTCTGACTGATAATTGAACATTCCCACTGCTCTCGGTGTTAATACAGTTTCTAACGTAACTGCAGCGATTACACTGGGAATGAGCTTCCGTCAGTTAGAAACTGTTTTAGGACATCTGGAATCTGTAAAAGCCGCAATAAAAGTAAGAGTTTCTCTTTTCGAGAGAAATTTGATTCGAGAAGCTAACTTCATTGTCCTCCTGTTTCTACGGGGCCCAGTGAGGTATATTTTTAGTTGTATTGCTTTTATTTTACTATTTTTTCCAGGATTGGGTTAATGCGTGATCACCACTTCCTGGAATTTCCAGGATTCCGTCTCCAGTCGGTTCAGAGACTCTTTCCGTTCCACAGGACACCGGCAGTCAGTCAGGAACAACACTCCGGGATCTTACCGAGGAGACAGTGCAGTGCTCAGGTAATGATGCACCGTCAGAGTTGCCAGCCTCTCGGTGACCTGTTAAATCGAGGACACCGTCTTCCTTCTCAGGTGGACGTGATGCATCACATGGCCATTGTTTCCAAGAAGACCAGGAGAAATGTCCTGTTTGATATCTGTTCATCAATCACAATCACTGAAACAGACAGAACACTGCAATATTACTGGATGAAATGATATGCTGAGCCCAAATTGACTATTGTGTTTTCAACCGTGACGGGGAAACACTTTGGAACATCAAACTTTATATATATATACGAATGTTAATTCTTCAAACTGTCGCCATTTCGTTATGCTGGTCAAATATTTATTATTAATAAAAGCATATTCCAGAATTAGAAGTTTGAGAAATCACCATGATTTCAGGTTCCATTTCAGACTCACTCTGATCACAATGTTTGCCTAACGCTCTGCTACTTTGAGTGAGGCTCTGAGAGTCTTTTTACAGATTCAGCCCTGCTCCGTGTCTCTGTGGCACTTCGTGCGTAGTAATACATGCCGGAGTCTGCCAGCTCTGTTTTAGACACTTTCAGCGGGACAGTGCGGGATGTATCATTGAATTCCGGTAAAAAACGGTCCCCTGGGGATCTCCGTGTGTCCTCGCTGTATCTATATCTCAGCAATAGATACTTCATGGAGCCGCTAGAATCTGACGGTCCAGAATAAGTAAGAAGTATTGCTTGAAGTGGAATAATTACCGAACAACTGAACATAGAAACATAGAAAAACTACCGCACAAACAGGCCCTTCGGCCCCACAAGTTGTGCCGAACATATCTCTACCTTCTAGGCCTACCTATAACCCTCCATCCTACTAAGTCCCATGTACTCATCCAGGAGTCTCTTAAAAGACCCTATTGAGTTTGCCTCCACCACCACTGACGGCAGCCGATTCCACTCGCCCACCGCCCTCTGTGTGAAAAACTTCCCCCTAACATTTCCCCTGTACCTACTGCCCCCCCCTCCCCCCGCAGCACCTTAAACCTGTATCCTCTCGTAGCAGCCATTTCCACCCTGGGAAAATGCCTCTGAGAGTCCACCCGATCTGTGCCTCTCAACATCTTACATACCTCTATTAGGTCTTCTCTCATCCGAAGTCTCTCTAAGGAGAAATCACCGATCTCCCTCAGCCTATCCTCATAAGGCATGCCACTCAATCCAGGCAACATCCTTGTAAATCTCCTCTGCACCCTTTCAATCTTTTCCACATCCTTCCTGTAATGAGGCGTCCAGAACTGAGCACTTTACTCCAAGTGGGGTCTGACGAGGGTCTTATATAGCTGCATCATTATCCCCGGACACCGAAACTCAATCCCTCGATTGATAAAGGCCAGCACACCATACACCTTCTTAACCACCTCCTCCACCTGCGGGGCCGATTTTAGAGTCCTATGGACCCGGACCCCAAGGTCCTTCTGATCCTCCACTGTACGAAGAGTCTTTCCCTTTATATTAGACATAGACATAGAACAGTACAGCACAGAACAGGTCCTTCGGCCCACGATGTTGTGCCGAGCTTTATCTGAAACCAAGATCAAGCTATCCCACTCCCTATCATCCTGGTGTGCTCCATGTGCCTATCCAATAACCGCTTAAATGTTCCCAAAGTGTCTGACTCCACTATCACTGCAGGCAGTCCATTCCACACCCCAACCACTCTCTGCGTAAAGAACCCACCTCTGATATCCGTCCTATATCTCCCACTATGAAACCTATAGTTACGCCCGCTTGTAATAGCTCCATCCACCCGAGGAAATAGTCTTTGAACGTTCACTCTATCTATCCCCTTTATCATTTTATAAACCTCTATTAAGTCTCCCCTCAGCCTCCGCCGCTACAGAGAGAACAGCCCTAGCTCGCTCAACCTTTCCTCATAAGACCTATCCTCCAAACCAGGCAGCATCCTGGTAAATCTCCTCTGCACTCTTTCCAGCGCTTCCACATCCTTCTGATAGTGAGGTGACCAGAACTGCACACAATATTCCAAATGTGGTCTCACCACATATTGTACTCCTTCATCCCATTTGACCTGCCAAAATGGACCACTACGCATTTATCTGGGTTGAAGTCCACCTGCCAATTCTCCGCCCAGTCTTGCATCCTATCTATGTCCCTCTGTAACTTCTGACATCCCTCCGGACTATGCACAACCCCACCAACCTTCATGTCGTCGGCAAACTTACCAACCCCTCCCTCCACTTCCTCATCCAGGTCATTTCTGAAAATGACAAACAGCAAGGGTCCCAGAGCAGATCCTTGGGGCACACCACTGGTGACCGACCTCCATTTAGAAAAAGACCCATCTCTACACACTCTCTGCCTCCTTTGGGCAAGCCAGTTCTGGATCCACAGGGCAGCAGCACCTTGGATCCCATGCCTCTCACTTTTTCTAGCAGCCTTGCATGGGGGACCTTATCGAACGCCTTGCTAAAATCCATATAAACCGCATCTAATGCTTTCCCTTCATCAATGTGATTAGTCACGTTTTCGAGAAACTCCACCAGGCTCGTAAGGCACTCTCTGCATTTGACAAAGCCGTGCTGAGTATTTTTGAGCATATTGAACCTCTCTATAAGCTCATAAATCCTGTCCCTCAGGATCTTCTCCATCAGCTTACCAACCACTGAGGTGAGACTCACCGGTCGGTAATTTCCTGGGTTATCCCTATTCCCCTTCTTGAAAATAGGAACCACATCCGCAATCCTCCAATACTCCTGCACCTCTCCCTTCTCCATCGACGATGCAAAGGTCATCACCAGAGACTCTGAAATCTCTTCCCTCGCCTCCCATAGGAACCTGGGGTACATCCCATCCGGACCCGGCGACTTATCTATCTTGATGCCATTCAAAGATTCCAGCACAACCTCTTCCTTAAAGTCCACATACTTCCTCACTCCCAGTCTCCTCGTCTCGATCTCCTCCCCCCAACCTATCTAGTTTGAACTCTCCGCAGTAGCCTTAGCCAACCTTCCCGCCAGGATATTGGTCCCCCTGGGATTCAAGTGCCACCCGTTTTTTGTGAACAGGACACATCTGCCCCTAAAGAGGTCCCAATGGTCCAGGAACCTGAATCCCTGCCCCCTGCACCAGTCCCTCAGCCACACGTTCATCCTCCACCTCACTCCACTCCTGCCCTTACCTTCCCGAGGCACATGCAGCAATCCTGAGATTACTACCTTTGTTTTCCTAATTCTCAGCTGTCTCCCTATTTCCCTATACTCTCTTTTCATGACCCCTTCCCACCAACATCAGTGGTACCAATATTTACCCCTACCTTTGGCTCCTCTCCCTCCCACCTCAGGATCTGTGGGACTCGATCAGCGACATCCTGGATCCCAGCCCCAGGGAGGCAGACCACCATCCGAGACTCCCGCTTGCCTCCGAAAAAAGGCTTGTCCGACCCCCTTACTGTCGAGTCCCCGATTAACATTGCCTTCCTCCCCTTTCCTTCGCCCTCTGAGTTACAGGGCCGGACTCCACTCCGGAGGTCTGGCCACTGCTGCTTCCCCCAGGCGGGCTGTCCCCCCCCAACAGTACTCAGGCAGGGGTACTTATTGTGTAGGGGCACATCCACCGTGGTGCTCTCAATCACCCGAGCTTTACCCTTCCTGGCCGTCACCCAGTTGGCCTCCACCCGTGGCGCTGGTGTGACCACCTGATGATAGCTCTTGTCTATCACCTCCTCATTCTCCGTTAACAGCCTAAGATCCTCGAGCTGCAGTTCCAGCTCCTTAGCACGGTCCCTTAGGAACTGCAGCTCGACACAGCCCTCACAGATGTGGATGTCCGGGAGGCCAGGTGCTTCCAGGACCTCCCACATCCTACACTGGGAACAACACACTGGCTTCACACTCGTATTTGACCCTTTTTACCAAGGTACACAGAGAAAAGTAAATAAGAATTAAAACTCACCCCTGCTCGCCCTGTCCCCCGAAGCCCTGTGAGCCAAGGGCCTTACAGCTCACACTCTGCTTCCCGCTCCCGACGCTGCCCGCTATATACTGCAGTCTACTTTTTATACTTCGCGCGCTTAACGAAACCCTTCCCAGACTCCTTAGCGGCCCACTTCCGGTTTTCAGTTTAAAATTAAGAATAAAAAAAACTACTCGAAAAATAAAGGCAAAAAACATACTAAATAAATAAACAAATCTCTCACCAGCACTCCTGCCACAAATCACTCCCTCTCTGCTTGCTCCAGTGGAACAATGAGCTTTCCTCTTTCCTCTTCAACTGTCTTTTCAGAAACCGACTGATCCCCTGAGTCTTGATGGCTGTTCTGACATGGAGAATGACAATATCCATCATTACAGCAACATGAGGAGCAGTTTGTTATTAATCATGTTTGGGATAGCAGGTGTGGTGCGGGGGAGGATGATTTTTTTTTTGTTGGAGCATCTACTTGATAAGAAGTGATAGAATAATGAATAGTCTGAGATATTTCCATATGATGTTCCCTCAATTTGTAACTTTGCAGTATGTGAAATCCTCTTCCAGAGGGGAAGTATAGCTGACCCAGACAGTGCCAAACAGAAAAAAGCCACAAACATCAATATCTCCAATAAAATCTCTCATAAAACAGCACAGGTGAGACTGATCAGAGTTAGAATAGCACAGGAAAACTGTGGGCGGGGCCTAACATAGGCAGTGTGGTCACAGGTAGAATTTATCTGCAAAGAACTGAACTCAATAACAATGTCACTTTGAAAATTCTATAACTTTGTCTCTCTGCAAGAGCGGAGCCGAATGTTCATTCCATACTGCGGACCAGCGGGCTCGCACCAGGAGTGTCAGGGTTAGTATATGATTCAATACAAAGCGAAATCTTCATCAGTGATGTGGATGGAAAGCTGGACCGAATAGCCGAGCAGCCAGATTGGAGAACTTTGAATGAAACTACAAGGTAAAAGAAAAAGCATTAAATATTTACGTCCAAGGCTGGGAAATGGAAATGGGCATAGTTGTCATAAATCAGTAAAGAATCAGTCAGGAACAAGTAGGCAGAGAAAGGCGTGGAAAACCACTTAACAAATCTCAGATCGATTGGTCAATCTTATCAATTAGGTTGATTGGCCATCCTGAATTAACTCAAGTGTAAGGGGGATTATCGAGGTAAATATGTGGGGTTACGGGAAAGGGCCTGGTTTGGATTGTGGTCGGCGCAGACTCGATGAGCTGAATGGCCTCCTTCTGCACTGGAGGGATTGTATGATTTCATTGTTCTGCAGCCATAAGTTACAATCATCAATTAATACAGCTGTGCAACTGGACCACACCAGTTGCTATTTCTGAGTGTTTTTCTTGCTGCAATGTTAAGAATCTCCGTCATTCTCTGTGGAAACTGAATTTGCCGCGCGTGTGTTGGGCACTAACTGGAACTGCCAGTGTGGGATTTTTGTACCGCATTCGATATATCTCTGCAGCAGTGTGGGCTCCGTGGCACAGAAATACACGGCGCTGTCGGAAATCAGTGTGTTAATGAACGTTAGCTCGCTAGTATTGTTCGTTTTTTATTCAAATGTAGAGGAAACCCGATCATTGAGGTCGGTGTTCCTTTGCTCTCCAATAAACTGAAACAGGTACACTGGCGCTTTCCACGCAATCTGACTATAACAGTATACATAAGGATTAGAATGACTAGTTACCAACGTACAGGTTAGTGTCACATTACTTTCCTCTTTAACCGATATTTCAGGACTCAGTTGTTCCACTTTGGCTTGATGGTTCCATTCTAACAGAAATAACAACAATAATGACAATCAGAGTCAGCCTCATGTTCAGCGATACAATTATAAACTCCACCATCACTGTTGTTTTAGCAACAATAACACCTGGGTTGCAGCAGTCAGCAGGAGCATGTAGTTTTACTGGGAAGGGAAAAAAACCTTACTGAGGAGTGAGATAGCGATGAGGGCCTGAGCGAGCCAGTTCTCCATGATCCTCCCTGAGTCGGTAACTCAGCAGTGAGAGAAATCCACAGTCAGAGACAGAAATACAGATCCCCGTCCCATTGCACTGCTTATCCAACCAATGAGAGGAATGGCGCAACGCCAGCAATCTGTCCAATCACACAATCGGGTCAGAGTGAGAGCACCAATCGGAAGCTGTGGGTGGGGATACTGCAGACTCAATGTTGAGTGAAGTGTGCGGTGACTCTCAGCTGCACTCGGAACTGTTGGGCCGGAAAGAGCGCCAGTTGAATCTACAGAAGTCTCTGATCATCCTGCGCCTGTTCGTTGTTCAGGTGTCTAACAATAAATAAAGCGACTGCGACATGAAGCAACGAGAATCATAGAATCTTTGATTAGTAGATGAGGTCATTCCACGTATCTATGTCGCCTTGGAGGAGTTCTCCAAATCATCCAATTCTCCCCGCAGCTCCATGAATCATAGAAACCCTACAGTACAGAAAGGGGCCTTTCGGCCCATCGAGTCTGCACTGACCACAATCCCACCCAGGCCCTACCCCCATATCCCTACAGATTTACCCACTAATCCCTCTAACCTACGCATCTCAGGACACTAAGGGCAATTTTTAGCATGGCCAATCAACGTAACCCGCATATCATTGGACTGTGGGAGGAAACCGGAGCACCCGGAGGAAACCCACGCAGACACGAGGAGAATGTGCAAACTCCACACAGACAGTGACCCAAGCCGGGAATCGAACCCAGGTCCCTGGAGCTGTGAAGCAGCAGTGCTAACCACTGAGCTACTGTGCTACCGTGCCGCCCTCTTTCTAACTAGCGTTGCTCCCAAGAGTACAGTCCCGGTCTCTATTACCTCACCACAAAACTGAATTTCCTCATCCCTGGACATGATGCAAGGCGGATGATTGAGCGGAGATTTTGGAAAATATTGTCAGTTGGCAGGTGGGGAAAATGGAGAAGGAATCAAACCAGAAAACACTGTCTCAAGCTTTGCGAATCTTGAGAAACTGTTTGGGAACCGGAACCAGAGGAGATTGAAGGGTGAACTGTCTGACAGTTGTAGGAGAGTTGGTTCCCGGTGGCATGGATGTGTCTGCAATGGATGGGCTCTGACTGTTAGACTTAACTAACCCATTAGAAATCCATTCAGTTATTCCATTCTAACAAACTCATTAATTATTCTCTCTTTCTACATTACACAATGAGTGAGACAGGGAAAAGCAGCAATCTTCCAGCCCCCACTCTCCAAGCATCCCCTGCCAGCAAAAAGGACAGGCGATTTAGCTGTGTCTGTTTTCCATGAAATGGTGAAGAGTAAATATTAAATATTTTGATTGATCCCCAATTCAGTTCACATTTAACAATAAACTTGAATTCGGAAACTTCAGAGCAGTGGGTTTTGACAACATTTCTGCCCGGTTTAGCGCCTGGGACCTGCGCAAAAATGAATAGAATGTGATTACCCCTTCAATACACAAAGTCTGCTCAGGATTAAAGCGACTAGATGGCCAAACAGTACAGTCTGATTTAACTTTATAACCTGATTCGTGGAAGTATAATTCGGCTAAAAACCTTTTCTCATGCGGCAGAGAAATTCATCTAACATTAGAATCAGTAAATGACATTTGTGCCATTTTTTCTCTTTTACCACGTCTGAGTGGGCGGCGGGGGCGGGGGGGGGGGGGTTGTCGGGGAGTGGGGACGGTGGTTGCACTGTGGCACAGTAGTCAACACTGCCATCTCACAGTGCTAAAGATCGATTCCCGGTTTGGGTCTCTGTCTATTTGACGTTTGCACGTTCTCCCAGTGTTTGCATGAGTTTCCTTTGAATCGTCCGGTTTCTTCTCACAGCCGGAAAGACGTGCTCGTTCGGTGCATTGACCCGAACAGCCGCCGGAGTTTGGCGACCAGAGAATTTGACAGTGTCTTCGTTACAGTGTTAATGTAAGTCTTACATGTGACTAATAAATAACTTTATTTTAACTGAGCATTTTGCAGAATATCATTTCACACTTGGGAAGTGCAACTGCAGTTAGACTGAGAGATAATGTTTTCTTTCAATATTTAATAACAAGAGAAAATGAGGTAACGTTTCCTCACACTGAGAGATGAGTCAGTTAGTTTACTATTTCAGACAGGAAACCTTTCATGTGTTAGGTGAATGTATAAAACACCACACTTCAGAAACTCTGAAGTACAATCAAACTGCACGGTTCGACACCCCAGTCTGTTGCAGAGTTGGAGAGCATCGTTTATGTCTGTAATAATTATCACATTCACCTAAACACACGAAAAATTCCCGATTCGGAAACGGGAGGAAACATTTTTATATACGTTTCACCTCGGAGTGAGGGAAATGGAAATAATTCACGTTTATTGCTGAATATGAGCTGAATACAGTAACTTACACGATGTTACATTTCGCTTTCCCGTCCACATTTCTGTGCACACTCAAACCCGACAGAATATCTTTAACTGACTCCCGTTTCCAGCTCTGTCAGTTCAGAAAGCTTCTCTCAAACTTGCACATTCGGGCTTTTTCTTTTGGTCATTCGTGAAACATTGGCGTCGCTGGCCAGCATTTAATGCCCATCCCGAGTTGAGTTGCAAGCATATTGCTGTGGCTCTGGAGTCACAAGTCGGCCAGACCAGGTAAGAACAGCAGATTTATTTCCTAAAATACATGAGTGAAGCATATAGCTTCCTCCAACAGTCGGAAATGTTTTCATGGTCATCAATGGATTTTTAATGCCAGATATTTCTTTCATTGAATTCAAATTTCGCTACCTACCATAACCGTCCCCAATTCTGGGGTCGAGCGATAACAACACGAGGCCACCCTCTCACCTAATTCAGCTGTTGTAGGACTCGAACTCATAACCTCGGCATAGCCCGCTGGCTGCATAAGTACCACGCGCTAACCGATTGCACCACTGGAGCACTGTGTTGGAATGATTTTTGTCAAAGCTCGGCACAACATCGTGGGCCGAAGGGCTTGTTCTGTGCTGTACTGTTCTATGTTCTATTATTAAAGACTTCGACAGCGTCACCTCCGTTAACAACAGTCATTGGAGGCAACATAGACGGGGAACAAACGCATCAATGATTCTCTCTTCCCCGATTCCACAGTAAGTGAGACAGGGACAAACAGCAGCATTTTACCCCGCATTCTCCAATCATCCATCCGCTGCCAGCAGAAAAGCGGCGACTGCCGCTTCAGTTGGTGGGTTACCGCCCAGCCGTGGGACACAAGATTCAACCCCATTCAAACCTCACAATACACCGAACACAAGCTCAGCAAAACGTTTATGGATTATTTCCCGCGCACTGAACCTTCGAGTATAATTTAAACAGTATCTGAGTGAGTCACAAACAATATTCAAACCAATTTTCCAAAACGTTTCAGTAGTAAATTCCTCCATTTGATTGAAAAGCTGAGTGTTGTGAATCTGGAAATGAACACCATGGGGTTTATGTTACCCAGTGACTATTAGTCCGTCAGGTTTCCAATTCCATTTGAGTTGTATATTGAAGCGAATCTCATTTCAAAATGAGGAGAAAACAAGGAAAATATTAAATCTTGGAACAAATCCTGAGGGAAATGGGTCACAATATTTGGATGCAGGTGCAGCTGTAAATGGTGTTATTGATGATTGAGTGGAAACTATTGGACCCTTGGGCTTCTGGTGGTCAGTTCCCTTCCCTCCCGTTGAATTCCTCCCTGTGATAAGAGACATGGATTCATTTTACCTACACGTTCATAGGAAACAGAGAATAACCAACACACTACAGAAATGCTGCGGGATCAACATAACCAAAGATACTTGGATAGAATTCTAAACGGTGCGGTCATGCTGCAGTCCTGGAACAGGTTTTGCAGAAAGAGAATTGTGGTTATTGACACCCTAGCTTAGAATATCGTTTGCAGCTATTGTCTTAGTCTCTGTGGCGCAATCGGTCAGCGCGCTCGACTGTTCACCGCAAGGTTGGTGTTTCGAAACCACCCAGGGGCGGTGATTTTATTGTTTTCTCACCATCTGCATTCATAGGCAAACAGTTGTGTGTTGGCAATAGGTCCGTCGTCGTCAATGAAAAGTAGCTCTCAAGTGTTAACGGCTGTACTGTTATCTGTTGTCACCAACATTATTTAATGACTATTGACTTCAGACATATTACATATAATATGATATACATGCTTCCATTATACCATTTAGCTTAGCAATTAGAATGGAAACATTAATTTGTGGTTGAGCATCTGCTCCAATTCCATACCCCTGCTTCCATTCATTCCTGAATAGATCATAAATCTATCCAACCCGAGCTGAAATGTGTTCAATGATGGAGCATCTACAACCCTCTGGCACAGAGAATTCCCCAAATTCACTATCCTTTGAGTGAAGAACTGTCTGTTCATCGCAGTCCGAAATCATCCGCGCCTTATCCTGAGATTGTACCCCCGTGCTTTAGATTCCCGGACCAGGGAAAATAATGTCTCAGCATCCACCCTATCAAACTCATAGAATCATAGAATCCCTGCAGTTTTTCAATGTTATCTATTCTTTCTCGTTAAAGCTGTTGAGGTTTTCCAACTTTTTCTGTTCTTGATTCAGATTCCAGCATCTTCAGATTTTGCTTTTATTTTGTCTAAAATGGGGAGATGCAAACTGAACACACTGTTCCAAATGTGGTCTCAATAAAACCCTGAATAACTGTAGCAAGACTTCAAACACTTCAAATCTTAACTCCGTGCTCAAGACTGGAAGGAGAGCGTGACAGTCGATAATTGGCACTGTGTACGTTCCTGCAATCAGGAACTGGATCAGGAAGATGAGATATATGTGTCTCTTTATACTATTATCTCTAAACTCCATCTCCTCTCAATGCCGTGTGTCATACATTCGCTTTCCTTGCTTTCCAGGTAAAGATCGGGTTCACCAACTCTCTGTGTCTGTATCAAGCAGCTAACTGACCCTGGGAAATGGATAACCAGAGGGAGCTGGATGAGAAGCAGCGACAGAAACAGGAAGAGAAGCGACAGGATAATGTTTCATAAATGAGTTCTGCCAGTTGCTCTCCGTGGTGAATGTCTGCCGTGTGTTACCTTGCAAGTTTCACAGAAGCCACAGTGATGAGTTTGGTGGGTTTTGGAAATTGAAAGTGCCACATGACCAGCTGCGGGACTCTTTCACCTCACGGTCGATTTCATGTTGCAGCTAACAGGTTTCGCTGTTTTCATTAGCTGAACAGTCCCTTGGGTTTGATCTAAACATGACAATTTAAAGGAGAAACTTGTTTTTGGTGAATAAAGAGTCTGAAATAAAAATGAAAGGCTCATGGATAAATTAATCTTTTAAAGAGTTTGGGCCAGCTTCCCTGGTGGTCGAGTGGTTAGGATTCGGCGCTTACATCGCCGCGGCCCGGGTTCGATTCCCAGTCAGGGAAAGTAGATTTATTGCTGCGTAAAAATCCTGCGTTCCTTCCAGGTTTGTACCAGTTCTGTGGGAATCAGGAGCAGGGAGATTTCCTCTTTTGTGTCTGAATTGGAAATGTCACATGTCAAGAACAAAAAAAAGAGAGAAATAGGATACAAAGCGCTGACGATATAGATGGTGGTGCGGGCTAAAATCTGACTGTTGATGGAGTAGATTTTATTGTTTCCACTGACACAAATACCTCGCAGGTCTGGGTCCAAATCTCGGACTCAGTGACAAGACCTATAATTGTAACTCTCCGACCTCCAGTGAAGTGGAAGCAGTTTTCACTCAGAAAGCAGTAGCTGTGAGATTAACGGCGCGGGATGGAGAAAGACTCAGTTTGAGCGGTGACGCTGCGGGAGGAATGGAGAGCTGGAGTTCACCCAGAAAAGCAGCAAAGTTGCTTCTTCTGTACAAACCTCCTTCTGTACAAACCGTGGCCCCAACTTGGGGCTGGAACCCACCGTCCATTAACGCTGATAAGTTAATGTTGATCAGCAGAATTACCACAAAATGGTTTATCACAGGTTGGTACTAACACTGCAGTAAAATTCGATGCAGTAGAATCGTAGCACGGTCGCAGAGTGGTTAGCACTGCTGCTTCACAGCTCCAGGGACCTGCGTTCGATTCCCGGCTTGGGTCACTGTCTGTGTGGAGTTTGCACATTCTCCTCGTGTCTGCGTGGGTTTCCTCCGGGTGCTCTGGTTTCCTCCCACAGTCCAAAGATGTGCGGGTTAGGTTTATTGGCCGTGTTAAAATTGCCCCTTAGTGTCCTGAGATGTGTAGGTTAGAGGGATTAGTGGGTAAAATATGTAGAGGTAGGGCCTGGGTCGGATTGTGGTCGGTGCAGACGCGATGGGCCGAATGGCCTCTTTCTGTACTGTAGGGTGTCTATGATTCTATGAAAAGGACGGCAGGATGACACAGTGGTTAGCAATGATGCCTCACAGCGCCAGTGGCTCAGATTAAATTTCTCGGGTCACTCTGTGCGGAGTTTGCACGTTCTCCCCGTGTCAGCGTGGGATTGCTCCGGTTTCTTTTCCAAACATGTGTGATTTCGGTTGCTTGGCCATGCTAAATTGACCCGCCTGTCAGCGGGATTATCAGGGTAAATATGTGGGTTTCCAGGAATAGGGCATGGGTGGGATTGTTGTCGGTGCGGACTCGATGGGCCGAACGGCCTCGTTCTGTACTATAGGGATTCTACGAGAATATATCATCATTCATTTTGACTGGAGGAACCAAAAGAGGCAATGCAAATATAAATTCTTGTAATTGACGGGCTTGTGGAATGCGACAGATTTTTTCTCTGTGCTGTTGAAACTGGCACCAATATCAGTCCTGTTTTCCAGCAGGAAGTAATTCCAACTCCACTTAAATCATGTGCTGCGAGAAAACAATAAATCTTAATTTTCTGACCAGGAATCGAACCGCTGCAGTGAAAGCGCCAAATCCTAACCACGAGATCATCAAGGAAACTGCCTGCGAGTCTTCTAATCTAATCTTTCCATGCTAACTTGGCCTTTTTATTCCTATTCCAGCATTTTTTTGTACACCAGGGACAAGTCTGTCTGACAAGTGCCTCTTGAAAAAACACATTTACTGCGGATGCTGGAACCTAAAACAAGAACAGAAAATGCTGGAAAATCTCAACAGGTCTGAAAGCAACTGTGAAGGGAGAATAGAGCTAACGTTCAAAATCTGGATGGCCCATCGTCAGAGCTGAAGACAAAGAAATTTGGATGAGATTTATACTGTAATAGTGAGGGATATGGGTGTGGGGTGGGTGACAAAGGTGTTACATATAAATTAAGAAAAAGGGAATTTTAATGGTCGTGATCATGGCTGAGAAGGGTGCTGCTGGCTGCCCATTAAGAGATCAGAATATGTAAATGGCAGAACAAAGGAAATGTAAGAGACGGCCCGAGTGGGGTGGAGGGAGAGGGAGCAACAAAATGGAAAGTGAGATTTTAAATAAACAATGCAAAACATGGAAATTAAAAAATAAATATATATATAAAATAAGATATAAAATAATAAAATAAATAAGATAAAATGAAATAAAACAAAATATATGGAAATGGGGATGCTCTGAAGTTGTTGAACTCAGTGTTAAACGCAGTAAGTGCCGAATCGTGACATCGGGTGATGTTCATAGAAATGATAGAAACCCTACAGTGCAGAAGGAGGCCATTCGGCCCATCGAGTCTGCACCGACCACAATCCCACCCAGGCCCTACCCCCACATATTTTACCCGCTTAGCCCTCCAACCTACACATCCCAGGACTCGAAGGGGCAATTTTGTAACCTGGCCAATCAACCTAACCCGCACATCTTTGGACTGTGGGAGGAAACCGGAGCACCCGGAGGAAACCCACGCAGACAATGTGCAAACTCCACACAGACAGTGACCCGAGCCGGGAATCGAACTCACGTCCCTGGCGCTGTGAAGCAGCAGTGCTAACCACTGTGCTACCTTGTTCCTCCAGTTTGCATTGGAGTGCCTCCTGATACCATTGTTTATTGTCCCTTTCGTCACGTTACTGATGATCAAGAGTAGCCTGATGATAATTTGCGGCGTTGGACTTGACCTGATTTTTGTAAACCGGGCAATCTTGGGCAAATTGTAGCATTGGCGGTCACATGACAGTGTTGTAGCCGAGGAACAGCTTAGCTCGGATTGCGGCAAGTTCTGAATCTGAATTCTTCAGCACCATTGCCAAAATATATTTTTACGGCCATAGCATTTGCTGTTTTCAATGCCTTCAACTTTTTTAAAAATTGAAATCAAATGGAATTGCTAAGTGCATTTTTTTCGTTCAGTGTCTTCCTACTCTGTCTCTATCTTTCTCTTTGTAGATCTGCGTCGGGTTCTTCACTCGCTCAGTCTCTCTATCCAATTCCCTTCTTTTGTTCTTTTATATTCATCCTAAACTCTCCATGTCTGGGTGGAACCAAATTTCATTGAATTGATTCCTGAGATGAGGGGTTGTTGAGCTAGGCACACGTCTTGATTTTAAGTGACGGAGGAGACTCAATGGGACATGTGATCAAATCCCATCTATTGATTCTGTTGCCTGCCAATACCACCTCTGATCGCAATCACTTCTGATGGTATCATTGATGAGAATTCTAAGACACTAAATTGAGGATAACGATATTTGTGGAGAAGTGAGTTGAGATTCCTCCATCGTGAGATATTCACTTAATTTGCTTTAATCGTAATGAATAACTTTGGGCAAACATGTGATCACCAAAATGTTTCGCAGTGGAATGTATCATCATTCACCTTGATTAGGGGAGCTGGAAGAGGCAATGTAAAATGAGAAACTGACGGGATTGTGGAAGCAGTTTTGTTGCCTCTACAGTAAGCCAGATCTGCTTCAGCTACAGGAACTGCTGCGTTTCGGTAGTGTAGTGGTTATCACGCTCATCTCACACGTGAAACGTCTCTGGATCAAAAGCGCGTAGAAGCATTTCCAAATGCTTTTTCTTGCACATTGATTCATATTTCAGAATTATTCTCGTTTCTCACGAAACTTTAATTGGACTGTTGAGTTATTGCAGCATTTAAGTCGGGAATTGCTCTGAAATGAGAACAAAACGGAAGGTATGTGATAGAGAGCAAGAGAGGATGGATTAACTGACACAAGGAATGATGGACAAGGGCAACATTGAGCTGGTGATGGTGGAGTCCGGGTGATCTACTGGTGCCAAGTCAATGTTTTCACTGCCAGGGTCCGGTGTTTATAACAATCGATTCCTAAGTAGAACATTTTGAATTTGCTCCGTCTGTGGGGATAATTGGATCTGAACAGAAGGAAAGAGATGCATTTTACTGGAATCATAAAATGATATCATGGTTCAGTAAATCTGTCTCAGGCGAAAGTGGCCAGAAATGAAGCAATGACTAAAGCGACGATGACCAACTGATTGCAAATCTCTTAAATCAGCTTCACTGCAAGTCTCGTGATCAGGATTCAGTCCGGTGGTCCGGGTTTGATTTCCAGCCACGGAGTGAATAACTTTCTATCATTCTTCATTTAATGTAAATACACCTCACAGCATCTGTGAAGGTTAATCTTCCAGCTGGATGAATTTGTACCAGAGTTGGAAAAGTCAGAGATGTGACGTCAGCAATAAGCTCTGACGAAGAATCACACGGCAAACACAGCAGAGATTGATCACTGAAAGTAACTGACACAGCTCGAATGCTGTTGCTTTCCAGTAACATCTTTGAACTTCGTGTTCTCCATCTCAGACATTTCCTAGGAATGAAATATGATCCACAAAATCTTCGCCCTGATGCTCGTTCCACTGATTATAGTAGAGTAACTGTTAAAATGGACATGCGGTTAGCTTCATAGCTCAGAGCGTCAGTCATCGTGGCCGAGTGGTTAACGTGGAGTTCAAATCCATTGGGATTTCCCGCTTCTGATCATTCCTGATTTTAACTCTGTGCCCACAGAGCGAATTGAATCAAATCCACCCAAACATTCGGGCGGTTTCACATTTCCGTTCATTCACAAAAGCATCACGGAACTTGCAGTCAGAAATGGAAGAGAGACGGAGCCAGGTTGTGTTTTCAGTGTGTTGTCTCTCCTTCGGCCTCTGTCACCCTGGATGTGTGCAGGTGTCTGGGTTGCTCTGTGTGCGTCAATGTGCCTTAGCTCCCCCTTGGAAATGAACAGCTTCTTACCGTCACAAAATTATTCACATTCGTTCAAAAGTTCAATCATGAAATGTGTCAGTAAAAAGATCAGAGTTAATGATGTAAGAGAAGTTTGTAATGTTTGGAAGGAGATGCAGCAAAGAAATGGAAGATATGAATGATGTTACTGATGATTGAGAGGAATGCATTTTGTTAATTGGTTAATTGTAAACTCTGGATTCAGAACAAGCTGAGACGCCAGATGGAACCAGCATTTGGCTTCATGTATGTTAAGAAAGGGTGCAAGCATCGCTACAGCAGTAGGACGGTTAGCTTAGTCGTAGCATATCAGATGTAATTTCCGAATCGTTGGTTGCAGCCCCACATTGGGCTCCATCCATGTTTAAACTTTACTGCTTTCCTCGGAGAACTCCAGCTTACCATTCCTCCGGCAGTGTCATCAATCAAACTGAGTCTTTCTCCATCCCGCTTTATTGTCCTCAGTTTCTGAATGAAAACTGCTTGCAATCAATAGAGGTGAAAGAGTTTAGTGTTCATGCAGTGAGAAGTTTACTTCTTAGCCTGGGAATTTTTATCCAGAAGTTAGTGATATTTTTGTCAGTGTAAACGGTTAAATCTGGGCCATTCCCACCTAGAGTTTACCTTGTATCAGCATCTCTATCGGCAGAACCTTACAACCTATCACTGTCCGTCACTATCTGTGTTTGTTCTTGATCTGTTGCACACGTGACGCTTCCAGCTCGCAAGCAAAACTACAAATCTCAGTCCACTGATTATGACAGAGCTGCTTTCGATCAGGAAGTATTTCAGGATTTCAAAAAAAAATCAAAAACATTAAATCTTAGTACATCGAAGCCAGTCTGCGACCCTGAAAGCGCCGACCCCTCACCACTGGGCGACCAGGATCCCACCTGCCCGATTCTCCCAGAGACTGATTGCAGCAATGTGCAGAGTGCCAATTATCCACAGTCACACTCTCCTTCCTGTCTGTTAAGATTAGAAATTGTTCACATTTTCACACTGGCTTCCAATGTGACGAAAACAGAGCTGTGAACAGCTGATGCTGTTCACTGGATTTACCGCAATAAAGTTTATAACAGTTCGATCCTAACATTGCTCTTTGAATGTGGTGAGCTGCAGTGAAATTTAATGCAGTTGAAGGTAGAGTACTCGTTATTTTAGGAGGAAACAACAAGGGCAATGTCAATATGAATTGCTGTGGGTAATTGACGGGATTGTGGAATGGGAATGATTCTGGATTCTGAATCTCGCGATCCGAGTTCAAATCTCGGCAGAGCCTTGCTTTAATTTGTTAATGCTGATTGTTGATTTGCAGAAGGACGTTTCGTTCCATTTTTTCACAAAGTACGAATTCGAATGGAGGCTGGCAATTATTGAGCAAGTGTGCGTGTGTGTGTGTGTGTGTGTGTGTGTGTGTGTGTGTTTGAGAGAGAGTGTGTGTGTAGGTACGCGTGTGTGTTTTGGGAGAGAAGTCTAGTGTCTTCGGTGTGCAGTGCTGTCGATTCCATGGTGCAGCGGATCGCATTCTGGCCTTTCGTTTCCGAACTCTTGTTTAAATTGGGACAGATGAGTGAGTGAATGACACGACACATGAAGCTGGACCCCCCTGCCTCCTGTGGCTTCCCTGCCTCTCAGCGTTTTGTATTCTTGAGCAATCATCCTCTGGGGCTGATGCAATGACGCCAGGAGAGAGATTCGCTGCAGCGTCTGCAATTTGATTGCCGTGGAATTTGCTGAGATTTCGTCAGTGTTTAGATTTCCACATTCTGACAATTTAAACTAAAATGCCCTTCTGCAAACCCATCATTGGGTTTAGCAAAAAAAAAGCAAGGCTCTGCCATGATACGAATTCGGATTGTTGGATTCAGATTCCAGAGCGCTCACTGGTACACCACAGATCACAGAACACGCCCAGCGCCGGCAAATGGTCACCCGAAGAATTTGATATCTTTCATTCGATGTGACAGCAACAGCAAGTGTGATAACAATGTGTCGTTATGCGCCACCGTTGATAGCAGAAAAGCTCAGAAGACAGAGTGCCCAAATTTACAGCAAATCATTTCATTGCTCGACGTATCGGGAGATATCTCCAGAAATAGTCATATTTCACAGGACATTTGCAGCCGCTTGCTGTATTTTGTGTTCCGTGGTGTAATGCTGAGCTACCTGGATTTTGAATCCCGCGGTCAGAGTTGTAACCTCGGCAGAACCTTGCTTTCCTTTACGAATGTTGATAATTGATTTTCTGAAGGACATTTCGTTTACATTTTTCACCAAGTACGAATCGAGAGGACAATTTGTCAATGCACATTGCTGAGACTCTGGCGCCAGATGCTTGCAGCATCTGTGTTTTTCTTTTTTCAGTTTTCGCTGCTCTTTGACGCTCTGTCAATCAAAGGAGCAGTTGGTGTCAAGCAACAACAATCCGACTGGAGCCTGGCAATAATTGAGCAAGAGTGTGTATGTGTGAGATCTGTGTGAAATACCTCCTGCCTTAAACCGCTCCCCCGTTGGTTCCATGGTGTAACGGTGAGCACTCTGCACTTTGAATCCAACAATCCGAGTTCGAATCTCGATGCAACCACTGCTCTCAACGCCCCAACTCTTGCTTAACTTAGAACACGTACCTCAGCGAATGATATCGGTAGATTCACTGTGCCTTTTGTGGCACAGTGGTCAGCACTGCTGCATCGCAATACAAGGGCCCGGGGTTTCGTTCTGGCTTCGGGTGACGGTGTGCAGTTTGCACATTCTCTGCGTGTGTGGAAGAAAACCGAGCACCCGGCGCACAATCCGATGACGTGCGGGTTAGGTTGATTGGTCATGTTCCGTTGCCCTTAGAATCAGGGGACTAACAGGGTAAACATGTGGGATTATGGGGATAGAGCCTGGGTGCGATTGCTGCTGGTGCAGGCTAAATGGGCCGAATGGCTTCCTTCTGCACTATCTGGGTTCTATGATTCTGTCTTCCAGCTCTTTATATTCTTGAGCAATCGTCCTCTAGGCCTGAAACCGTTATGCGAGGAAATCATTTTCTGCATCGACTCCAATGTGATTGCGGTGGAATTTGCTGAAATTTCTTCAGAGTTTAAAATTCCACTTTCTGACAATTTTAAATAAAATACCCTTCAGCAAACCAATCATCGGCTTTGGTAAAGAAAAGCAAGCCTCCACCGAGATATGAATTTAGTGTTCAGAATGCTCACCATTACACGACACAACCGGAAACACGGGCGCTCCCTGCAAATCGTCACCAAACGCATTTTGTTCTCTGGTGAAATTGTGGGCATTCTGGAGTCTGAATCCAGCGATCTGAGTTCGAATCTCGGTGGAACATTGTTTTTTCATTGCCAATTCTGATGATTGATTTGCTCGATGATATTTGATTTGATTTTGATTTGGTTTATCATTGTCACATCTATTTGTACACAATGAAAAGTATTGTTTCTTGCGCGCTATACAGACAAAGCTTACCGTACATAGAGAAGGAAACGAAAGAGTGCAGAATGCAATGTAACAGTCATAGCCACGGTGGAGGGAAAGGTCAACTTAATGGAAGGTAGGTCCATTGAAAAGTTTGATGGCAGGAGGGAAGAAACTGTTCTTGAGTCGGTTGGTACGTGACCTCAGACTATCTGTTTCCCCACGGATGAAGGTAAAAGAGAGAATGTCCGGGGTGCGTGGGGTCCTTAATTATGTCAGCTGCTTTGCCAAGGCAACCGATGTTTGACTTTCTCACAAAGTATTAATCGAGAGGACAATTTGAGAGCCAGTTCAGCTGCAATGGCAATGCACATTGCAGAGAAAATGTGTGTGTGTGTGTGAGTAAGAGAAACATCTGGGGAAATGGCCTGCTGTGTTAAGCAAGCGGTCTTTCTGTTCTATGGTGAACTGGTTAGCGTCTGGATTGGGAATCAAGCAAACTGAGTTTGAATCTCCATAGAGCCTTTTTCCTTTCGTTCTAAGTTTGTTTAAATTGGCAGAGAGGACTCAGTGCATGATTCCGGTTGGGGAACCCCTGCCCTCTGTGGCTTTTCTGGCGCAGTGGCGCAATGCTGCATCACAGTGTCAGGGACCGGGTTTCAATTCTGCCCTCGGGTGACTCTCTACAGTTTGCACATTCTCCGCGTGTCTGCGTGTGTCGAAGGAAGCTTGCACGCGGTGCGCAATACAGAGATGTGCGGGTAGGTTGATTGGCCATGTTACATTTCCCGTACTGTCTGGGGGACAAAGAGGGTAAGTGTATGGGGATAGGGTCTGGGGGTGTGGGGGGAGGGGTGGGGGGGGACTGTTGTCTGTGTAGGTTCGATGGGCCGAATGGCTTCCTTCTGAACTGTACGGATTTTATGATCCGAGCTCTTTGCATTCTTGAGCTATCGTCCTCTGGGGCTGAAACAATGAAACCAGGAGAATCATCCGCTGCATCGTCTGCAATGTGATTGCGGTGGATTTTGCTGAAATATCCTCAGAGTCAAAAATTCGCTTTCTGAGAATTTCAAATAAAATGTCCTTCAGCAAACCAGTCACCGGCTTTAGCAAATAGAAGCAACGTTTCACCGAGATCTGAACTCATATCACTGAATTCAGAGCCCAGAGTGCTCACTGTTACACCACAGAACCAGGAAGAGAGCCGCCTCATGCAATTATTGACTCAAAGCATGTGACCTTTTTCCATTCAATGTGACAGCAACAATCGTGGGTCAAATGCTTTGAGTGACCATTTACAGCTGACTGCTATGTTATCGGTTTTCTGGTCTAATGGAGAGCACTCTGAAACCAGCGAACCAGGTTTAAGTTTAGTTGGATCCTTGCTCTTCTTTCCAATTACTGAGGATTGATTTGTTGAGCGACCTATTGTTTAAATTTCTCATGAAGTAGGAATCTGGAGGACAGTTTGTCAGCCAGTTCAACTTCTCTTACATTGCACGTTGCTGAGCCTCTGGCGCCAGATGAACATAAGAACATAAGAACATAAGAAATAGGAGCAGGAATAGGCCATCTAGCCCCTCAAGCCTGCTCCGCCATTCAATAAGATCATGGCTGATCTGATAGTGGGGTCAGTTCCACTTACCCGCCCGCTCACCAAAACCCTAATTCCCTTAGTGGTTAAAAATCTATTTATCTGTGACTTAAACACATTTAACGAGGTAGTCTCCACTGCTTCATTGGGCAGAGATTTCCAAAGATTCACCACCCTCTGGGAGAAGAAGTTCCTCCTCAACTCTGTTCCAAATTGACTCCCCCGTATTTTGAGGCTATGCCCCGAGTTCTTGTTTCCATTGTAAGTGGAAATAACCCACTGCTTCTACCCTGTCTAGCCCCTTTATTATCTTGTATGTCTCTATAAGATCTCTCCTCAACCTTCTAAACTCCAATGAGTACAGGCCCAGTCCACTCAATCTTTCCTCATAAGCTAACCCCCTCATCTCCGGAGTCAACCTGGTGAACCTTCTCTGTACCCCCTCCAAAGCTAATATATCCTTTCTTAAATAAGGGGACCAAAATTGTACACAGTACTCGAGGTGCGACCTCAGCAGTACCCTGTACAGGTGCAGCAAGACCTCCCTGCTTTTATACTCCATCCCTCTCGCGATAAAGGCCAACATTCCATTTGCCTTCGTGATTACCTGCTGCACCTGCAAACTGAGTTTTTGTGATTCATGCACAAGGAGCCCCAGGTCCCTCTGCACAGTAGCATGTTGTAATTTTTCACCGTTTAAATAATAGTCCATTTTACTCCTATTCCTTTCAAAGTAGATACCCTCACACTTACCAACGTCATACTCCATCTGCCAGATCCGTGCCCGCTCACTTAGGCTATCCAAGTCTCTCTGCAGACTCTCTGTGTCCTCCACGCAATTTGCTTTCCCACTCATCTTTGTGTCATCCACAAACTTTGTTACCCTACACTCGGTCCCCTCCTCCAGATCGTCTATGTATATGGTAAATGGTTGAGGCCCCAGCACCGATCCCTGCGGCACGCCACTAGTCACTAATTGCCAACTGAAAAAGCACCCATTTATTCCGACTCTCTGCTTTCTCTTAGATAGCCAATCCTCAATCCACGCTAACACTCCTCAACTCCGTGTGCCTTTATCTTATGCAGCAACCTTTTGTGAGGCACCTTATCGAATGTCATCGAGAAATCTAAATACACCACATCCACCGGTTCCCCTCTGTCATCCGCACTCGTTATATCCTCTAAAGATTCCAGTAAATTAGTCAAACATGACTTTCCCTTCATGAATCCATGCTGCACCTGCTTGATTGAACCATTCTTTTCCAGAGCTTTCCAGATGCCTGCAACATCAATGTTTTTTTCCATCTTTTCGCTACTCTTTAACTCCTCTTTTGAAAGAAAGGTTCAGTTAGTGTCACGCAACAACAACTATTCGACTGGAGACTGGCAATTATTGAGCAAGTGCGTGTGTGTGTGTGTGTGTGTGTGTGTATTGGGAGAAAGGCCTATGTGCTTTGTGAGAAAGGCTAGAGGTCTCTTAGGTCAGATTGTTGTTGGTTTCATGGTGTAACTCTTAGCACTCGAGTCTCGCCGTCCCACTTCTTGCTTAAATTGGGATAGATGAAAGTGAATGGCAGCCGTAAGTGGACCCCCTGCAAAATATATATTGAATTAGTTACATCTTCTAAAATGATTAATCCTCATTTTGTTTCAATTTATGTCAAACAGGGTGACATATCCTTGTATCTTATTATTTAAAAACTCACCCCTTTAACGATTTCAACAGGTAAGGCTCAGTCAAAGAAAACTGATCCAAATTGAACCAGAAAAAAATGATACTGCAGTTAATGCAAATCCCATCTCAAAACAGAAAATGTTGGAAAAACTCAGCAGGTTAACCAGCGTCTATAGAGATGGAAACAGCGTGAATGTTTCGGGTCACTGACCTTTTATCCATACTGAAAGAAATTAGAGATTAAATGGGTTACGAGCAAATACAGAGTCAAGGAAAATAGAGGGCGAGAGGAGGAAGGCATGTGATAGGATGTAAGACTGGAGTGATTGAATGACAATGGGTGAAATTATAGTTTCCACTGAAACAATCTCCCCGATCTGGGTTCAAATTTCGCGAAAATCAGTAGAAAACTTCTCGCTGAATTAAGCAGTAAACTCTTCCACTTCCATGGAAGCAGAGATCGGTTTAACTCAGAAACCAGTAACTGTGGGATTAACAACGCGGGAGGGAGAAAGACTCAGTGTGAGCGATGACACTGCCGGAGGAATGGAGATTTGGAGTTCACCCAGGAAAGGGGAAAGTTTAAAAACAGCAGTGCCCAACGTGGGGCTCGAAGAGTAAGAATCGCATGTTCTAGCGACTCAGCTAGCCCGACACATATAGGAGACGGCACTCAATATCCTAACATGCGTGGAGATAAATATAGCTTTTCCATCTGGTGTCTCAGCTTGTTTTGGTTACAATGTTTACAATTGATCAACCTACAGAATCCCTGAGGTTAGAATGCATTCCTCTCAATCATCAATAACTTCATTCACATCTTTCACTTCTTAGCTGCACCTCCTTCCAAACATTGCAAACCTTAATTTTTTTTATCTAAATACTCAAACCAGGTGGGGAAACAGCGTGTCAGTATGTCCGAAGGCAAATTGTCTCCCTATTTTCAGAATTTTCAATCTGATCACCTCTCATCATTCTAATCAACAGACAAGGCAGACTCATCCCACCGAATCTGTCTCCCCAGGACAATGGCCTCGTCACAAGAACCAATGCAGTGAACCTCGGTTAAACATAGACAGCGAGAAATTAGAGGGAGCAAAGAGCAAAAGAGGGAATAGTAATTGATTCACAGAGCGAGAGACTGACTGAGTGAAAGAGTCTGAGACAGGTATATTGCGACTGAACAAGGTTAGAGATCCACATCCCAATATACACACAACAGCCGTCTGAATATGGTGTCCTCTGAATTGGATTAAGTTCATGTCTGTAAACAGATTCAACATTTGAAAATGCCCTGATTCTTTGTGAGTATTTTGCGAACAGAAGCCTTGCAGTGTGTGGTCCGGTTCTCAAATCAGACCCCATGAAAGCCAATCCCAGCATTTGCACGGGAAATAGGAGAATGAAATCCATGACTTGCCCAATACGAAACAACAGCTAAATGAGACCTTAACAGGGTCTTGAACCATGACCTCTCACAAAGTTGCGGATTTTAACACCCAAAGCGAGATTCATACCCCTCGACCAAAAAGCCATTTGTATGGAAATATGTCAGCTTTGCCATCCAAAGCGGATCAGCCATCTTCACTGAATGGCGATAATGATGGAAAAACTCAGGAAGTCCGTCAGCTTGTATGCATAGGGAAACAGAAATTAACTTTCACCTCCATGACCTTTCATTATCACTGGGAATGGTTAGAAATGTAGGAAGTTTAAAACAAATGAAATCCGGCAGGGAGGACACATAACAACATCTGGTAGGGTGGAAGTCAGGAGAAAATAAATGGGGGAATCATAGAATAACAGAATGGTTACACCACAGAATGAGGTGATTACAAAGTTATTTGCAGGACTCACATGTGTTGTGGGTGAAGGGGAAACCAGAGGATGTATTGTACATAGACTGAAACAGAACCACAGTGATGAGTTTGGTGGTCTTTGAAAATTGAAAGTAACACTTTCAAAGAAGCATAGGAACATAGGAACTGAGAAAAGATGTAGGCAAATTCAGCCCTTTGATTCTGCTCCACCATTCAATCAGATCCAGGTTGATCTCTCCCTTGTCGGCAATCCACCTCCCCATTTGTTCTCCTTTCATGCGTTTTTCTTTATCAGAAATATATCCGTCCCTTCTTGAAACCATTCAACGAACCAGACTCCACCGCGCAATGGGGCAGCGAGTTCCACCAATTCACCACCCACTGCGAGAAGTAGTTTCCCCTCATCTTAGTTTTAAATCTGCCGTCACTTTTTCAAATATGTCCTGCTCTACCTATTTTTACGAAGAAAAGAATATCTAATCATTGTGATATTTGAAAAAGTGAAAAATGTGTTGATATTCAAAACAAAATAGATGTGTTCGTACAAGCTCGCATCTATGTGTAGCAAATAACTCGGAAGGGGCGTTACAGTTTGGTCTTGATTCATGGCAAACTGGAGTACAAGAATAACGAGGAGTTGCTGCAGTTGTACACCGTTTAGTTGAGACCACATCCTGAATATTCTGTGCAGTTATGATATCCACATTTAGTTAAGGACATGCTTGCGTTGGAAACGATACAGACAAGGTTCACCAGATTGGTCCCTGGGAAGAGGGAGTTGTCCTGTGATGAGAGGGTGAATAAATTGGGCTGAAGTTTACTGGAGATTAGAAGAATGCGAGGCGATGAGGAACATTGTGTTTTCTGAATCTACCCTGTATAACCCTGTTAGAATATGATAAGTTGCGATGAGTCCCCTTTCAGTCACCTGAACTAGAGTGAATGTAATGCTAATCCCTCATATGCCATCCCAGGAATAAGCCTGTAAACTTTCACTGAACTCCCTCTCGGGCAAGGAATTCCTTCCACAGATAAGGACAGCAAAACTGAACACAATATTCCCGGTGTCGTTCGTCTCACCAATGCCCTATACAATTCCAGTAATGGCTGAAAAGGCACGAAGGGCTGAACGACTTACACTTGTTCCTATTCCTTATAGTCTTTTTGGTCCTCATGTTTTGGAACTCTCTTTCTCAATAAGCGATGGCAGCAGAACTTTACTTATTTTTAAGGTAAATGTAGATAAGGTTTTGCTGAGTCATACTGATTGGTGATCAGGTGTACGTGGATTGCAAATTTGATGTTAGAAGAAAAGTGATGAAATGGAGGAGCGGGCTCGAGGGCTTAATGGCCTACGCATGTTCCTCTTTTGATTGTTCATACGACGATCTGAGAGATAAAATGTTCCTCATCATTGGCTTCAATGAGTGACCCCTTATTTTAAAACATTCTCACTGGGTTTTGGATTCGCCCCGAAAGCGGAAACATTCTGTGCACATCCACAATGTCAACATCCCTCAAGATCTGAAACTCTTCCATTAAGACGTCTCACACTATTCGAACTTCCAGTATGTATGTGTCTACCCTGTCCAAATATTTCCATAAGGCAACCCGCTCATTACTGGAAATCGTTAAGCAAACATTCTCTGGATTGTCTGAAAGACATTTGCATTTCCATTTATATATCGACAGCCAAAATAATACCCATTATTTCTCATATGGCTCACCATCTGAAGGGCTGTGCAGTCGGGAATGGGTTAATGACCCTTGTCACACTAAAGCAGTAAGACCCGAACTCTGTGATTTTGTTTAGAACACTGCAGAGTCCATGTTTTTGTCAGAGTTCGGTGTTTTTCATGTCTGTGCCAGATAAAAGGAACAGCTATTCATCTGTCTCCATTTGTTATCAAGAAATGCGATTGACCCAGCTCGAAATAAGCTAAACAGTCTCCATTTTATGTACCTTTGTTTAAAACGATGGAGTTGGCATGTATGCCTTCTGTCTTTGAATCACCATAGATTCATATATATATATATATTCATCATACGTTATTCATCTTATCCTGATATAAAGTATTATACAAACCTGCATGTAGATTAGTTAACTTGTTTGTGCAAAACCTGTGATGTTGTTTCAAGAATATAAATGACGAACAATCATGGCCTTGGAGATCGAACAAACTACGCAGAGGAAGATACTGCTAAAACAACAAGAATCTCACCATGAACAATGACAGCCATCTCAGGTTTTGCAATGTAATGAGGGCGGGGCCCGGGACATATATAAACTCTGTTCTTACTTGTGTTCGATGAGAAGGCTGGGGGTCCACTGTTAGGAACCTCACTTCTCCCACAATTGTGAAAATAAACACTGCATTTTGAACCACTAATAGTGTCAGAGGTTTTTTACCTACAACAATTGGGGGCTCGTCCGGGATAATCTGTTTACGGTCCAGTCGAATGGCCACGACCGGGACACCGGAATAGATTATCGAACTCTAAATAGAGTGGGTCAAAATGCAGTGGGTAATCATCTGTGATAAGAGTGTGTGATGTTTAGACGTGAGTGAGATAGAGACTGTCTGAGTGATCGCCGGGGTTTGAAGGAAAAGCCTTCATGTGTAAGAGTTAGAAGGAAAAGCCTTCTAAGGAGAAGCCGGCTTAAAAAAAATAGTATAAGCGGTGGTACGGAGGGATCTGATCAACCCTTACAGGTATCACCGGACTCCGATCAGAGCGACCTGGGAGAGGGAGAGCAAGAAGGGAGAATAAGTCACTCCAGGTGGTGAGTATAAACTTATCAGTGTTATGGCGGGACAAAGACAGTGGGGACCCCCTGGGTCCCTGATAAATGAATTTATGACTAAGAGGGACAGACTCATAAAACAGATGATAACAGCGGGATGGGATTTAGACCATCCACTAGACCAACAACAAAAATGGCTGGAAGAGGAAAAGAAAAACAAAACTAAGAAAATTGGAGTTCTCTTAGTTCATCAATTGGCTGGATTAATTGAACAGGTTTCAGTCTCGGGTAAGAAATGGGCTGATGTCAAAGAAAAAATTAAAATGTTAATCAACAAAGGGGTGAAAGAGCCTCCGAATTTGGGGAGCGACTCTTTAGAATATACCAAGAATGTTGGGGAGTACCCGAAACTGCCCGAACAGATAGAGCCTTTTTACAAGCATTTAAAGACGGGCTGTCGCCAGCTCACCAAAACATCCTTAAAATGGGAGTTCTCAATACCCAGATCTATGATGAATTAGTGGAATTGGGCATCTGGAATTAGAGATGGACCAGATGAGAAACCATACCTACAAATAAAACAGGAAAATGTTCGTGCAAACAGTGGAGGAGCTAAACCAAGGGGTGCGTGCCATAATTGTAGGAAACTGGGTCACTTTGTCAGGCACTGTAGGGCTCCAAAGGGGGGTAGTGAAATCTGCAAAATGGCAGATAATGAAGGATGAGGGAATCTGCAGGTCCTCTCATTGACGTGTACTTATCAAAGAAAAAAGCATTAATAAAGAGGATGCAAAAGGATGGCTGGGATACGTCTCAGACCTTAGAGTAGCAGAAAATGTGGATATATAAAGAAAAGAGAAATGAGGCAAAGAAGATAGGAGTATTGTTAATACATCAGTTAGCTGGACTAATTGAGCAAGATAGAAAAAAGATTAGAGAACTAGAATTCAGAATAAGAGAATTGGAGAAACAAAACCAAGTCTTCGAAGAAAAACAATAGAGAGAGGAAACTGTTCCTCTACCTCCTAATGAGTCCACACAGGGACCACCCGCTCCTCCTGAGGAGTGGGAAGTGCTAGAATACAACTCAGCACCAGTAACCCGGAGGGGAACTGGTGCACGGCCAAAAGCAAAATTATAAACCCGTCACCCAGTGTAAAACAGAGATTCAGAGAGTATGAGGGAATGCTCCCACTTATTGGAGCAGAATTACCACAATAAAACAATTAAGAAGAGGGATCAGTGAATGTGAGAATCAAAGGAAAGATAAAGAGGTATCTGGCTTGCCAATGTTGTTCCAAATTCCCGATACGAATGAACAGGAGTGGTGGAATTGACCCAGTGTAGATAATCACCAGACGGCACTATACTCAGTCCTGAAACACTTAGACGAACAGGGACTAAAGGCGAGCCCCAGGAAGGCCCAAATAGGGAAAGCGCAGGTGTTATATTTGGGACACCTGATATCCCAGGGGACCAAAGAAATGCCACTGGACAGGAAAACAGCCATTCAGCAAATGCCAAGACCAGTAACCGTCCGAGGGGTAAGGAAGGTTTTGGGACTGTTTAATTACAGCCGCAACTTTATACCAGAATTCGCAAGGCTAGCCGAACCAATACAAAGGCTAGTAAAAGGGGGGAAACCCGTTCTAGAAGTTATCGAATGGGGATCAGAACAGGAAAGGGCACAGAGTAAACTAAAAGTAGAACTAATGAAGGCTCCAGGACTTGGACTGCCTGACGCTAGTAAAGATTTTCCTATCTATTGTAATCACGAAGGGGGGTTTTATTCGGCAGTAGTCACACAGGTCCATGGGGACAAACAGCGACCCGTGTGTTATTATTCCACAGCGGAGGGCCCCGTAGTAACCGGGTTACCCAGATGTATAGCCGCACTAGATTGCGCGGCATGGGCAGTAAAGGTCAACAAGCCCATCATAATGACGGGGAAGATTGTTTTACACACCAAACATACTTTGGTGGAAATGCTGAACACAGGAAAATTGCGGTCTGTCTCAAACATGAGAGGGGCGAAGTGGGAGGCAGTGCTTCTCCCACCCACTAAGTCCATCACCATTGTACGAGACATGGGAATGAACCCCGCAGAAGGAATGTTAGGTGAAGGGTCTCCCCACTCATGTGGGGACGTAGACGAAGAGGTAGAGGAGAGTAGAATAAAAGATGCGCCCCTGGAGGCACCATATTTGGTCCTGTTTGTGGATGGATCACGGAAATGTGCAGATGTAGGCCCATTACGGTACAGGATTAGACGATATGTATCAGAGTTAAGCTCCCAATTGAAAGATATGCGGAAAACAGTATGGGACAAACAAATAGTGATAGATGAGCAAAATAAACTAGAACAGACCCCGGAGGTACCCCCGGCGGGCAGCAAGGTTATGGTAAAAACACTACCAGGAAAACCTGGATTTGCCCCCAAATGGAAAGGCTCCTATGAGGTCATTATCAGTGGAGACACCTGTGCCTGCATCGATATGTAAGGTCGGGGTGTCTGGAAGCATTGGACTCAGTTAAAGGAATACACCAATTACCGCAACAAAACAGTTAAAAGGGGAATAAAGGGTTAAAAGAAAACAAACAGGTTGTAAGTTTCTCTCACTCGAGGGAGGGAGAGAGAGAGAGAGATGTAAGATGTAATTGCGATCGAGAGCCTCATGCGGTGGAATGGGGTATAGCAGATCAATGCGAGTTTAATAAATTACGTTCCCCAGTAAATTTTACGATAATGCATCGGACAGAGATTTGAGGAATGTGGGAATAATAGCATTAGGTTACATCTGAAGAGTCGTAAGGAGAGTTACTGCATCTGCCTGTGGAAAGATAATTATTTTAGGAGGGATATTTAAAAGTGATAAAATAAATGGATTATTTGGATCAGGCTTTTGTTAAATTTGAAAATGTATTTTTGATAGAACTGAAGTTGAAAAGATAAATAACTTATTCCTGCGTATTTGAAATGATGATTAATCACTTGTTTATGTTCCTCTGAGTTATAAGACTTGCAGTAATTTTAAGATTATAGTCAAAATTTAACAGAGAAGGGAGTTACATAAGATAGAATGGGAGTGCGTGTGTCATACTGGGAATTATTATACTGCCATAATGCATTCTAATTAAAATGTGTTACATGGATCAACCATGAAACTGTATTAAAAGACAGACGGGCTAAAAGGGAGTGCCCGCCTATAATACCAAATTGACAAATTAATATAATTAGAGATGAGGGAAATAATTCAGTGGAATAATGAGATAAGAAAATGCTGGGGAAGTATTTGTTACAAACGGTTAAAGATTAAAGTGATAAGATTTCTTGAATTTACTTCTGTTTTGAGTTGAATTACAGCTTGGAAGGCAGCAGCATAAAAGCGACTGTTAATCAACGGTCTGTATTCTTAAATGTTTTACTTCCATCCCAGTTTAAGATGTTAAGTCTGAATAAATGTTGGAAGCTTCCATGTGTGTCTGTGTGTATCTGTGTGTTTAACAACGTGATTGCGTGAATGTTTTGTTGTTGTTCGTTTTAATGTTGAGAAAGGAGTTAAACCTTGGAAGGACCATGTGGCCTTTCCTTGTCTTGAAGTTGAAATTATAAGAGTGTAGTTGAGAAGTTAAAAAAATCATAAGTAATTTGGTGAAAAATAGAAAAGCAGGAACAAAAGAATGAGGTGAATATACTGTCTATGAGTCAGTTTAAAGTCTATCAAATCAATGAATCGTAGTTCCGATTATCCCAAGTTACAGCAGGAGATTAAATCAGTTAAAACCTCAGTTGTGAATACAAATAAAGACGTTGTCCTTGAGTATTTTTAATTTGCATTTGATGCCAACCATTGAACACCATGAATTATTGGAACTTGTGTTGCCAGTTAGTTACCGATATGAAATTCAAGACTTGTGTGATGTTCCGATAACATGCAACAAATTACATCATTTAAATCATCTCACATTGATTATAGTTCTGATAGTGTAACTAGTTAAAATTATACACTGCCATTGGAATTGTTCTATCTATTGTTCAAGGTTTTCCAAATCTAAGAACACTGCAAAGCTTAGAACCTAGCCAGCTAGGAAGCAAACCAAAACATTTCTAATCAAGTAACTCTTGTTATTGTTACATGTATTGTGCTTGTTACTGTTCTGAAAGTGCAAGGAATTCTGATCTGGAGCTCAGTTTAAAAATGGAAACAGATTAATTTAAAATTAAATTAAGAGGGTTTTGAGAGACCCGATATAATATATGTTGTGTATTGATAAAAACATAAGTCTGTGAAAAAAAGGCTAGTTATTCCAAACATGTCACCATTCTTTGCCATAATTTGTAATAACTTGCACAATTAACATTAACATGACAGGAAGTGAAACCGGATTACTTAAGAGAGAGAGAAAAAGAGTTGGAGACTGGCTTTGCAGCCAGACTCAAAAATCTTGCAGCATTCGACTGCCCACAACAAACTGCTTATTCGGTTATCTGTGTTTTTAAAGAGCGGTGTCTGACAGCATAAACTATTGGCATCTATGACCACGAAACACTGGTGTTTACCTTGTGAGACAATCTGTCTATAGAAGGATCATTTCTGCTGAAACATTGCACTTTCAAATGTGGACAAACAAATGATCAAATTAGATATAATGTAAAAATACATCATATAACGATCGGAGTTGTATGGTATGTGATTTAAATGAGAAAAGCGATGCCTTTTGATAGAATGTCCGGCTGCAGCCAGTGCAAAGTGTTGTGTGATTCGCACTAAGCCAACTGAAGGGTCTGTTTATTTCTTCAGAATAAACTTGACTGATCTGAAGTAAATATGCCTTTCTTTAAGCATTGTTTTCGAAATAACGGTTATTTTAGAGAAAGGAGAGGGAAAGAGAGCAACCAAAAACCAGCCTGAGATTGAACAAAACAAAACATCTGTTTCTAAAGCATAACTAAATTAGATATTATTATTACATACAAGCAGTCTCCAGCGACATTAACAACTTGGCCATGAGAAAGTTTGTTTACCTTACATTGTACTTTCAGAGAATTCAGCTAAGTTTCTAATTGGACTCAGAATTCCAAGCTGCCGAGGCCAAATGAGCTTAAATTAGCTTAAAGCATAGCACAATTAATTACATTGGGCAAAACTACTTTGCACTGGCGAAGGCCATACAGACATCGGGAAAAAAACGTGGATGAAGGTATTGCCCACCATACTAAATGAGTTTAAGGGTTGCTACAAACCAAACAACCAGATTAACCCCTTATGAGCTAATGACAGGACGGACGATGCAATTACCAAAAAGCACCATAACAGGTGGGACCGATGTAGGTCCACTAAAAGATAAAATCAAGAGATATGTTTTGGAACTAAGCACCCAACTAAAAGGGATGCATAAATCGGTAAAAGACAATCAAGAAATAAGAGATGCAGAGAGAGCTTGACATGCTCCCTGACAGTCCCAACAGTGGGATGTCCAAGTAAAAATATTACCTAACAAATCAAGGCTTGTACAAAAATGAAATGAGCCGCATGAAGTTATAATTAGTGGAGATATCTGTGCCTGTATATACTCAATTGAATATGCTGAAATTAATTGGAAAAATATGTGATATACTCCACTTACAGATATAAGCAAACAAAGTGACCTCCAAGCAAGCTGAACGGGTTCGCGGATCCGCGGTGTTGTGCGTGGGCGATATAGCCTTTGGACCATTGTATAACGGTCGGGCGGGATATTAGTAAGTGATAAGATGCTTCTCATGCTGATGCTCACGACCCTGGCCCTGTTAGCCATAGCAGGAGAATATAAATTGAATTATGAGGAGTTAGGGATGAAGCACAATGATCATCTCTGTAACGATGACTCTGTCTATTGTATGAACATCTTTGTGTATATGTCTTATCTGGTACCAGGAGAGCATCACAATCGAATCTGACCAAGTGCTGGGTCTGTTCACACATTCCCATGCATGGAGGAAAGGGAGGAATTCCCTTATTTCCTATCCATTTATCAGCTCTAGAAGTAATTGAATGGGTTTTAAATCAGAATGGAACCCAGAAAGGGACAATGCAACTGACATTTAAAACCCCATCGGGTACCACTATGCAGGGTATCAGCAACAGTGATGTTGTTTCAAGGCTAGGGGGCGGAGGGTGCACTTTATCGTCCTTTAAGAAGAATTACCAGCCCGGCTACGACAGATCAGGATCCCCACCCTACTTTGTTGTGAAAAATAAACAGAGGGAAGTTATCTGCCTGACAAGAAATGGAACCATACCTGTTGGCCGTAGCTACTGTATACAACAGATTGATATCACTGATGACGCTGAGGCCATGATACAGGTCACAATCCAGTGCCCCATAGCCACTGTCCCGGTTAGCCTCTCCTCCGCTTATGTAAGCGAGATGACTGCATATAATGGTACCTATTTTGTCTGCGGAAACAATGCCTATCCGTGGCTTCCCTGGAATTGGACAGGATCGTGTTATTTGGCATATGTGGTGCCTTATATTCACCATTACACTGACTTATGGGACCACCCCGAAATACACCTGCTTAGGGCTAAGCGAGCCATTAGTGAGACAGAACGGTTCTTCATGATAGCCTACCAATTTTTTGGGACGGCAAAGACAGCACAGGAACTGATACGGATGGCCTCAACCCTAGAGAAAGTTGCAAATAAGACTAAGGATGGGTTCGAGGAGGTGAGCACGGCCATCTCTGAAATGTCAGCAGAGGTCGTAGCTATTCGGACTGTGGCGTTACAGAACTGATTGGAACTCGATTATGTGCTAGCCTCCCAAGGAGGAACATGTGCCATAGCTGGCTTCGAATGCTGTACGTATATTCCCGAAGCTTCGGAGAATATAACTCGCTTAGCAGATCATATTAAACAAGTAGCAAAAGCAATACAGGAAGAAGGGAACCAATATCATGAGTATAACCCTCCTGGCTGGCTGGGGCAATGGTTGGGTCGTGGGGTTCATACCTGATGCATGGATTGATTGTATTAATTGTAATTGTAATTACTTGCTGTGTTTGTATGGCATTATTGAATGCCTGTTGCAAAACAGTAACAGCGCGAATTATGACAGTCGCAAGTGTACAGGTGGAGGGGGCAGACCTCCCAACTAAGGAGCTAGGCCCATTCCCCGAAAACATGTGGTTCTGAGTTGGTCATAAATGCCATGTTTGGACCTGGCATCCGACCAAAAGGGGGGAGTGCAGTCGGGAATGGGTTAATGAACTTTGTCACACTTAAGCATTAAGACCCAAACTCTGTAATTTTGTTGAGAACACTGCAGAGTCCATGTTTTTGTCAGAGTTCGGTGTTTTTCATGTCTGTGCCAGATAAAAGGAACAGCTATTCATCTGTCTCCATTTGTTATCAAGAAATGCGATTGACCCAGCTCGAAATAAGCTAAACAGTCTCCATTTTTATGTACCTTTGTTTAACACGATGGAGTTGACATGTATGCCTTCTGTCTTTGTATGACCATAGATTCATATATATATATATATTCATCATACGTTATTCATCTTATCCTGATATAAAGTATTATACAAATCTGTATGTAGATTAGTTAACTTGTTTGTGCAAAACCTGTGATGTTGTTTCAAGAATATAAATGACGAACAATCGTGGCCTTGGAGATCGGACAAACTACGCAGAGGAAGACACTGCTAAAACAACAAGAATCTCACCATGAACAATGACAGCCATCTCAGGTTTTGCAATGTAATGAGGGCGGGGCCCGGGACATATATAAACTCTGTTCTTACTTGTGTTCGATGAGAAGGCTGGGGGTTCACTGTTAGGAACCTCACTTCTCCCACAATTGTGAAAATAAACACTGCATTTTGAACCACTAACAGTGTCAGAGGTTTTTTACCTACAACAGGTGCACCATAGAAAACATTCTTTCGAGTTGTATCACAGCTTGATATGGCTTCTGCTCTGCCCAAGACCGCAATAAACTACAAAGAGTCGTGAATGGAGCCCAATCCATCACTCAAACCAGCCTCCCATCCACTGATTCTGTCTACGCTTCCTGCTGCCTCGGCAAAGCAGCCAGCATTGTTAAGGACCCCACGCACCCCGGACATTCTCTCTTCCATCTTCTTCCTTCGAGAGAAAGATACAGAAGTCTGAGGTCACGTGCTAGCCGATTCAAGAACAGCTTCTTCCCTGCTGCCATCATACTTTTGAATGGACATTACCTTGCATTAAGTTGATCTTTCTCTACATCCTGACAGTGACTGTAATACCACATTCTGCGCTCCCGTTTCCTTCTCTATGAACAGTACGCTTTGTCTGTATAGCGCGCAAGTAAAAATGCTTTTCACTGTATACTAATACATGTGACAATAATAAATAAAACTAATCGTTTCATTTCTCCTGACTTCCAGACTATTCCTGTTGTTACATTTCCTCCCTCCTGAGTTTCAGTCGTTTCAAATTCCCACATTTTTCACCTTTTCCTGTTGTAATGAAAGGCCATGGATGTAAAAGATGAGCTTTGTTTCCCTGTCAACAAATTCTGCCTGAATTCCTAAGTTTCTGCAGCATCTTCCGCCTTCGCTGCAGT
The DNA here is from genome assembly GCF_964213995.1 of Mustelus asterias. NCBI lineage: Eukaryota > Metazoa > Chordata > Chondrichthyes > Carcharhiniformes > Triakidae > Mustelus > Mustelus asterias. The sequence goes on from NC_135830.1 coordinate 8,696,542, forward strand.
TATCTGATCGGCTGTGAATGGCCAAGAGAACATATTTTCTTTCAATCAGTGGCTGCTTATAGGCTCCTTGATGCAGGGGTATGAATCGCATTTTGGTATGCCTTAACCACCGAGATCCCGAGTTGAAATCCGAGACTAGCCCTACTGTTTCTTCTTATCCCTGTTACATCAAAACATCGAAAGCAGGAGTAGGTCATTGGAACATCATCTACCATTCATTGTTGTCATGCCTGATAATCAAATTCAATACCCTGATCCGCCATTTAGCCCCAAGAGCTATATTAAACTTCTCTTGAAATCATAGTGTTTGGCCTCAACTACTTTCTGTGGGAGTGAACTCTGCAGATTCACCACTCTCTGGCTGAAGGAAGTCTCATCATCTCAGCCGTTATCCTCAAACTATTATCCCGAGTTCTGGACTCCTCACTAACGAGAACATTCTTTCTGAATCTACCCTGTTTCACCCGGTCAGAATGTTATAAGGTTCCATTAGAATCATAGAATCCCTGCAGTACAGAACAAGGCCAATTCGGCCCATCAAGTCTGTACTGACCACAATCCCATCCAGGCCCCACTCCTGGAACTACATGCATTCACCCTGCTAATACCCCTGACACTAGGGCCAATTTAACACGGTCAATCAACATTAGCCGCACATCTTTGGACAATGGGAGGAAACCGGAACACCCGGAGGAAACCCATGCAGACACGGGAGAATGTGCAAACTCCACACAGACAGCGACCCGATGCCAGATTTGAACCTCGGACCCTGGCGTTTTGAGGCGGCAGTGCTAACCAATGTACCACCCAAAACATATCTGCCCAGAAATAGCCAGGATTAGTTGGCAAGAAATGCATTTGCCAATGTTGGACACCTAAGTGTTAAAATAAGCCGCATCCCAGAAGTGACTCGAACACACGCTCCCTGGTTTAGGAAGCCAGTGCCTTACGCGTTAGGTCACTGGGACTATCGGTGAGCTACTGCTGCAACTTTAAAAAGCTGTATATCTCCATCCACATAGACAGTGACTAACCCCAGAATCGAAACCAGGTCCCTGGTATTGTGAGCCAGCAGAACTAGCCACTGTGCCGCCCTCTCCCACGAAGATTTGATCAGATTTCATGAGCTGCAGGTTTTGTTTTTTTCTTTGCATTGCAGACATTGGGATTGGTCCACATGGGGTTTCGTTTGAGAACCTGAGCACAAACTGTGCGGAAACTATCAGCACAACACACTCGCTCGAAAATAAATATATGATCAACAGGGTTGGCTATGTAACTTGACATTCATTTTATCTCCATTCACCTCTTCAGCTGGCCCCATGATTATGGGTTCAGTGAGCTGCCTGGATGTTTCGTTTTGTTCATGTGGGTGTCGCTGGCTAGATCAGCATGCACTGCCCATCAGTATTTAGCCTTGAGAAAGTAGTGGTGAGCTGCCTTCTTGAAACGTTGTAATCCATTTGTACAGGTACACTTACAGTGCTGTTAGGGAGGGAATTCCACGAATTTGTCCCAATGACAGTGGAGGAACGGCGATATATTTCCAAATCAGAATGCTGAGGGAATTGAGTGTGGTGTTGGCTGTGTGGCGTTGGAGGGGGGAGGGGGGAGAGGGGGCGGGGGGGGGGGGTGGCAGGGGCCAGGTGGAAGCGCTCTTGGGTTTGGGAGATGCTGTCTAAAATGCCTTTGGTGGATTCCTGCATCATGCAGACAAGTGGAGAATATTCTATCGCACTCCTGACTTGTGCCACGTCGATCGTGGACTGTTTTGTGGGAGTCGGGAGGTGAGTTACTCCCACAGGATTCCCATCCTCTGCCCTGCTCTTTTAGCCACTGAATAAACTGATAACATGCGTGCTGAGTCAGAATAGGTGTGTCTTCTTTCCTGCTCAGTTTGTCGTGAATTTTCCGCACTTTTGTCTTTTCCTGAATGTATTTTGTGGCTCAAGTAAGGGCCAATGTCATATGATTGTAAGATACTACATTCAGGTAATATTCAATCGTGGATTCACTGGCGGGAGGGGTACGGTTTCGAGTCACGTTGTTGACGCTGGATTGATAACGCAGAGAAGCAGGCTGAAGCTTTGGGAACCAGGGTTCGAATTCCAACACAGCAGGTTAACTCAATTCAAGGCAAAGTAGAATTACTGTAAGTGAGTAGAGAAAAATTTAATTATGCAACATTTCCTCATTAAAATGTTTTGACCATGTTTCTGCCGATTTTGAAGCCTCGGACCGATATGTAAACATTGCTGCATGCGGCTTTGCTGTGGGCCAGTGGCGCAATGGATAACGCGTCTGACTACGGATCAGAAGATTCCAGGTTCGACTCCTGGCTGGCTCGGTGTAATAATTTAACAGTAGTTCACAAACTCCATATTCGTGTGGGTGAAAAATGTGTGTTGACCAATTCAGAGAAATGTTGACCAAATGCAGTCAGCTTCTGTGATGAAATTTATCTTAGCCAATGATTGTTCAAAAAAATGTTGACTATTTTAAGAAAAAAATACTGATAAAGTTCAATTAAGTTTTTTTTTAAAAAATAGTTTATTTAAATGACGAATTCTCGTTAAAGTATTCGGGGAAATATGTTAGCAAGTTTAAGCTACCTTTTAAAAAGTTGGAAATTTCTCGAAAAATACGTGGAAACATTACGTTTTTCAAAATAGTGAAAACATTTTCTAAAACGTTGATGAACTCTGATTAAACATGTTTAATTTTAAGAAGCAAAATACACAGAAATGTTTTTTAAAAGTTGACAAATTTCAGTTAAATCAGATGGAGGAATTTCTTTGGAGTAAGTTTAGTTTTGAAAAGTTCAAATTAGCCAGAGGTTTCTGGTTTGTGATGCTGGGATTGTTGTCCATTGGAGCGAAGGAGATTGAGGAGCGATTTAATCGAGGTGGACAAGATTAGGGCAAGTTTAGAGGGGGAGGGGCAATTTTTAAGATATTGGGCAAGGCGGGGGCGAAGAAGATTTGGAAGCAACATCTTTTCCACAGCGAGTGCTCAGGACCTGGAACTCATTGCCTCCGAGAGTTTTGGATGAGGTCAATTTCGGTAATAGAAATTCTGAGGTGGACATGGACCTCCTGAGAAAGAAGATGGGTCTCCAGGAACATTCTTTAGGCAGGTAGATGGATCTCCTCGGTGACATTGAATCTGAAGATCAACCTGTGGAAGCACACCCCTTCCCCGGCCACCGCCCCCACCCACTGTTGAGAACAGTACAGCACAGGAAACAGGCCCTTCGGCCCTCCAAAATGTTTGACAAGAACCCCGCTGATATTAAATGCAAGGGCATCAAAATCAAAAATGGTATTTTGGAACATTCTTTCTTCGTTGTAGATATTTTCAAGTTCATATAACGTGAAAAAGGATATGCAAAATATTCAGACTGTTGAATGGGAACTCCCGACATTGTTACAAGGACAGCATTAACCATTTACCTCATTGTCACCACCTCAGAAGCTGTCTTGGCTAAAGGGCCAACATTGCGGTGAATCCTCGTTTCGGTCCCGCTGTGGGGAAAACAACTTCATTGATTCACTGGCCCTGCTCTGACGTAATAAACTGGAGAACAAAGGCTCTGTGAGCTGATTGGATGAATTGGAGAATCAGGGACATGATTGGACGTCACCAGTTGATTCGTTTGGGAATTAACCAATCGCTGGAGAGACCGGAAATACATGTAAATATCTTCACCCAAACAATTACAGATTGAACCCATTCTGTTTAATTCCGCAATAAACTCGCTGCAAACATGTTGGGTATCATTTTGTATTCGTTTCTCACTGTTCCAGCTCTTTTGCCTGGTAAGTCTACAAGGGACATAAACTTCTTCTTGCAAGCGATGTCGACAGTAATTTAGGTCCGCTTTGCTGTAGATGATAATGTGATCCGTGTTCTGATGTTATGAGTTACAATAGAATGATAATAACACCTTAACTTTCAATATTTCTAAATTTCTGCCGGTGTCACTACTGGAGACTCAATATCAAAGGAGCCGGTTACAGCGATGAAGTTTGAATGGGACTCAAAGAACAAAGAACAAAGAAAGTTACAGGCTCTTAGGCCCTCCAAGCCTGCACCGATCATGTTGCCCGACTGAACTAAAACCCGCTATCCTTCCGGGGACCATATCCCTCTATTCCCACCTTACTCATATATTTGTCCGGACGCACCTTAAATGTCACTATCGTATCTGTTTCCACTACCTCCCCCGGCAGCGTGTTCCAGGCACCCATCACACTCGATGTAAAACACTTACCTCATTAATCTCCTTTCAACCTTGCCCCTCGTACCTTAAACCTATGCCCCTTAGTAATTGACTCTTCCACCCTGGGAAAAACCTTCTGACTATCCACTCTAGCCATGCCCCTCAGAATCTTGTAGACTTGTATCAGGTCGTCCCTCAACCTCCGTCGTTCAAGTGAGAACAAACCAAGTTTCTCCAACTTCTCTTCTTAGCTAATGGGCGGCATGGTAGCACAGCGGTTAGCACTGCTTCCTCACAGCTCCAGGGACCTGGGTTTGATTCCCGGCTTTGGTCACGGTCTGTGGCGTAAGCACATTCTCCTCGTGTCAGCGTGGGTTTCCTCCAGGTGCTCGGATTTCCTCCCACAGTCCAAAAATGTGCGGGTTAGGTTTATTAGTCATGCTAAAATTGCCCCTTAGAGTTCTGAGATGCGTAGGTTTGAGGGATTAACGTGTACATGTGGGGGTAGGGTCTGGGTGGGATTGTGGTCAGTGCAGACTCGATGGGCCGAATGGCCTCCTTCTGTACTGCAGGGTTTCTATGATTCTGATGCTCTCCATGCCAGGCAACATCCTGGTAAATCTTTTCTGCACCCTCTCCAAAGCCTCAACATCGTTCTGGTAGTGTGGCGATCAAAACTGAAAATTATATTCCAAGTACGGCCTAACTAACGTGCTATAAAGCTGCAATATGACTCGCCATTTTTTAAACTCAATGCCCCGGTGACCAATAGATTAACGGCACAGCAGCTGGTGCATATTACATTCAATTGTATCGCCAGGACCGGGAGAAGGTTCCCAGCAAAAAGAACGGAGAAAGCCCCCATCTTCTTGATCTATATCTCTTATTATGGAGATATTTCCAGTGCAAAGGGTGTGGGAACACTATTTTCTGCATATATCGAGAGGTCGAAAAGCGAGGGGAACTTCAGCATGTGTGAGCTGCGGCTGTCAGAAAGCGCGGTGTATTACTGTGGACTGAGAGACGCAATGACAGAAACCAGAGGGAGCCTGGTATGAAAAAAAAACATTGCCCCAGAGTGACAAGATGAACGGACCAGAGAATGGTAATAATATTGGGCTATAAATAGAGCATGATTCACTCTGTGGTGCTTCTATACATTTTCGGTATTGCTGATATTCACAACAGGAGAGGTGATGGCCGAGGGGGTATTATCCTGAGACTATTAATCCAGAAACTCAGCGAATGTTGTGCGGACCCGATTCAACTAAAACAATATCGACAACTAAGAATCTACTGACGACCATGAAGCCATTGTCGATTGTCGGAAAAACCCACTTTGTTCACTAATGTACTTTGGGGAATGAAATCTGCCGTCCTTACCTGGTCTGGCCTACACGTGACTCCAAAGCCAAAACAATGTGGTTGATCTCAACTACCGATGGACAACTAGTGGTATCCATGTCCCACACACAGAAAAAATTCACTGGAATCACTGTTAACACTGTCCTGATAATAAGGCTAATGGACGTATTGAGAAAAAGAAACAAGGACAGAACTATTTAGCCTCCATTAGCTTCCGAGCCACAGTAAGAAAATAAGGGGTTTTTGTGGAATGTCAATTATTGAGCATGTTCAAAAAAATCAACAGCTTTTGGGAGCCTAATGGCATTAAGCGCTATGCAGATAGCGCCGGAAAGTTGCGTTCAGGCTGATCAGCCCTGATCTAACTGAATGACGAAGCAGAATCGAAGGACAGAATGGCCTACTGCTGTTCTCATGTTCCTGCACCCCATTTTTCTACATTCTTCCCCAAGTCAATCGCTAAATGTGTAAGTTCTCTCTGTAAGGATGATTATGTTAATCCAGCTCACGGTGCGTCTGGTTACTGTCTGTTATCTCACCACCTGGGTGTCACACAGCACCACTGGAGACAGAAGGGAGGGAGCTGAGAACATCCGGAGAAAGGAAGCTGATTATTGAAGGCTGGGATTAGACCGGATAAAATCAAACACGCAGCTCCCCTTTTACAGAGCGACAGCGGCAATGCAGCTGCTGTGGGGATCATTCCTGACAGGTAATTACGTGCAAAAAACATTGCACTGTTTCACACGTTTCCCAAGCTTGGTTCCAGACCACAAATTAATCATACGCCCTTCTGACCATTTTCTGTGTTGTTATTTCCATATTTGAGACATGGAGATTCTGTCACCCAGCCGCTCACATCAGATGTGAAGAGAGAAGGCGAGATCGTGACTTTAACCTGTAGCAATGAAACCAAGCACGCTGAATGGCTTCTTCACCACTCTGTCCACCTGTGACTCCACTTTCAGGGAGCAGAGAGCGACTATAGGCTGTACTGGTACCGACAACATCCAGACACGCAGCCCGTGTTTATAGTGCGGAAAGATACTGATAGTTATGAAAATAAAGCAGATGTTTTTAAAAGTCGCTTCTATGTAGCTAATGTAGCTGTGTAGGAGGTAGCTAAATTGACACAAAATTGGCTTGATGACAGAAGCCACAGGGCGGTTGTAGAGGGTTGTTTTTTAAACTGGGGGCCTGTGACCAGCGGTGAGCCTCAGGGATCGGTGCTGGATCCATTGTTATTTGTCATTTATATTAATGATTTGGGTGAGAAAAAAGGAGGCATGTTTAGGAAGTTTGCAGATGACACGAAGATTGGTGGCACAGTGGACAGTGAAGAAGGTTATCTCGGATTGCAACGGGATCTTGATAAATTGGGCCAGTGGGCTCACGAATGGCAGATTAAGTTTAATTTAGATAAATGCGAGGTTATGCATTTTGGTAGATTGAACCAGGGCAGGACTTACTCAGTTAATGGTAGGTCATTGAGAAGAGTTACAGAGCAAAGAGATCTAGAGGTACAGGTTCATAGCTCCTTGAAAGTGGAGTCACAGGTGGACAGAGTGGTGAAGAAGACATTCAGCGTGCTTGGTTTCATTGCTCAGAACATTGAATACAGGGGTTGGGACGTCTTGTTGAAGTTGTACAAGACATTGGTAAGGCTACACTTGGAATACTGTGTACAGTTCTGTTCACCCTATTATAGAAAGGACATTATTAAACTAGAAAGAGTGCAGGAAAGATTTACTAGGATGCTACCGAGACTTGATGGTTTGAGTTATAAGGAGAGGCTGGATAGACTGGGAAATTTTGCTCCGGAGCGTAGAAGGTTGAGGGGTGATCTTATAGAGGTCTATAAAATAATGAGGGGCATGGATCATCTAAACAGTCAATATATTTTCCCAAAGGTAGGGGAGTCTAAAACTAGAGGGCATAGGTTTAAGGTGAGAGGGGAGAGATGCAAAAGTGCCCAGAGGGGCAGTTTTTTTCACACAGAGGATGGTGAGTGTCTGGAACAAGCTGCCAGAGGTAGTGGTAGAAGCGGGTACAATTTTGTCTTTTAAAAAGCATTTCGACAGTTACATGGGTAAGATGGGTATAGAGGGATATGGGTCAAATGCGGGCGATTGGGACTAGCTTTGGATTTTTTTTAAAAAGGGCGGCATGGACAAGTTGGGCCGAAGGGCCTGGATCCATGCTGTTAACCTCTTTGACTTCATGACTCTACGTCTATCTCCAGACCTCGTACAAATTCATGAGTTTAAGTATATTTGATCTCAGCCTGACTGATGCTGCCGTTTATCATTGCGCGTCCAGACTCACAGAGATAGAAAGAAGGCTCACTCTCATTCAGAAACCTGCTTAACACTGGAGATGTGAGCTCGTGGCGACTGAGGATTGCTGAGACTCATGGCCAGATGTTAAGTGAGTTTTCGGCCGCTCAAACACAAACAGAGGAAACCAAGTTAACCGCAGATGCAACTGACACCTAACTCTTTACAGCCGCAATGGAGAAAACAAACTGCAGAATCCAATCTGTCAGGCAGATCCAGCACAGAACCATACTCGACTCATTCTTCCAAAAGACAATCATGCCACTTTTCTGGTCTGGCTCCACCAGTCGGTGGTGAGCTGTATACCAGTGAATGGAAATACCTCAAGCTGCGACACAATTAATGTCCTGGTCGTGGGAATTTTTCAATTGGCTGCGACCACGGTTGGGAATAAAAGCCTTCTTTGTTAATTGGGGACAGTTCTCAAAACATTACAGGCATTGAACCCACCGTCATTGCACTCAACAGCAAATTTCAAAGCTATCTGTGTAGAAAACAACTCGCATTCAATTTCACAGGAGTCGTAAAATCTACAGGTTGCATCACAGTAACAATAATACAAATCAGGAAAGATTTGGCAGAAACATATTTTGAAAATATAATGAATACATTGAATCTCCAGAAAGAAGGCCATTTACCACTCAGCACCAACAGAGGGAGCTCTTGCATCACGTATTCATGACCACTGCAACTAATCAATCAAGAAGTCGCATGGCACTGGGGAATGAGGACTTTCATTATTCTCATCATAAGTCACCAATTCAGAAATCTGCAAACATCCTTATAATTTGTCTTACTTGTTAGGGGACCACTATGTTTGTTTTTGACTCTTTTACATTGATCAAATTCCATTGTTAATGATGACCACTCTCTACAGAACCAACTGTGCCCTGACCTGTGCCCCAAATTTAAACTTATTTAAATGAACCAGTGGCCTGATGCTCTACAATCACAGTTCAATCGAGTAGATGTTTCAGGATAAACCTTTCCCATATCAGATTGTACTTTATATTGTTGACTTCATATATTCCTTGAATTTCTGCTGCCATCTCAGCCATTGCTTCTCCCTTTGTCTATTTATTTTTCTCACTGTGTCTCCGCTTAACTCTCTCACTGACTTGTCATTGTCCTTGCATTTCTGTCGATTCCTCTGCCTATTTTTCTGTGATTCCAAAGCGCCTAATTCCATCTCTCCTTATGTTAGCTGAACAATATCTATTTCCAGCCAATGCAACAGCAGGGAACACAAGTGACATTCAATGGGTATTGCTGACTTCATCTGTCCGCTTCATAGTTACTGTGGCATCCTCATGCTCTCTGCTCACTATGAATTCACTGAATGAGACAAATAGAAAAGACATTTATTGATTCTCAGGCGCCAACTTGAAAACTTCGCAATGAAAGTCACGCCACCCGGTGGTGGCATCGTATGTTGGTCGAGTTTGTGAAACTCTCTTTCACATCCTGAATGAAGTGAATTAATTTCCAGGGGTTCTTCCCCTGCTCTAAAACCCTGACTCGGCCAGAAAATCCAAACAGACATTTTTCAACACACCGGCAGCCTGCGGTATCAGTTGTGTAGTTGTTATCACGTTCGCCTCCAAAGCAAAAAAGATCCCGGTTTGAAATTAGGCAGAAACATTCATTAAACTTTCTCATGTAGGGTGAGGTAAGTCTGTATGATTTCAGTTTCTTGCTGAATATTATCCGAATCTCGATGTTACAGCCATATTATCATTGCTCTGACCTCGGCCTCAAATGCTTTCTCGAAAATCAGAAATGCTGAATTTTATGACGCAATGTCAGGAAAGAAACGTTCCTATTTTGACACCGTGCACATATTAGCATCTGCTTCAGTTTACAACAGAATTTAGTTGGTTTAATTGATGCAGACTAACATAGTTAATCACCATCTGAAACATGTCTAATAATGGTGCGTGCTCAAAAAGACAGACACAACTGATGCTGTAAGTGAAATAAAGGAGCATTCTTTTTTAAAGATCGTTCTCATAATAAAGAAATAGAAAAAAGACACTCAGACAAATGAGAAAATCGAAACTTAGTGCGGATTTATTGGACTTTCCTATCGATGGACAGAATTTTGTAAGCGCCTGAATGTTAGTTGCATCTATTAACCGGTGACTCGATTCCTTTTGTTGGTCAGTTATGTTTGATATAAAATGTTGAATAACGACAAATACTGGATATAACTGGTTGAAATTATTCGACGGAAGATGATTATGATGCATTAATGATTGAGCAGGAATCATTGCTCCCAAAGACATTTCCCAGAAGAACGCTTTTGAATTTTGAAGTTCAAGATGAGTTGTGATATCAGGTGGATAGTAACGTATATGTTCTTGTATTAAGTAACATGGGCTCTCAATCTAACCATGAGAACCTGCAGCAAAACAGTGGAGTTGAACATTGTAGTCAGACGAATTGGAGGCGTGGTACTGTCTCTTGCTTTTGCAGTGTGGTGGTTATCACATTTGCTGAACACACGCAAAGTTTCTGGCTCGAAACCGGGCTGAAACGTTCATTAAGCTTTCTCATGTCGGGTGGGGGGAATCGGTATGATTTCAGTACGTTGCTGAACATTATCCGAATCTCGACCTTACAACCATATTATCATTGCTCTGACCTCGGCTTCAAATGTTTTCTGTAAAATAAGAAATGCCGATTTATTTTTGACGCACTGACAGGAAAGAAACGTTTCGATTTTGACGCAATGCACATAATAGCACCACGTTCAGTCCACAACAGAGTTTAATGGGTTTATAGGTGCAGACTAACATCGTTAATCACCATCTGAATCATGTCCAATAGTAGGGTGTGCTCAAAAGGATAGACACAAGTGATACTGCAAGTGAACGAGAGGAAATGGAGCATATTTCCCTGAAGAATCTTTTTTAAAATCGTTCTTCATAACAAAGAAATAGGAAACAACACTCAGACAGATGAGGGAATGGAGACTCAGTCCGGATCTACTGGACTTTCCAAAAGATGGCCGGAAATTATGCGCCTGAATATTTCACGCCCATAATAAAAAAGCTCAAGCGTAACTAACAGATATCTTTTCAATCCCTTCCATTTAAATGTAGTTGACTTTGTTTAAAAGCTGACTATGGTCAATCAAAAAAATTGTGATCTGTATTACCCAGTGAACCGATTCCTTCTGTTGGTCAGTTATGTTTGCAATTCAGTGATATTCAATTTCAGAGATATTCTATTCATAATGAAGACATGTGTGTTAAATAATACATTGATATTAAATAGTGAAACAAATACTGAGTACAATTGTACAATGAGCTTTGACAATGTCTCATCTGGACTCGAAATGTCAGCTAATTTCTATCCTTACTGCCAGACCTTGTGAGATTTTCCTGCATTTTCTCTTTTGGTTTCCGATTCCAGCATCCGCAGTAATTTGCTTTTATTACTGAGTACAAATGGTTCAGATTATTCGAAGGAAGATTAGAATAATGCATTAATGAATGGGCAGAAATCATTGCTCCCTTAGATATTTGCGGGACGAACCCATTTAAATTTTGATGTTTAAGATAAGCTGAGCAATTAGATTGAAAGTAACGGTTATCTTCCTGAATTAAGTGACATGGGCTCTCAGTCTCACCATCGGAACCTGCAGCAACACAGCGGAGTTGAACATTGCAGACAGGCAGATTTACTCTAACGTGTTTTAAGCTGTTTCTGTAGTATCGTGGTTATCACGTTCCTGTAACACGCAAACAGTCCCCGCTTCGAAACCGCACAGAAACATTCATTCAGCTTTCTCAGGTCAGGTAAGGGAAAATTGCTTGTTTAGCCCTTGGTGGCAAGCCACCAAGGTTACCGACGGGGCCGCGAGGAGGCACAACTTCACTGTGAATGCCAAAACACGCCAATAACATTCACAGAGGTAACTACCCAGAGATGACTCTCTAGTGAGACCCTTCTAAGAGAGTCATAGTTACAACATTATCCGAAACCCGATGTTCAAGGCATGTTATCACTGCTCTGGCATCACTCTCAAGTGTTTTCTGTGAAATAAGAAACGACTTTTTCTGACGCACTGACAGGAAAGTTCGATTTTGACACCGAGCACTTATTCGCATCCCGTTCAGACTACAGCAGAATTTAATGGGCTTATAGATGCAGATTAATATGGTTAATCACCATTTGAAATATCTGATAGTAGTGTGTGTTCAAAAAGACAGATACAAGTGTTACTGTAAGTGAACTAGAGGAAATGGCGCACATTTCACAGAAGAATCTTTTTTAAAATGGTTTTTCGTCACTAAGAAACAGGAAAAGCCACTCAGACAGATGAGGGAACCGAGACTCAGCGCGGATCTACTGGACTTTCCTGTAAAGGGCCGGAATTTATGCGCCTGAATGTTTCACACCCATAATAAAAAAGGCTCAAGTGTCACGAACAGATATTTTTTGATTCTCCTCCATTTAAATGGAGTTGACTTTGTTTAAAAGCTGACCATAGTCAATCTCAAATTTGCGATCTGTATTACCCGGTGATTCGCTTCATTCTGTTGGTCAGTTATGTTTGCAATTCAGTGATGTTCAATTTCAGAGATATTCAATTCATAATGAAGACATATGTGTTAAATTATGCATTGATATTAAATATTGAAACAAATACTGAGTACAATTGTACAATGAGCTTTGATAAAGTGTCATCTGGACTCGAAACATCAGCTCTTTTCTCTCCTTACTGAAGCTGCCAGACCTTGTAAGATTTTCCAGCATTTTCTGTTTTGGTTTCCGATTCTAGCATCCGCAGCAATTTGCTTTTATTACTGAGTACAATTGTTTGAAATTATTGGAAGGAAGATGAGAATTATGCATTAATGGATGGGCAGAAATCATTGCTCCCTTAGATAGTTGCGAGGCGAGCCCTTTTAAATTTTGAAGTTCAAGATAAGTTGAGCATTCAGATTTAAAGTCACGGTTATCTTCCTGAATAAAGTGACATGGACTCTCAGTCTAACCATTGGAACCTGCAACAACACAGCGAAGTTGAACATCGCAAACAGGCCGATTTATATCTGCTGTAGCTTGCTGTTAGCTGTTTCCGTAGTGTAGTGGTTATCACGTTCGCCTTAGACACGAAAGATCCCCGGCCCGAAACCGGGCAGAAACACTGTTGGATCTTTCTCATGAAGCGTGAGAAACGTCTGCATGGTGTATGTTCATTGCTCAACCTCATGCGAATCCAATGTTATGTTGCCTTTGCCATCGGCCTCAAATCAATTTAGGAGAATCAGAAATGCCGTATTTTGGGAAGCAATGGCTGGAAATAAATGACTTGTTTTTACACGTATTCGCAACTCGTTCAGTCCACAAAAGAATTTAATGTGTTTATAGTTGAAGACCAACATAGGTAATCACCATCTGAAACATAGAACATAGAACATTACAGCGCAGAACAGGCCCTTCGGCCCACGATGTTGCACCGACCAGTTAAAAAAAAAACTGTGACCCTCCAACCTAAACCAATTTCTTTTCGTCCATGTCTAATAGTATTGTGTGCTCAAAAAGACAGACATAATTGAAATTGTAAATGGTGCACATTTCCCACACGCATCTTTTTAGAATTTCTCTTCGCAATAAAAAAGTAGTAAAAACCATTCAGACCGATGAGGAAATCGAGAATCAGTGCGGACCTGCTGGACTTCCGATAGATGAACGAGATTTAGGCGCCAGAATGTTTCACAGACAGAATAAAGAGGCATCGACTATAACTGGTAGATCATTCTTAAATCTGTTCCTTTTAAAGGTACTTGATTTTGTTTAAAAGATGAGTGTGGTGATTCTCACGTTCGCCCAACACACGAAAAGTCCCCGGTTTGAAACTGGGCCGAAACATTAATTAAGCATTCTCATGTATAGTGTGGGTCATTTATACGATTTTAGTTAGTTGCTGAACATTACTTAAATCTCGGTTTTACAGCAATTTTATCTTTGCTCTGTACTCATCATTTAAACGTTTGCACCGAGCCAAGCAGGAGTCGAACTTGGAATCTTCTGATCCGTAGTCAGACTCATTATCCATTACGCCACTGGCCCACATGTGAAAACATGAGAGTTGTTGCATATTGGCCCGATGTTTCGAAAGTTTCAGGTAGAAACTTTGTCAAAATTTTGCGTTTACTTGTGAGGAAAAGGTCCATCATTGAGATTGTCTTCCTTCATTTACAATCACCTCTAATTGCCCTTGAATTGAGTTGCTGAGTTAACCCGCCGTGGTGGAATTCAAACTGCTGTCCAAAGTCTATAAGACTGCCAAACCAGTAACCATTCCCCTCAGAGAATCAACACTCGAATATTACTTGAATGTAATACTGTGCATGCATATGACATTAGCTCTTACATATGCCTCAATATGCATTCAGAAAAAAATGAAACTGAAGTGCTGAGTATCCACTGCACACTGACCAGGAAAAATGATGCTCCTATTTTGACTCAACACACATTTTATCAATTCGTGCAATGGTCACAAGAACAGGTCAGAGGCTGGGAATCCTGCGGCGAGTAACTCACCTGACTCCCCAAAACATGTCCACCATCTACAAGGCACAACTCGGGAATGTGAGTGAATACACCCCACTTGCCTGATCGGTGCAGGAACTCACCAAATACACCTTAGACAGCACTTTGCAAACCCAAGACCGTTATCACGAGGAGAATCCCCTCCAAGCCGATCACAATGTTGACTTGGTAATGTATCGCTGAACCTTCATCGTCATTGGGAGAAGGTCCTGGAATAACCGCTCCCCCCGCCACTAACAGCACTATGGATGTATCTATACCAATAGACTGCAGCAGTTCAAGAAGGCAGCTCACCGCCACCTTCTCAAGGGAATTACTGATGGGTAATAAATGCCGGCCGAGCCAGAGACACCCACATCTCGTCAATGAATAAACAGAAACATCCAGCCAACTGCCTCAACTGCCTGAACGGGCAATTGTGGGGTCTCTTGAACAGGTGAATGATGATAAAATGAATGTCCCCTTCCAAGTCAACCCTTTTGAAAGCTGTTTTTCGAGTGAGCGTGTTGTGATGATAGATTCCCTGCAGTTTGTACTCAGATTCTCAAACCAAGCCCCATGTGAACCAATCCCCCCGTCTGTAGCGGGAAGAAATGAACAGAACCTGCGAATTGGGCAATAGGAAACAACATCACAGAGCTCGTCCAGGATTTGAACTCAGCATTTCATGCACATTTGATCTCAAATACCAACATCAGGAATCATACTCCGAGACCACTTGGGGTACTTTAACCAAATTGTTAAATTTTATTCCTATTGATAATTCCATCTTTCGTAAGGTTGTATTAATAATTTGTTGTGAATAGAATCTTGTCATCGCCCTAACCAGCAAAGACTCATAACAACAAAAATGTATGCGTGTGTGCGCGCATGCGCATGTGTGTGTGTGTATATATATTGGTTATCAGCAAAGCATGTCATTACGTCCAATAGGTTAAGCACAGATAGAATTAAAACCTCCCTCTACAATCTGGTGTCACATTATAGGACAGGTATGGCATAGGTGTGATGCAGTACAAATCTCCCTCTACATTATCCAATCACTCATTCTCAGATTCAGTACCGCATGCGTGAGTAACAAACGGTCGCCCTGACCAACGTGAGACCTCCCGATCCTGGGGAAAGTACATCGAGATGGGGAATCATACCGACTGAAGGTAAAAGTAAGAGAGTGAGGAAGGGTCGGCCCTTGACTGCGTGGGGCGGTGCACATGGTGAGTATTAGAGATTCGAGCAGAAAGGAACTTAATTTTCAACTGTACCCATTCAGAGAAGTGCTTCTGAACTCGCATGCAGGCCGTTCATTCTTCTCTACCTGAAGTTGATATGACACGTAAGCAAATCAAATCTCGGAGCTGAAATCCAGAACTTTAGAATGAAAACTTCTCAGCTTCAGGAATGTTGGAACATACAAAGAACTAGACCAGAATCCTCAGGAAATGTTGATATCATGCACAGCCTGTAAAGAACATGATGAGACGGAGGTGGACAGAAAGGTCAGGGCATGAAAGTTTGGAATGGCACTGGTAGATCCCTGGGGTGATATGTAGTGGGTTCAGGGTTATGGCAGCAAAGGAAATGAAGCAGGCAGAGAGAATCCCTCGGGTGATGTTCAGTGAGTTCAGGGGGATGGAGTCAGAGGGAGTGGAGCAGGGAGAGAGGATCCCTCGGGTGATGCTCAGTGAGTTCAGGGGGATGGAGTCAGAGGGAATGGAACAGGTGATATTCAGGGAGATCCGGGGGATGGTATCAGATCGTATCAGAGGGTATCAGAGGGAATGCAGCAGAGAGAGGATCCCTGGGGTGGTGTTCAGTGATTTCGGGGCTTGGCATCAGAGGGAATGGAGCCGGGAGAGAGGATCCCTGGGGTGATGTTCAGTGATTATTTTTACTAGGATGCTACCGGGACTTGATGAATTGAGTTATAAGGAGAGGCTGAATAGACTGGGACCTTTTTCTCTGGAGCGTAGGAGGCTGAGGGGTGACCTTATAGAGGTCTATAAAATAATGAGGGGCAAAGACAAGGTAGATCGTCAGTATCTTTTCCCAAACGTAGGGGAGTCTAAAAGTAGAGGGCATAGGTTTAAGGTGAGAGGGGAGAGATATAACAGTGTCCGGAGGGGCATTTTTTTCAGACAGAGGGTGGTGAGTGTCTGGAACAAGCTGCCAGAGGTAGTAGTAGAGGCGGCTACAATGTTATATTTTAAAAAGCATTTAGATAGTTACATGGGTAAAATGGGTATAGAGGGATATGGGTCAAATGAGGGCAATTGGGATTAGATTAGGGGTTTAAAAAAAAAGGGAGGCATGGACAAGATGGGCCGAAGGGCCTGTTTCCATGCTGTGAACCTCTATGACCCTATGATTTCCGGGGATGGAATCAGAGGGAATGGCGTCTATTGGGGATAATGCATCATCGAAATGAAGTCAGTGGAGTAGTGTTAATTCGTGCAAAGCGGACAGTTTGAAGCAGAGAGTCGCTTTGTTTTCACCAGAAAACGGAGCGTGTGCGTTTCTAACGGAACATGTGGGCAAAACATCTATTTATGTGTTTGAGAGAAAGTGAGAAGCGGGAGTCTCTCTGTCAGATTAAACCGCATTCTCTGGGACCATTTCCAATAATCTCCGTTTATCTGTTGTTTCAGATTGACCCCAGGATCTCCGAATTTCTGCGTGTTTTCCCCTAGTATACCTCATAGGCCCCAATTGCTGACAATCATTGGAAATGTGTCCCAGCTGCATGTTTTTGCGGAAAACATCCCAGTCTCTCATGGTTAATACCCAACTGTTCTAACCGAGTTTTTTTATCTGGCCGGTTGCCAACCTGGCTTCGAACTATTTAATCGGGCAATGGGGAGAGAAAATTGCTCTGATAACCTGTGCTGCAGCGATCTTTGCAGTGTTAGTTTGGGACAGTGCAAAATAAACTTTCTTCTCCCATATACTGTGCTGTATCGGCCTTTGATGTTGAGAACTACCCGTCACTCGACAGTGACAGAACAGTTTATGGGTGAAATCACCGAGGTTCTTCTGGCTGTTCAATCATTCTGTCTCTGGAGTTCACCAGAAAAAGGCAGCGGTAAAGCTGTCGTTAGACAGATAGGCCGCTAGATGGCGCAGTGACTCTTTCATTGAAGAGTCTTGAGTTCAAAAACATCCCAGGCAGGATTGGCGAAAAATCCCTGTCTGGGAAAAGGGGGAAACCGTGTAATAGGGAAAATAGAGCGGTGTCGATGGGCTTTGGACACACAGTCCAAAGAGACACGCAGATGCAGAGAGACACACAGATACAGAGACAGACAAACAGATGCAGAGAGAGACACACAGATCCAGAGAGAGAGACAGACAGACGCAGAGAGAGACACACACAGATGCAGAGAGAGACAAGGAGAGAAAAATTGCAGAGAAATAGACAGAGAGAAATACAGAGAGACAGACAGACAGAGAAAAATATAGAGCGAGACAGAGAGAAATACAGAGAGACAGCCAGATACAGAGAGACACACAGATACCGAGAGAGAGAGACACACATATACAAAGAGACGCACAGATACAGACAGACACACACAGATACAGAGACAGACAAGGACAGAGAAATACAGAGAGAGAAAGGCAGAGAGAAATACAGGGAGATACAAAGAGAGAAATACTGAGAGAGAGACACACACAGAGAAATACAGAGAGCGACACACAGATACAGAGAGAGAGACAGAGAGAGAGAAACTCAGAGGGAGACATGCAGATTCAGAGACAGAGATAAAGTGACAGAGAGAAAGAGATAGAGAGAGAAATACAGAGAAGCTGTTTGGACTGCAGGCTGAAAACAATGTTTTTTTGTCTCTGTTCCTGGTGTTGGAAATTCTGCTGTGGGTGGCTGGTTACCTGAAAGCTAGAGCAACTAATGTTTCTGCCTCGAATTGTGCGAAATGTTCCAGGGCCAGAAAACCTCCGGGTTTCCCGATGACACAAAGATTGGCCAGGTGGTTAACAATGAGGTTGAGTGTCTCAGGTTACATGATGATATAGACGAGATGGCCAAATGGGTGGATAAGTAGCAGATGGAATTAAACCCTGAAAAATGTGAGGTGATGCGCTTTGGAAGGAGTAATTTGACAAGGAAATGTGCTATGAAAAGCCCGACACTGGGAAGTTCCGAAGAACAAAGGGACCTTGGCGTGTTCGTCCATAGATCTCTTAAGGCGGAAATGCAGGTTAATTGGGTGTTGAAAAAGGCACATGGCACACTCGCCTTTATCAATCGGGGTCTAGATTACAAAAGCAGAGAGGTCATGATGGAGTTGCATCGAACTTTGGTGAACCCACAGCTGGAGTACTGCGTGCAGCTCTGGTCGCCACATTGTAGGAATGATGTGAAAGCACTGGAGGCAGTGCAGAGGTTATTTGCCAGGATGCCGCCTGGGATGGAACATGTACGTTATAAAGAGAGGCTGTATAGGCTTGAGTTGCTTTTGTTGGAGCAGAGAAGTCTGAGGGGCGACCTGATTGAGGCGTTGGAAATTATGAGGGGCATGGACAATGTGGATGGAGAGTAGCTGTTCCCCTTAGTTGAAAGGTCAGTGACGAGTGGACATAGGATAAAAGTGAGGGGTGGGAGGATTAGGGGAGATTTGAGGAAAACGTTATTTACTCAGAGGGTGGTGACAGTCTGGAATGCATTGCCTGGGCGGAGGGCAGAGGGGTGGGGGTAGAGGCGGGATGACTCACATTCTTTAAAAATTACCTGGATGAGTACTTGGCAAGCCAGAACATTCAAGGCTATGGGCCAAGTGCTGGCAAGTGGGATTAGGTGGGCAGATCAGGGCATTTCTTCCGTCATTGCAGACTCGATGGGCCAAAGGCCCTCTCCTGCACTGCAGTGTTCTGTGATTCTGTGATTCTCTCTCAATTCCATTTCCACAGGACTAATTCGCAGCAGGTGTTACGAAACTGCAAAATGCTGCATCGTGTGAGCATACTTGCTTAATTTGCTCAGCCTTGAACAGGATATATGGTTGTGGGTGCTGTTTAGTTTGGGACAGTATATTTAGCTGTTGAGGCTTATCCAAGATCATGGTTGGTTTTTTTTTGTAATTGGTAAAAGTTATGCTGATTTCTGTATTATCTGTTAACTGTGTACTTAAGTAAACTTTGTTTGGTAAAAGGTCCCGTGAGGGACATTTGGATCCTACCTCGAGCGAAATATTTTATGCTTATCCGTGCCAAATTCAAGGTGCAAAACTTCTGCTCTGGGCTGACTTCATAAAACACCTTGGCGCTTCTGGCCCGGATTATAACAGCTGAATATAAAGTGTTCAGAAGTGTCACAACCCCATCTTATGTTACTACTACTGGTTGGAAGCTTACAGGACTTTACGTTTTTCTTTTTTCTTAGATAACATGAGGAACGGAGTCATTGGGCTGCTAATAATTTTTTAACAGAAAAAGCATTTCTTAAACATTAAACGTTTGATTATAGTACAATACTCTTTTACTCCCCTCTCAGCTTCACAAATGCGTACTGTTTTCAAAGGTAACACCCTACTCTGAAATTAAATGGCCTATGCCAATCAACCAATCTTTAGTGGTTTTCTCCTCAAACTCCCTCCAGATGATTGTCACATGAGTATTTTCAATCTCAGAAAAACTGACGCTTTCCATCATTCATTAACAATTATTCCATTGTATGGCTTTTTATCCAGCAAAACTGAGAGAGCTGTTCGCTCTCTAGCTTTCCAAAAGCAAGTGTTGTTCAGTTATCTAAAAATGACACCCGAAAGGTGCACCTGGTTTGTCAGCAACGACTTTTACTTCTCCCAGCTTGTTTACTTGTTATGTTTTACCCTCTCGAAGCACAGGAGAAACACAGTTTGAATTGACCAAAAATCCCACAGATACAAACACCCTTGTCCATCATGAATCCAGTTAGAGGTTTTTTCCTCTTACACAGAAACACTAAATTAAACCCACTTAAAACTATTCCTTACTTCTACTATTGAACAATGCAAATATTGATCATTACCGCTGTTTTCCTGACAGTAGTAAACTGGAAAAACGAACAGCAGACACAGTTGTTCTGTTGTTCAACTCAATTCCAGCTGGGATCTGGCTGAGAGTCAGATGGAGCATTGCAGCAAGAATAAGAAGAGCGTTAGTGTGATGAAACAACCTTTTTTGAACCCATCTGAACATGAATTGGGTCTGTGGTGGTTCCGTTGATCAGGATCGCAGCTTCCATGTCATCGTGGAGCAGATGGATGTTGGGGAAAAACCTTTGGAGGAGTCAAGGTGGAGGATAATTTTCCATAATCCCTGGCGATTAAAAGTGTGAAAGGGCTTTGTGGGGTTACAGAAAGCCACATACAAAGGTTGATGCTGTCATCTGCAGATGCCGCACAGTGAAGATCATATCCATTGTACACCTGAGTGGACGGAATCCACGTCAGGTCTCTGGGAGGAGCGCTGCAGCCACAGGGAGAAGACGATTAAGGAAGATTCTTATGATGATCTTCCCTGTGGCTAATAGCAGGGAAATTCCTCTGTAGTTACAGAAGTCAGACTTGTCACCTTTCTTGAAGATGGTCATGATTGTGGTGTACTTGAGATCTCCTGGCACGTTTTCTTCCTTCCGGGGAATGGAAGTCAGGTCGTGTATTTACAACAATAGTGCTTTTCCGCTATGTTCTAATTCTTTAACAGGGACTTCATCTGTTCAAGATGGCTTGTTGTTCTTTAGCTGTTGAATGGCCTTTTCTACCTTGTTCCGGTTATGTTTGTGCTGAGATGGTCATGGATAGCATGTTGTGGAATGGAGTCAAGGACACGCACGTTGAAGATAGAATCTGTGTTAAGGAGGCCCTTCCAACGGGTGCTGACTGCTTCCATTTTCTTGATGAACATCTCCCCCTTCTTGGCCAACAATGGAGTGGAACCTTGGGTTCTTCGGCTGCAGGTGATCTCAACTGCGGTAAAGAAACCCTGGCTATCACAGTTGCCAGTTAACTGCTGGATCTCCTGCTCTTTCTCCACGCAGCATCGATTCTTCAAGTCTTTTTTTTATGGAGGTTAGGCTGCAGAGCTACGTTTTGTTCTCGAGTTGTGCTGCTCCTGCAGGTTCCGAAACGCCTTGACCTTAATGCTGAGAACCATAGAATCCCTACAGTGCAGAAGGAAGCCATTCAGCCTAATGAGTCTGTACTGACTCAGCACCTTAAACAGGCCCACTTCAACCCCGCCATTTTCAGTAACCCCACTCAGTTTCCATGGCCATTCGACCTAACCTAGAGAGCTTGGGACACGGATGGCAATTCAGCATGGCCAATCCACTTAACCTGCACATCTTTGTATTTTGGAACGAAACCACAGCACCCGGAGGAAACACACACAGACATGGCGAGACTGTGCAAACTCCACACAGACAGTCACCCAAGGCCGTCCTCGAACCTGGATCCTTGTGCCACTCTGCGCCCTTACCAGCTGCTGGATCTCCGATCGTTCATTCAGCAGTCTTGGTGTTTCCTGGCCAAGTGACCAAGCGTCTCTTTGGAGGTCTTGAGGGCGGAACAGGCGCTGTGGACACTCTGCATCTCTGGGTCACCAGGATTCATCGGGTTGTCAGTGGGGTGTTGGCTAAATAGGGCTCTCTCAGCAAAGTTTTTTTTAAGTTTAGTTATTAATGTCACAAGTACGCTTACATTAACACTGCAATGAATTTACGGTAAAAGTTCCCCAGTCGCCACACTTCAACTCCAATTCGAGTACACTGAGCGAGAATTTAACTTGGCCAATGCACCTAACCAGCACGTCTTTCGGGCTGTGGGCGAAAACCGGACCACCCGGAGGAAAGCCACGCAGACATGGGAAGAATGTGCAGACTCCGCACAGACAATGACCCAGGCCGGGAATTGAACCTGGGGCCACGGCGATGTGAGGCAGTAGCGCTAACTATTGTGCCACTGTGCCTCGCCTGAGCTTTGTGTTTTCTGCGGCATTGGTTCTGTTTCCGTTTCTGCTTTGGGGTGACATTGATGTTGATCACAGAGCGGATTGGACAGCGGTTTGTCTGGCAGTCTTTGGCACCTGCCATGGCAGGGATGATAACGCACGTCCTTCCGGTCGCTCGTTCAGACAGTGACATAGTTGGGCAGGTTTCAGTTGGAACGAGTGTGTCGCCATGTATCTCTGATGGAACAAGATGTTGGCTGTGACAAGGCCGTGTTCTAGGGGTTTTGTCAGGAACAGGGTAGAGTTGCTGTTTAATTTCCTTGGGAAATGGGGCGAGGACAATAATTTCTCCCTCAATGTCAGTAAATCGAAGGAGCTAGTCGTCAACGTCAGGAAACCTCGTGCAGAACATGTCCCTGTCTTCATCAAGGTGATGAAGTGGAGATGGTCGAGAACATCAATTTTCCAAATGTTAGAATCACCAACAAACTGTCCTGGTCACTCCATGCTGACGGTGTAGTTAGGAAAGCGCACCAGTGCCTCCACTTTCTCAGGGAGCTGAGAACATTCAGGTTGTCCACTGCGACACTCACCATTGTTTACAGATGCACCGTAGAAAGCAACCTTTCTGTATTTATCGCAGTTTGGTATGGCTTCTGCCCTGACCAAGGCTGCAAGAGGTTGCGAACGTAGCCAACTCCATTACACAAACTAGCCTCCCATGATTGGTTCCGTCCACACTTCCCGCTGCATCAGAAAAGCAGCCAGCATAATCAAGCTCCCCATGTACCACGGATATACTCTCTTCCATCGGGAAAAAAGGTGAAAGAGTCTGAAAATACGTACCAACCAACTCAGAAACAGGTTCTTTCCTGCTGCCGTCAGAGTTTTGAATTGTCCTATCTTTTATTAAGCTGACCTTTCTCTTCACCCGAGCTATGACTGTAACTGTATATTCTGCACTCTCTCCTTTTCATTTTCCCCTCTTTACACTATGAACGGTATGGTTGACTGTGCAGCACAAGAAACGATGCTTTCACATTGGAACCAGCACACTGGTTCTGGGTTACGTTGACCCGAAGGTTCATGAGGAATTCACTTATCCCGCCAAGCGAGTCTCAGAGATGGCAGGCTCGTTTATTTTTGGTGTCAAAGCCAACCCCATAGAGCCAGCGATATTCTTCTGATTTACCTTTCGAGGAGAAAGTTTAACCACCTACTTGTTGTTCAAGCTGGCCTTGCCCAGCCCACCGGGATTCACTTAGAGTCGTAATGTCATTGTCGAAACGCCTGAGCTCCCAGGCAATGACAGCAGTACACCATTCTGATCTGTCCCTGTTGGGATTGTCAATGAGGACCCTGACCTTCCAGATCAAAATCCTATTTTTTGTTTTTGCAAAAATATACTTTAAATATCTGGAAGAACATTACAAACATTTCAAAGTGGACATCACACAAAGTACAGTAATATACAGTTTCTCTGCATATATCATGTTGCAATCTGAGGCGCTTCAATACATTCAAAGAAACATTGCAGACATTAGAAAATGGTCATTACGAATGGTACAAAGGAATTCCAGTTCAGTACACTCTGTTCTAAATGGTGGTGACGGCATCCAGGTCCTCTTTTCACCCATTTTCCGAGTTGCTGGCTCCTGTGTCTTCGATTCACTCACTCTGCTCGATGGTTTTTCTTGCAAAGATTCTTTTTTTTGTAAAATGTATGAAAGAACATTCTGAACAAAATGGCCATCACACAAAGTGCACGAATATTCGAGTGGTCTGCAAAAATCAAGTTGCATTCTGATTGCTTCAATTAATTGTGATACATGTAACATGAACCGTGTACATTCTATGTGAATCGTAAGGCCCGAGGGGTTCTTTACGTTTCCCCATCCTCAAATCACGATGGCTGAAAGGACTTACACCGCACCCTTACCCCTTTGCACATCTGGGGTGGACGCCTCAAGCTTTAGTGCATCCCTCAGCACGGAGTCCTGGACTCTGGAATGTGTCAGTCTGCAACATTCGGTCAGGGACAACACTTTACACTGGAAATCCCCATTTTCCCCCCGCTCATTTCACCTGGACTGCTCTGTTGGTTCAATGGTTTATCTCTTTCTCCTTTTCTAAACATGGAACATTCACAGCTCTCCCGTGCTCTGGCACCACTCCCATATCCAAGGAGGATTGAAATATTATGGTCAGTATGTTCTATATTCCTGTCCTCAGTCAACCTCTACATCCAACCCATACCGAGTAAATGTTTGACTTGGTTGTGATACAAAATGTTTTGGATTGAAAGGAGTTAACTGAACTTGTTTGTTTAGTGAGTGTAATAAATGGCAGCCTCCATGGATCCCAACTGTGTCACTGGAGGGTTTCCCTCTTCGAGTAATAAGGGATTCTTTTCAATGGGAGCATAAACTGCGGCACTCACAGCTCGAGTGATAGGGGGAGGAGACATCAGAATCTGAGAATAGATTGGAACGTTACAACAATGGATCAGAATCTCAGAACAATAGATTGGAATTTTCCAACATTCGATGGAGATTTCCTCTTGAACATTGTCGAGTCCATTGACGTTCAGAGACCATGGGATTACCAGATCAACGATATACTGACACGTATTCAAGAGGGATATTATCCCGTCCTGGCTATTGTTGGTGTCCCTGGTAAGTTTCTCTATCCAGTTATTTATTCTAACTGTGTCAGACTGCATTATTTTTCTGGTTATTTACATTTTGGAAAGAATGAATTCATTCTCTTCAGCTCCAGTCACTCATTACATTCCATATCCCGTGGCTCTACGCATCGCTTTGGTTGCTATCAGAGGCTGCTCACAAACTAAATGTCCCTTTGACCCTGACTGGATTTCCAACCCCATATTCTCTCCATCCCAAATCCTGTCCTCGGCCACCTCAATAATATCAGACATCCCCACTTCTGCCTCAGCCCAGCCCATCCGTTGAATAAGCCTTCATCTCCGTGCTAATATTCTCATTCTTGGTTTTACTGCTGCAACTAATCCCGTTCCTCTGTCCATTCCCCGGATTCCTGCAAATCCTTCCCCTTCAGGATTTGTCCAATTCCCTGTTTGAAATGAATTTCGTTCTCCCACGTGTCTGTGATATTTACATCCACGTGGTCAAAGTTGCCAGCTTAAAGAAGCTCAGAAGCAAAAGAATGATGTGGGAAGCTCTTACATTTACTTCCCGCTGTCTCAGTGTGGTATCCATGTTGGAGGGGATGTTGTAACAGCTCTGACACATTTCTTTGTAATTTCGTCTGTACCTGTCCACTGAATGCCTGTGTTAGTCACTTTCGTGATGTGGAGATGCCGGCGTTGGACTGGGGGAAACACAGTAAGAAGTTTAACAACACCAGGTTAAAGTCCAACAGGTTTATTTGGTAGCAAAAGCCACACAAGCTTTCGGAGCTGCAAGCCCCTTCTTCAGGTGAGTGGGAATTCTGTTCACAAACAGAGCATATAAAGACACAAACTCAATTTACATGAATAATGGTTGGAATGCGAATACTTACAACTAATCAAGTCTTTAAGAAACAAAACAATGGGAGTGGAGAGAGCATCAAGACAGGCTAAAAAGATGTGTATTGTCTCCAGACAAGACAGCCAGTGAAACTCTGTGGGAGTTACAAATAGTGTGACATGAACCCAATATCCCGGTTTAGGCCGTCCTTGTGTGTGCGGAACTTGGCTATCAGTTTCTGCTCAGCGACTCTGCACCGTTGTGTGTCGCGAAGGCCGCCTTGGAGAACACTTACCCGAATATCAGAGGCCGAATGCCCGTGACCGCTGAAGTGCTCCCCAACAGGAAGAGAACAGTCTTGCCTGATGATTGTCGAGCGATGTTCATTCATCCGTTGTCGCAGCGTCTGCATAGTTTCCCCAATGTACCATGCCTCGGGACATCCTTTCTTGCAGCGTATCAGGTAGACAACGTTGGCCGAGTTGCAAGAGTATGTACCGTGTACCTGGTGGATGGTGTTCTCACGTGAGATGATGGCATCTGTGTCGATGAACTGGCACGTCTTGCAGAGGTTGCTGTGGCAGGGTTGTGTGGTGTCATGGTCACTGTTCTCCTGAAGGCTGGGTAGTTTGCTGCAGACAATGGTCTGTTTGAGGTTGTGCGGTTGTTTGAAGGCAAGAAGTGGGGGTGTAGGGATGGCCTTGGCGAGATGTTCGTCTTCATCAATGACATGTTGAAGGCTCCGGAGGAGATGCCGTAGCTTCTCCGCTCCGGGGAAGTACTGGACAACGAAGGGTTCTCTGTCCAGTGTCCCGTGTTTGTCTTCTGAGGAGGTCGGTGCTGTTTCTCGCTGTGGCGCGTTGGAACTGTTGATCAATGAGTCGAGCGCCATATCCTGTTCTTATGAGGGCATCTTTCAGCGACTGGAGGTGTTTGTTGCGATCCTCCTCATCCGAGCAGATCCTGTGTATACGGAGGGCTTGTCCGTAGGGGATGGCTTCTTTAACGTGTTTAGGGTGGAAGCTGGAGTAGTGGAGCATCGTGAGGTTATCCGTGGGCTTGCGGTACAGTGAGGTGCTGAGGTGACCGTCCTTAATGGAGATGCATGTGTCCAAGAATGCAACTGATTCCGGAGAGTAGTCTATGGTGAGTCTGATGGTGGGATGGAACTTGTTGATGTCATCATAGAGTTGTTTCAGTGATTGTTCACCATGAGTCCAAAGGAAGAAAATGTCATCGATGTGTCTAGTGTATAGCATCGATTGAAGGTCCCGTGCGGTGAAGAAGTCTTGTTCGAACCTGTGCATGAAGATGTCGGCATATTGAGGTGCGAATTTGGTCCCCATGGCTGTTCCATGTGTCTGGATGAAGAACTGGTTGTTGAAGGTGAAGATATTGTGGTCCAGGATGAAGCGGATGGGATGTAAAATTGCATCTGGAAACTGGCAGTTGTTGGCGCCGAGCACTGAGGCCGTTGCAGCAATGCCATCGTCGTGGGGGATGCTGGTGTAGAGTGCCGAGACATCCATTGTGACGAGGAGCGCTCCTGGTTCAACTTTCAGTCACTTTCAGCAGGGCATGTGTTCAGCAACACGAGGAACCTCCCTCGAATGTTATTTTTAAAATATATTTTCATTGAAGTTTTGGCATTTTTACGAATAATACAACACCCTCAAACCTGGTCCAGCACAGCTTGATGATTTCCCCATATATAAACATGGAAACGGACAGGAGGAGGACAATACAGTTCATTCAGTATGTTCCGTGTGCGCAGCGCCTCCACATATACAAAAAAAAAGAGCAGACAAGTAACAGCATGGGTAAAAGAGGATAAACTCAGCAGCCGCCGTGTGTACCATCCACAAGATGGATTGCAGCAATTCAACAAAGATCCTTTTACAGCACCTTCCAAAACCACGACCACTTCCATCCAGAAGGATAAGGTCAGACTGATTTGAAACGTTAACTCAGTTTCACTCTGCACAGATGCTGCAAGAGCTCCTGTGCTTTTCCTGCATTTTTTGTTTTCATTCTAAATTTTCAGCATCCGCACTGCTATTTTTTAGTATCGAGCTGGCCAGCGATCGGGAGGCTGGCAGTGCAGGCCACTTCACATGGGCCGATATCAGCACTGACAGATCGATGCATGTGCAGTGCTACTCAGTGCCATGCTGGCGGCCTCTCCGGCGGGAATATGTATTTCAGCGTGAAGCACATTTGGGCTCCCTGGAGTGCACAGAGTGTTGGCGATTCGTTTTGAAACTCCCACCAGGAGGATTTGCTCCAGTTCTGCAGTGAATTTGACGCTTAGAATGTTTTTGAACAATAACTCCCGTGATCTTTTCTGTTCTGCATTTCTAATAATTTAAGTGCATGTTAATTTTATGGAAATCAGCTTTTCTTATTGGCGTGTCTGTGGGTTTCAGGAGTAAGTGATTGTTCCATTTCCAACGTTTTGCAATCAATAAATGTTTATCCGATGAAAGCCTGTTTTTTGACAGTTCTCAAAAATCACTCCCCTCATGGGTTTAAATACTTCTTCTCACAATTGCATCTCGTTGCAGTGAATAAGTCAAAGAAAAAAGAACAAAGGAAATTACAACACAGGAACAGGCTCTTTGACCCCCCAAGCCTGCACCGGCCATGCTGCCCGAGTGAACGAAAGCCCCCTACCCTTCCAGGTACCATATCCCTCTATTCCTATCCTATTCATGTATTTGTCCAGGCGCCCCTTAAAAGCTACTATCGTATCTGCTTCCACTACCTCCCCCGGCAGCGAGTTCCAGGCACCCACCACCCTCTGTGTAAAGAACGTGCTTCATACATCTCCTTTAATCCTTGCCCTTCGCACCTTAAACCTGTGCCCCCAAGTAATTGACTCTTCCACGCTGGGAAAAAACCCTCTGACTATCCACTCTGTCCATGCCCCTCATAATCCTTTATCAGGTCACCCCTCAACCTCCATCGTTCCAATGCAAACCAAGTTTCTCCTACCTCTCCTCATAGCTGACTCCCTCCATACCAGGCAACATGCTGATGAATCTTTTCTGTACCCTCTCAAAAGCCTCCACACCCTTCTGGTAGGGTGGTGACAAGATTTGAACACTCTAGTCCAAGTGCAGCCTAACTAAGGTTCTATAAAGCTGCAACACGACTTGCCAATCTTTAAACTCAATGCCCCAGCCGATGAAGGCAAGCATGCCGTATGCCTTCTTGACTACTTTCTCCGCCTGCGTTG
This sequence comes from Mustelus asterias, assembly GCF_964213995.1. Classification (NCBI taxonomy): domain Eukaryota; kingdom Metazoa; phylum Chordata; class Chondrichthyes; order Carcharhiniformes; family Triakidae; genus Mustelus; species Mustelus asterias. Next base: position 8,725,702 of record NC_135830.1, read on the forward strand.
CCACTTTCAGTGACCTGTGTACCTGTACACCCAGATCCCTCTGCCTATCAATTCTCTAAAGGGTTCTGCCATTTATTGCATATTTCCTATCTGAATTGGACCTGCCAAAATGCATTGCCTCACATTTGTCCAGGTTAAACTTCATCTGCCATCTCTCTGCCCAAGTCACCAACCGATGTATATCCCACTCTGTCATCTGATGGTCCTCATCACTATTCGCATATCCACTAACGTTTGTGTCGTCTGCAAACTTACTAATCAAACCAGTTACATTTTCCTCCAAATCATTTATATATATTACGAACAGCAAAGGTCTCGCACTGATCCCTGAGGAACGCCACCTGTCACAGCCCCCTATTCAGAAATACACACTTCCACTTCTGTCTTCTATGACCGACATGATGTGGAGATGCCGGCGTTGGACTGGGGTAAACACATTAAGAAGTCTCACAACACCAGGTTAAAGTCCAACAGGTTTATTTGGTTGCAAAAGCCACGAGCTTTCGGAGCGCTCGCTGCTCCTTCATCAGGTGAGTGGGAGTTCTGTTCACAAACGGGGCATATAAAGACACCAACTCAATTTACAAAATAATGGTTGGAATGCGAGTCTTTACAGCTAATCAAGTCTCAAAGGTTCAGACAACGTGAGTGGAGAGAGCGTTAAGCACACGTTAAAGATTTGTGCATTGTGTCCAGACAGGACAGGTAGTTAGATTTCGCAAGCCCAGGCAAGTCTTGCGGGTTACAGATAGTGTGACATAAACCCACGATCCCGGTTGAGGCCATCCTCATGTGTGCGGAACTTGGCTATCAGTTTCTGCTCAGCGACTCTGCGTTGTCGTGTGTCGTGAAGGCCGCCTTGGAGAACGCTTACCCGAAGATCAGAGGCCGAGTGCCCGTGACCGCTGAAGTGTTCCCCAACAGGAACAGAACACTCTTGCCTGGTGATTGTCGAGCGGTGTTCATTCATCCATTGTCGGAGCGCCTGTATGGTCTCCCCAATGTACCATGCCTTGGAACATCCTTTCCTGCAGCGTATCAGTGATGCCATCATCGTGGGGGCAACCAACGCTATACACTCGATACATCGATGACATTTTCTTCCTTTGGACTCATGGTGAACAATCATTGAAACAACTATATGCTGACACCGCAAGACCACGGATAACCTCACGATGCTCCACTTCTCCAGCTTCCATCCTAAACACGTTAAAGAAGCCATCCCCGACGGACAAGCCCTCCGTATACACAGGATCTGCTCAGATGAGGAGGATCGCAACAGACACCTCCAGACGCTGAAAGATGCCGTCTTAAGAAAATGATATGGCGCTCGCCTCATCGATCGACAGATCCGAAGCGCCACAGTGAAAAACCGCACCGACCTCCTCAGAAGACAAACACGGGACACGGTGGACAGAGTACCCTCCATCGTCCAGTACTTCCCCAGAGCGGAGAAGCTACGACATCTTCTGCAGAGCCTTCAACACATCATTGATGAAGACGAACATCTCGCCAAGGACATCCCCACACCCCCACTTCTTGCCTTCAAACAGCCACACAACCTCAAACAGACCATTGTCTGCAGCCAACTACCCAGCCTTCAGGAGAACAGTGACCACGACAGCACAGAACCCCATCACAGCAACCTCTGCAAGACGTGCCAGAACATCGACACGGATGCCATCATCTCACGTGAGAACACCATCCACCAGGTACACGGTACATACCCTTGCAACTCGGCCAACGTTGTCCACGTGATACGCTGCAGGAAAGGATGTCCTGAGGCATGGTACATTGGGGAGACCATGCAGGCGCTACGACAATGGATGAATGAACACCGCTCGACAATCACCAGGGGCAAGAGTGTTCTCTTCCTGTTGGGCAACACTTCAGCGGTCACGGGCATTCGGCCTCTGATCTTTGGGTAAGCGTTCTCCAGGGCGGCCTTAACGACACATGACAACGCGGAGTCGCTGAGCAGAGACTGATAGTCAAATTCCACACGCATGAGGACGGCCTCAATCGGGATCTTGGGTTCATGTCACACCATCTGTAACCCCCACGACTTGCCTGGGTTTGCAAAATCTCACTAACTGTCCTGTCTGAAGACAATACACATCTCTTTAACCTGTGCTTAACGCTCTCTCCACCCACATTGTCAGCACCTTTGAGACTTGACTACATGTAAAGACTCGCATTCCAACCATTATTTTGTAAATTGAGTTTGTATCTTTATATGCCCTGTTTGTGAACACATCTCCCACTCACCTGACGAAGGAGCAGCGAGCGCTCCGAAAGCTAGTGGCTTTTGCCACCAAATAAACCTGTTGGTCTTTAACCTGGTGTTGTGAGACTTCTTACTGTATTCTATGACCGAACCAGTTCTGCATCTACCTTGCCAGGTCACCTCTGATCCCATGCGACGTCACCTTCTGCACAAGTCTGCCATGAGGGACTTGTCAACGGCCTTACTGAAGTCCATGTACACAACATCCACTGCCCTACCCTCATCAATCATCTTCGTCGCTTCCTCGAAAAACTCAATCAAGTTAATGAGACACGACCGCCCCACCACAGAACTATGTTGTCTCTCGCTAATACGTCCACTTATTTCCATGTGGGAGTAAATCCTGTCTCGAAGAATCCTCTCCAATCATTTCCCGACCACTGACGTAAGGCTCACAGGCCTGTAATTACCTGGAATACTCTTGATATCCTTCTCAAACAAAGGAACAACATGGGCTATTCTCCAATCGTCTGGGACCTCTTCGGGAGCCAGTGAGGATACAAAGATTTCTCTCAAGGCCCCAGCAATTTTCTCCTTTGACTTTCTCAAGATTCAGGGGTAAATCTCATTAGGCCCTGGGGTCTTGCCTACCTAAATATTTCCCAAGAACCCCAATACTTTCTCCTTTTTAATCTCAAAATTATTCAAACTATCTGCACACCCTTTCCCAGACTCATTATCCACCAAGTCCTTCTCTTTGGTGAATGCTGATGCAAAGTACTCATTTAATACCTCGCCCATTTCCTCCGGCTCCACGCACAGATTCCCTCCCCTGTCCTTGAGTGGGCCAACCCTTTCCATTGCTACCCTCTTGCTCTTTATATATGTATAGAAAGCCTTGGGATTTTCCTTAATCCTGCTGGCCAATGATTTTTCCTTTTAACCCTCCTTACTCCTTGCTTACGTTTCTTTCCACTTTCCTTGTGTTCCACACTTGCTTCGTGCCTTGCCAGCCTCCTAGCCCCGACAAATGCTTGCTTGTTCTCGTTGGCTAGGCTCACAATATCTCTCGTAGTCCAAATTTGCCAAAACTTTCCATTCTTATCGTTCATCCTTACAGCAATGTGCCAGTCCTGAATCCCTATCAACTTACATTTGAAAGCCTCCCACATGCCAAGAGTTGATTTGCCCTCAAATATCTGCCCCAATCTACATTCTTCAGTTCCTGCCTAATATTGTTGTAATTAGCCTTCCCCCAATTTAGCACCCTAACTTGAGGACCACACTTCTCTTGTTCCATCAGTACCTTAAATCTTACTGAATTGTGGTCACTGTTCCAGAACTGCTCCCCCACTGAAACGTCGACTAGCTGGCCGGGCTCATTCCCCAATACAAGGTCAAGTACTTGCTAGTTGGACTCTTTACATACTGTTTCAAGAAGCCCTCCTGGATGCTGCTTACAAACCTTGCGCCATCCACGCCCTTAGCACTAAGTGAGTCCCAGTCAATATAGGGTGTGTTAAAATCTCCCACCACAAAACCATGTTACTTTGACACCTTGCCAAATTCTGGCTACATATTTGTTCTTCTATCTCCCGCTGGCTGTTGGGCGCCCTATAGTAAACACGAACATTGTGACTACACCCTTCCTATTCCTGAGCTCTACCCATATTGCCTCGCTGTATGGGCCTCCGAGCTGTCCTCCCACCATACAGCTGTGAGTTTCTCCTTAATCCTTAACTGTTCCACCCCTTTGACGTCTCCCTCGAACCAGCCTGATATGCTCAACGTTAAGCTGCCAATCCTGTCCTTCCCTTAACCAAGTCTCTGTAACAGCAACAACATCATAGTTCCAAGTACTAATCCAAACCCTAAGTTCATCTGCTTTAACTGTTACACTTCTTGCATTGAAACAAATGCATTTCAGTCACCTCTTTCATGAGCAACCACACCCTGACAGCCCTTTCTCTGAGTCTTACTGGCCCTACTCTCTGGTTCCCCTTCAGTTAATTCACCTTTGCTTTGGTTCCCACTCCCCTGCCAAATTAGATAAATCCTCCCGTGTGACATGAGCAAACCTCTCGGCCATAATATTTATGCCCTTCCAGTTTCGATGCACCCCATCCTTCTTGTAGAGGTCCCACCTGCCCCAGAAGCGATCCCAATGGTCCAGATATCTGAAACCCTACCTCCTACACCAGCTGTTCAGCCACGTGTTGAGCTGTACTATCTTCCTATTTCTAGCCTCACTGGCAGGTGGCATAGGAGTCATCCTGAGATTACAACCCGAGAGGTACTGCTTTTTAACTTTCGACTAAACTCCCTACACTGCTGCTGCAGGACCTCATCACTCTTCCTACCTCTATCGTCAGTACGAATGTGTACCACAACCACAGGCTGTTCACACTCTCCCTTCAGAATACTTTCTGCCCGTTCAGAGACATCCTGGACCCTGGCACCAGGGAGACAAGATACCATGCTGGAGTCTCTTTCACGTCCAAATCAAAATCATTTAAAAATCGTTTCAAATCATTTGGAAAACACATAAATTGTCAACATCACTCCTCTGTCCCTAACAGGCCCATCACCCGTGGCTCCTCCCAATCACCCCAACACCCATCACTCCTGGGTTCTGCACCATCCTGCATCCCACCACGCACCCCAGGATCCCTTATCACTCGAGACTCTCTCCATCACCTCTGGCTCCCTGTGTCATTCCTGCCTCACCTTTTTCCACGCACCCTGATTATATTTCATCTAAGATTCCTTCCATTGTGTCACAGACGTGCCCATTTGTTCTATCAGGTCTGATTACATTAATACATTACAGCATGCAGAAGCACATCTCAATAACCCCTCAATCAAACTGGTAATTTTGCAGCAGCATGATGTATGATCTCATTGTTTATTTCCCTTCCTTACAGTGAACTTAGTCACCATTGTGATCCTCATTCGCAAAAACTGTGGTCTCTCCAGATGTGTCACTCGTTATCTGGTGGCCATGTCATTGGCGGATCTACTGGTTATTATCCTCGACCTGATATTGAGACACATTCCGATTGTTTTTGATGAACAGTTTCATTTCCTGAAATTCATCCCCGTGTGTAATATCCACGCCGTCCTGCTTTATGCAGCCACTGACTGTTCTGTCTGGTTCACCGTCACTTTCACGTTTGATCGATTTGTGGCCATTTGTTGCCAGAAGCTGAAAAATAAATATTGCAGTGAGAAAACGGCATCTGTAGTCTTGGGAACAGTGACTGCGCTGAGCTGCTTAAAGAATATTTTCTGGTATTTTATGGTAACACGTCAGTATGTATTAATGAACGACCCTTGGTTTTGTAATTACTCATTTGATGTCCTGTTTTCTCCAGTTTGGGGAGCAATTGTGTTCCTCCATTACATTCTAACCCCATGTATCCCATTTGTTCTGATTCTGCTGCTCAATGTTCTCACCGTCAGACACATTTTAGTGACGAGCAGAGCCCGCACAAGACTCCGGGCTCACTGCAATGGGGAGAGTCTCAGAGACCCAGAAATGGAAAGTCGAAGGAAGTCCATCATTTTACTGTTTGTTATTTCAGCCAATTTCATCCTGTTATGGTCAACGTTAATGATTGATACTTTATCTATCCAGATGTTCTGGTTGGGGTATCCATCTCCATACAGTGCGATTTTTGTTGGGGACTTGGGCTTCATGCTGCAGCTCCTGAGTTGCTGCACAAATACCTTTATTTATGCGGTCACCCAGACTAAGTTCAGGGAGCAGTTGTGGAATGTGATGAAATATCCCTTTACTCAATGTCATTAAGGGAAGAACTAAACCACTGAGAGTTTCCAGATTTTTTTTTCCATTTTCATTTACATTTCCTGAAAGGGGAGGGTACAGACAGGACAGGATCTCCATAGATTCATACAGTTGTACAGTGCAGAATCGGTCCATCAAGTCTGCACCCACAATAACTACCACTCAAGTCGCATCACTTACATGCTCTTGCACTTGTCCCATATCCTTGACTGTTATGATGTTTCATGTTCTCATCCAAATACTTTTTAATGGTAGTAAGATTTCCTGCCTCCATTACCTTCACAGGCAGTGCATTCCAGATTCATCCACTGAGTATTTTTTTTTCAAATCCCCTCTGAATCCCCTGCTCCTTGCCCAAAAACTACGCCCCTTGTGATTGATCCACAACCAAGGGGAATAGCTGCTTCCCATTCAGCATGTCCATACCTCTCATAATCTTATTTACCTCAATCATGTCTCCTCGGCCACCTCTGTTCTAGAACAAAATAACAATCCAAGCCTATCCAGTCTCCCTTTATTGCTCAAATGCTCCATTCTATGCAAAAGTGTGGTGGATATCCTCTGTACCAGTGGAATCACATCCTTCCTATTGTGAGATGACCAGAACTGTACGCAATATCCCTGCCATGGCCTAACCAGTGTTCTGTACAGCTCCAACATTATCCTTGCTCCTCTACTCTCTGCCAAAACTGTTAAAAGCAAGTGTCTGTATGTGTTCCTAAATATCATATTCAACTGCTCTGCGGCCTTGACGGATCTATGAATAATTACCCCAAGAACCCTCTATTCCTCTGAGCCTCCTCATGTCCTGCCATTCATTAAATACTCCCTTGTCTTGTTACTTCTCCCAAAGTGCATCAGCTCGCACTTATCAGGATTGAATACCATCTGCCACTGCTCTGCCATCTGACCAACCCATCTATATCTTCCTGACAACTACAGCCTTTTTCTTTACTCTTAACCACCCCACCAACCTTGCTTATCATTCCTCTACATTATCATCTTATCATTTGTGTCGATAACAAACAATATGTGTCCCTGCACTGATCTTTGTGGCACGCCACTGGACACCAGCTTCCAGCCACTCAAGCAGCCTTCTTTGATGATACTTTGTTTACGATTTACGATTAGAGCTCCGAAAGCTTGTGTGGCTTTTGCTACCAAATAAACCTGTTGGACTTTAAGCTGGTGTTGTTAAACTTCTTACTACGATTACGAAGCCAGTTTTGGATCTGCATTGCAAAGTTTCCCTGAATTCCATGTCCTTTAAACTTGTCAATCATTTCCCCCATGTGGGTCCTTGTCAAAGGCTTTGCTAAAATCCATATAAACTACATTAATTGGACCCTTGCATTGGCTAGGTCAACTGTCCAATATCCATCTACCTTGTTCTGACTTGACAGCAAAACAATGACAATGATATATCACCTCTCCGGTTCACCCTTCCAGCTGCCCATTATCCCGCTGCTTCATTCTGATTGGACAGCAATCATCCAAACATCACCGTCTTGGAAAGTGGTTCTACAATTCCCACAGTGCAGCGGTGGGGGTGGCCTGAACAAGTGAGGTCACGTAGAGGGCACGAGGTAACTGAAGGGAAGTGAGGTCACAGAGGGCACCTCCATAAACATCTGGGGTTCAGAGTTAAGTGTTGCATTGTCAATTTGGAGTCAAAATGGGAATGCAGCTTGAAGGGGGACAAGAGGGTCATGCGGCTCCAGAATCAGTCTCAGCGAGAGAGAGGGAGGGAGGGAGAGATATCGAGCATAGAAATAAAGCAATAGGATCAGATACCTAGAGAGAGAGAAAGAAGGGGAGAGTTAGGTGGAGCGAGAGGGGCAGTGCGAGAGAGGGGGAAGGGAGGGCAGGGAGGGTTGCAGAGAGAGAGAAAGGGGGCAGAGAAGGAGGCAGATAGAGAGAAGGTGCAGTGAGAGAAAGAGGGCGCTGGGAATGAGGAGAGAGAGAAAGAGAGGGGGCAGAGGGAGAGTGGGAAGAGAGAGAGGTGCACTGACAGCGTGGGGCAGTGAGAGAGGTACAGAGAGAAGGTGGGGCAGTGAAAGCGTGGGACAGAGACATCATGGAGCAGAGTGAGTGGGAAAGATAGAGATTGGGGTAGAGTGAGAGGGGCAGAGAGAGAGAGGGGTAGAAAGATAGTAGTACACAGAAAGAGGGGGCAGAGACAGCAGGGGCATAAAGGGAGAAGCGGCAGAGATAGTGGGGAAAAATAGACACAAAAAAAGAACAAAGAGCAAAGAACAATACAGCACAGGAACAGGCCCTTCGGCCCTCCAAGCCTGCACCGATCATGTATTCCTAACTAGACCATCCGTTTGTATCCCTCTATTCCCAGTCTGTTCATGCGGCTATCTAGATAAGTCTTAAATGGTCCTAGCGTGTCTGCCTCAACCACCTTGCTTGGTAGTGCATTACAGGCCCCCACCACCCTCTGTGTAAAATACGTCCCCCCGCATATCTGTATTGAACCTTGCCCCCCTTATCTTGAACTTGTGACCCCTTGTGTTTGTCATTTCTGACCTGGGAAATAGCTTCCAACTGTTCGCCCTATCTATGCCCTTCGTAATTTTATAAACTTCTATTAGGTCACCCCTCAACCTCCGTCTTTCCAGGGAGAACAACCCTAGTTTACTCAATCTCTCCTCATAGCTAATACCCTCCATACCAGGCAACATCTTGCTAAACCTTTCCTGCCCTCTCTCCAAAGCCTCCACGTCCTTCTGGTCGTGTGGTGACCAAAACTGGATGTAGTATTCCAAATGTGGCCTAACCAACGTTCTATATAACTGCAACATCATATCCCAACTTTGATACTCCATGCCCCGTCCAATAAAGGCAAGCATGCCATATGCGTTCTTCACCAACTTTTCCACCTGTGCTGCCACCTTTAAGGATCTGTGGACTTGCACACCAAGATCCCTCTGTGTGTCGATACTCCTGATGGTTCTGCCATTTATTGTATAGCTCCCCCCTGCATTAGATCTACCAAAATGCATCAATTCGCATTTGTCTGGATTAAATTCCATCTGCCATTTCTCTGCCCAGTTTTCCAGCCTATCTATATCCTGCTGTATTCTCTGACAATGTTCATCACTATCTGCAACTCCAGCAATCTTTGTGTCGTCCGCAAACTTACTAATTAGACCAGCTACATCTTCTTCCAAATCATTTATATATATCACAAACAGCAGAGATCCCAGTACAGAGCCCTGCGGAACACCACTAGTCACAGACCTCCAATCAGAAAAAGACCTCTTCACTGCTACCCTCTGTCTTCTATGGCCAAGCCAGTTCTGTACCCATGTAGCTAGTTCACCTTTGATTCCGTGAGATTTAACCTTTTGCACCAGCCTGCCATGAGGGACCTTGTCAAATGCTTTACTAAAATCCACGTAGACGACATCCACGGCCCTTCCCTCGTCAGTCATTTTTGTCACCTCCTCAAAAAACTCAACCAAATTTGTGAGGCATGACCTCCCTCGCACAAAACCATGTTGTCTATTGCTAATGAGATTATTCAGTTCTAAATGTGTACAGATCCTATCTCTAAGAATCTTCTCCAACAATTTCCCTACCACGGACGTCAAGCTCACTGGCCTATGATTACCCAGGTTATCCTTGCTACCCTTCTTAAATAACGGGACCACATTTGCTATTCTCCAATCCTCTGGGACCTCACCTGTGTCCAATGAAGAAACTAAGATTTCTGTTAGAGGCCCAGCAATTTCATCTCTTGTCTCTCTCAGTAACTGGAAGTCCCTCCCTAACAACACTGTGGGTGTACGTACACCTTAGGCATTGCAACAATTCAAGAAGGCACCCTTGGGATTGGGTTGACCATGGCCAAGGCAGCTACATACAGCCACATATTCTGTTATAATTGAAGGACTGCAGATTGAATGTGAGGCATTGTGGGACTGGACTATCTTGACCATATTCCTGTGACTGCCTGGAAACTCGTGTCTATTTTAGTTTATAATTGAGGATTTCTGGGAATAAGTTAAATGTGGAAATATTAAGCATAGCCTGGAGGAATTTGGAATAACTGAGAATTTTATCCCCAGATAAAGAACAATGATTTTGCCGGTGTTTGGGTGTAACATGTTTGGGATTTTAAATCACCAAAGACAAGATGTTGCCTCTAAAATCAGTCCTTGTAGGTTGGCTTAAAAAAGGTGAAGTTATAATGAAGGATCTTGGATCTTATTTTAATCAAGGAGTTGTGAGCTTGTAGTGCTCTGTCGCTTTAAGAAGCTATAGCTGCGAGAGAGAATGCTGAGGATTCATTGTTTGAAATTTACGAGCTGTGAGAATCTGTGTGTTTTGTTTGTTTTATGTGGATGTTTGTAGATGTGTTTTATCATTGTTTTGGGCTACATTTGTTAAGGTTTATCTTTCTGGGGAATTAACCTTACCTTGAGTCTTTAATTAAAGGCATTTTTGGAAGTTTCAAAACAGGATCACAAGAACGCTTAAGTAATTAATTTTGGTTATTGTTGTTGTAAAGCACATGCTAAGTTTCTCTGTTTGTGTATGGATGATATTTGTGGGTTGAACGCTTCAAGCTTTGAGGTTTTCTGTCTGTGATTTAAATCAAACAGATTTTTAAAAAAGGAAGTGTGATCAATAAAACTTTTTTTGTTCAGAAGTTATGAACCTGGAGCCATATTTACTGGCCAGAGACATGATTCCAGGATATTTTACTAAACATGTGGGAATTTTAATCCGGATACAATTCACCCATGTGAGAATGATAGTTTTAATTTGTAATGGTTATTTAAAATTTGACACATGTGAAATGATTCTGACCAACCCTGTGTTGGATTGATCTTGGGCTAAACCTCCTGTCAGGTCCAAAGATTTATTCCTGACGCAAGTAACACAATGAAAAGGAAAATTCTGGAATTGGAGACGAAAGAAAAGAGTTTAAAAAGAGAGAATATTAAATAGAAATGTTCCCAGACCGTGTGGTCATTAGATTAAAACAAAGGAAGGGTGCTGACGTCCATTTGAGAACTTTTAATCCACCCCATTTCTAACTAACGGAGTCTATGTACAAAGAAAGCCCAAGAAAGACCCCCCCCCCCCAAGGGGGGTCTGGAAAGCATCATGATGAGGGCACCTGTCCATGAGATGATCACAAAGCCCCATAATGCCCAGATACTAATTTTATTGAACCTATAATGTATGTAATCTATCGCCATTCTGATGCACTGAGTTACTGTATAAGAATTGATGATATTCTGTGTTGGGTGGAGTTGCACATGGTCAGCCCCTGTGGCTTCTCCCCGCTGGCGTAACTCAATAAACTGTTTGTCGATTGAATCAGGCACAACACACTGGGTACATTCCCACTTCATCCTTAGGAGTGGCCTGATAGGCCGTGGTCCAGACTAAATGTGGCCTCTGGGGGGCCTTTCATGAATCACGTGTTTGGTCGTTGTAAATGTGCATTCAAAATGGTTGGAAGCACAGATCATGAGTAATATTCCAGCTCCTGTGACAATAGAGAA